>NC_141918.1:33444318-33747348 GCF_057802395.1 Ceratotherium simum simum | reverse complement strand
AGATCCCGACTCACAGACCTGGGAGGAGAGGAGAGGAGAGCGGGTGAAGGTTAGGAGACGTGAATATTTGACTTGGGAAGGGGTGAGAATGGAGTGGGTCTTGGCGGGTGGTCGTGTAAGCGTCCTTCCTTGGGTGAGCAGAGTCCTGGTGCCGGAAGGAGGGTGCAGGATTGTTTCTGTCTTTCGCTGGACTTTGGGCTGTATAGAATGTGGGTAACAGCCTTGACCATCAATAAATGAGAGGGTTGCAGGGCCAGAAGCCGCAGGATGCTGGCAGGGGCGCTGTTGCCAGGGCCTAGATATTTAATTCATGGAGTGAGATCCCTCTGGCTGCGGCCCTGGGGGATTGGGGCCCCAGGGGACGGTGTGTGGGGAGCCCCTCACGGGTTTCCCCTCACAGCTTACAGCTGCTATGGACCAGGGCCAGAGTGGCCCCTCAGCCCTGGCCATCAAGCCCCACCTTCCTCTCCAGTTAGCTGACCTGAGTGCCCTTCTGCTGGCTTCCTTGCCTCCACCATCACTTTCCCAGATGCTGTCCTGACGCCTTTCAAGGGATCAGCTTCACACCCTTTGTACCGTGTTTCCTTCACTTTCCACATAGGGTATCCCACCCTTCCCTCTTAAAATGCTTTTTTCTTCTCTCTCCCCTTTCACAAATATCTTCAGATCCATTCCAAACACTGGAAAGAGATAAGTAAGGAGAAGTAAATGAACTGGAGAAAAAAACAAAGGCTGTGGGGCCCCAGGATTTGCAAGGAGAATAAAAGAAATGCTGTGCTACAACAGGGGAAAAGGAAGGACGAGGGGCATTTATAGAATGCCTATCAAGTGCCAGGTCCAAGCGGGTAAAGAACAATAAATACAATAGAAATAGGCTCAGAGAGGTTAAGTGACTTGTACAAAGTCACACAGCTGGTAAAAGGGCAGAGGCAGGATTTGAATCCAGGTATGGCTGGCACTATTGCATCTGCCCTCATAAGCTATACTGTCTGCCTCTCATCAAGACAGGGATTAAAAGAACAGAAGATAATTGAGATTAGTCATAAATCCCTTTCCCCTTTATTTTATGGAAGTTTTTAAGGGGCACCTTCTAATGTGCATGTGTGAGGGAGTTGGAAAGACCTTCATTTTCCGGCTCTGGGACAACCCAGCTGTTTATAAAATTCCTCCCAGGGCTCTGCCCTGCCATGGCCTCTTTGCAAGGCGGAAAGGGCCTGGTGTGTGTCTGCAGCTGTGCTCTGCAGATGGCATGCGTGCTGCGTGCTGGAGTTTCTGCTGGGGGTTCAGCAGCGCCTCCAGACAGCTGGTCCACGTGCCTGATAATATTTGCAAGTCGGATTTTATGATACCCCCAGGCCACAGCCGGGCTGCATCTGCCCGCAATTATGGAAGTGTAGGCAGTGTTCAGAAGCACGTGCCGAACACAGGTATTTTAGGACTGTGAGTGACAGTTGTTTCTCAACGTGGTTGTGAGTTTCCCATCTAAAGGCACACTGAAATGTCCGTCGCCCCCTGGGTGGATGAGGTGGCATCTCTCAGGGGACAGGCAGAATTGTAATTTGGACCTGTGTTCCTTTCCTCCCACCACCCACCACCCCACTGGACTGTAAGCAGAAGCCCCGTGTCAGGAAGAAGGTCAAGACCAGGGAAGGTGGTCCTCTGCCAACAGCATTCCAGAGGCAACTAGAAATTATTGGGTACTGCTCATTATCTGTTACCTGTACATCTCCCTCAATTATAGCAGATAGATCTTCTTCAGTCATAAACTCTTTGCTAAATTCTGTCCAGTCAGGGTCTCTAAGCAGTGCCAACATTAATTATTTGAGTGCCTTGTCTGTGAAAGGGACTTTGCTAGGAGCTACTGCTATAAAGAAGCCTAAGACTGCACAGAGGCAGTCAGCCAGCGTGAGGAGGGACAGACAGGAGCATCGCTGATTTGAAACACAACTCCATCGCCTACCAGCTCTGGGACCTTGGGGAAGTTACTTAACTTTTCCACACCTCAGTTTGCTTATCTATAAAATGGAAATATATTTTACCTGCTTTGTTCTTTAATTTTTGCAAAGATGAAGGAAAACAGTACATGTCAAGTGTTTAGCACAGTGCCCCGCACATAGCGAGTGGTAAATAAAAGATACTCTTGTTAGTCTGTCCGGTACAAGACTAAGTTCTTGGGGCATGAGCAAATGCAAGGATGGAGTGTAGACACGATGGAAAGGCTCAGATGCCACTGGGGAAGGGGAGAGAGGAATCAAAGATGGTTCCCGAATAGTCAAATGCGAGTGGTCATGAGAATGGAGTTGCCCACAACAGAAACGAGTGAGTCAGGAAGATCTTTTCAGAGAAATAGGGCGAGTTTGGTTTTGGATCAGTGGAGCTCAAGGAGGTGGTGGTGGTGCATCCAAGCGAGGTGTCCAAGCGTAGAGAAGTCAGTCGGGGTGCCCTCCCCTGGGCCCACTGCCACAGGTCCTCACCTCCCACAGCCGTCCACACCACGTCACCACCACACAGCGGACCGTGGCCTCTCACCTCCACACTGCCTACCCTCCCCCTGAGGTCTGATCACAGCCACCTCCCTACCCCAGCCCTGCACCTTCACCCCAGAGTCCTCCCAGGCTAACCCCAGCCTTGCCTGTGCCATGGGTGCCACAAGGATCCGCCGTCTGTCCTGTTGTCCTCACACATCCATGCCACACCTGTCTCCTGGAACCACCAGCAAGGGCAGCTGTCACCAAGCCTTGCTTTCCAGGACTCACAGCCCCTCTCGCCCTCAGTTCCTCCAGAGATCACACAGACAGGAAACAGTGGGGGAATTCTTGACAGACTCGTGTTTCTCTTCATAAGCTTTCAGGAAGCTCAGCACTGACTAATGTTGATTTAAGCCTCACAAGTTCACATCCACCTGGCTTATGTATAAGAATGACTTGTTTTCTGGACACTTATTTTTTATTGAGCCATGATATACATACCATAAAATGAATAAATCTGAGGTGTACAACTCAGTGACTTTTTACATATGTCTGTGCCCCTGACACCACCCACAGATGAAGATCCAGGACACTGCCAGAACCCTAGAAGACCTCCTCATCCCCTTCCAGCCAGTAACCACTCCAGGGGTAACCACTCTTTTTACCTCTATTACCACAGATTCATTTTGCCTGTAATTGAACTTCATATAAATGAATCAGATAGTATTACTCTTTGTGTCTGTCTCCTTTCCCATCATTATGTCTGTGAGATTCAGCCGTGTTGCTGCATGTAACAGTAGGTTTTTCCTTTTCATTGCTGAGTAGTATTCCATTGTACAAATATTTCAGTTTGTCCATTCTATGGGTATTTTTAATTTGGGGCCATTATGAATTAAGCTGCTGTGGTGGCAGACGTATGCCCTCCTCTCTCAGGTATATTCCCAGGAGTGAAATCTTTAATCATAGGACAAGCCTATAGTTAGCATTTGTAGATACAGCCCTGCACATTTTGTGGGCATATATTTAAAGGCAGAATACACAGTGACTGTGTTTTTTACTGGTACTGTTCTTCCCTCCAGGCTGCTGAGGCAGCCTGGTGAGGCTGAGGAACCTGCGGTTAGAAGCTAGGAGGCCTGGGTTTGAACTAGCTCTGTTGCTTACAAGCTTGGTGTCCCCAGGCAAATCACTTAACCTCTCTGCGCCTCATTTTTAGCATCCATAAAATGGAAATAAAAATAATTACCTGACATAATTAGTGTGAATTAAATGGGCTGTCCATAAAAGCTCTTGGATGGTTGTAAAATATAAAAACCATTCTTATAACCTGGACTTTTTGTGTTTGATGTATATTTTCCTTGAAAAGGGTCTTGATTTTCTTACCTAAAAATTTTTTAAGAAAAAGACTTAGTAGTCAATAAAGAAAAATCAATCTTTTAAGAGAAAAAAATATATATGATTTCATTATGTTACAGCCAACTCTATTTACTGGGCAGTCACCACTTTGTATGGCGTCCATGCCCCCAGGGCCGCTCCACCCTGAACACAGCTGGGAGCCAGCGGTCTGCTCACCATCTTCCGCAGCACATTTTCCTTTTTTCTCATATTTGCCTTCTCTGTTGAGAGTTGTCCCTGCCTCCATGCTGCCTCCCTCGTTTTTAATCTTGTCAACTCTGAGTATCCAGTGGGCATCTCAGCAGCATCACTGATGGTTGTGCACACGCGCGCGCACGCACGTGCACAAGCACTATTAGAACAGTTCTCTCAAGTGTCTGTGGACCCAGTCTTACTGCTTCTCTACAGAGGTGATCTGGCCTGAAAATCAGCACAGAGCACTTAGTAGGTATTTAATAAATATTTGTTTACAGCGGTGGAAATCGCCACAATCGCTGTCACCTCTCCACACTCTTCCCAGACAAGCTTTCCTGCTCTCTGAGCAACGTGCACGGCTCTCTCGGGGAATTGGATACTGTTGTGACTGCGAGAACCTCCAGAGAGGGTTGTTCGCTACACCAGTGTTCCCTGCACACGGCCAGATTGCCTGTGGGGTAACCGGAAGCCCAGGAGCTTCAGAGCTAAAGAAGCCTGTGTTCAAATCCCAACTCTGCGTGTCCTGGTCTTGGATTTTGCAGAAGCTCCAGCTTCACTGAGCCCCAGCTTTCCCATCCGTGACAAAGGGTTGGTGGTGTTTCCTTTCAGGTGGTTAGGAAGATGAGAGAAGACAGTGGGTAGAAGCCATTGCATTTTTTTTTGCTCCTTCCCGCTCCTCCTGGCAGCACTTGGCTTTATGTCTGTTTGGATAGCCAGACCTCTTTCCTTCTTCGACGCACGCACACAGCCACCTAGGCACGCACTTACGCAGCTACGCACGTACACACCTCCTTGGTCTTTCCTGTCCTGCTCCCATCAGGGTCTCCCCACACGGAGGACCTGCCTGTTTGACACTCTGCGCTCCTGATTTGAATCATCACAAAGACAGAACGTAGAGTTGCTCTGTTTTGGGTTTGTTTGGGGTTTGTTTAAAGATGTAAATTAACGACAGGATCATTATTGAGGAAGCAAATGTCAAGGCAATTTAATCTTTGGATCTTTGGAATATGTGTAGAAACAGGGGCAGCCGAGACTTTGTATAAGACCTGCTTATGGTTAGGTTTGTGTATTAAATAGAAAAAAAAAAAATGTATCTGTTCAAATGCTCCCAGTATTGAGGGTTTAAGTTGAATAGATTATCATCTGGAGGATTAGTCACGTATAAGTTAGACTGCAAAGAATTCATAATTGTTGCAGTTTTCATGTTTATTTCATGTTAAAAAATTGTTACTGCATAAATTAACACATTCTTTCATGGAGAACATATTTTAGAAAGATGTGTTACTTTAATAACTCTGTGTATTAGAAATCCCAGATGCCTGTACTAATTAAATATAATCAGATGTTGGATTCAAAAAGCACAGTAGCCATTTAACTCAAACAAGCAAGCAGCTAGGTTGACAAACACAGTCAGAAAGAAGCGGATCCCTGTTTCTTTCAAATTTAGAATTTCGCAATTCAGAACTGTGAATTCAATGCCTGTCCTTCCTTTGTATTACAGGGACTGGGGATTATCAGACTGAGAACGCCGGCTTTCCAGCTCAAGGGCTCCCGCAGAATTATTAATCAGCCTCTTCTGAGGCCCCTGTAATCCGGTGGCAGATCAAGGCTGATCTCGCCATGAGATGCCCTCCCTCTGCCCCTGTCGGCACATGCGTTTCTTGTTCTCTGTCAACAACAGCATTGCAATTCCCACACAGTGTGCCGTGACCTCAACAGCAAATGTCAGGGGGAGGCGGGGGAAGAACTCTTTTAATTATTGAGTTGAATCTAATTCTTCCCATACTGGGGAAGCAAACCATCCTTTGACGAAAAGCAAAGCCTTTCCAATGCAGCTATTGTTTTAAGTCCCGAGCAGGAAACGCGTTTGTTTGAATTGCCCACGGTCAGAGTTTATCATCTGTCCTGCGGGGCCGTCTGGTGGGCGGGGGGGTGGGAGAGGGGGGTGGACCGAGCGCCCTGGGCCAGGTCGGAGTCGTCTCTCCCGCTGAGCTGACGGGTTGCATGACTGCACCGAGCCTGCTTCTAATCAAGCCTCCCCATCCCCAGTTTGGTACACTTCCGTCACTAGGCAGCAAAGCGCCCTCATTTGTATTCCTCCGCTCGCAGCCCCTGGCTTCCACCGACATCTCTGAGAGGGATGCTTTGTTTATCTGCTGAGCCCCCGTGGGGGCTGCAGGGCCAGGTGAACCGGCAGGGATTGGGGGTGAGGCGGCCAGGGACTGGGCGATGGGTCTACAGACCATCACTTTCCCTGGTAGAAAGGACAGTGGAAAGCCAACGATTAAAACGAAAGGAAAAGGGGCTTTAACTCACGCTAGTCTACCCCAGTGTCTTTTAAGACTAAAACACCCCCCTCGTCTGGCAGCCCCCTGACTCTGCCCTGAGGAAGCAGATGGACTGCTGTCAGCCCTGGTCAGGGAGAGCCGCTTGTCGGAATATCTTTCCTCTTCATCTGCCCTGGGCAGTCACGTTTCGTATTCCGTGTGGGTGTCTCCCTCTCCTTTGTGCCTTCTCGGGCAGAGCAATTTGGCGATTGTTTCTAAGTGGTCAAGAGCAAGTCCTTGGTCTGTGCGTCCCCGGTTTCTTAGTAATCATCAAAAAGGAAGCAGATGGTCACCCTCTGTGATTTTAAAGTGTGTAAATAGGAACTGCAGACTGCCATCAAACATCAAAAATGTCACTTGGCTTCCTTGTCTTGCTTTCCTGGCGAAAGAAACTCCTGCATTTGCATCATCTGGATAATCAGGGAAAGGCAGTGCTTATGAAAACTACCCCAAGTCTTGAAGCCTCTGTTTCTTCCAGCCGGAGGAGGATGCACAGGAGCATAGCTCTGGTCTCCCCAGCATCCCAGGCACTGAGGGGGCCAGTTTAAAAAAGCAGCCTCAAAGTGGCTGTTGTCTTCTGTGTATCCTCTCTTCCTTCAGTTTCTTCCTGACCTACAACCAAACTCTCAATATGACCACCAGCTCTTCCCAAGCCGTGTCCCCAACCCCAGTGCTGGTCCTTGCTGCGTAGCATACTTTGTGGCGTGAAGTCAGACTCACCCAGGCTCACTGCAGCTTCTGGGGGTGGCTGGGTTCTCAGAATCATTTCTGTGTTGAGCTGCATCCCAGGCATCTGTTTATTACTTAGGTCTGAGTTCTCACCACAGCTCTGAACAGCTGCATACAGATGGTCACAGAGCTCTGCACACAGCTCTCTTGCCTTTTGTTCTAGATAAAAGTGCACAAAGGTAGTGTCTGTCCTACCGGGGCTGTGAATCAGAATTTTTATTCTGATATCGCTTCCCTTTTGGCTTTTGGAAAGCTGGAAAGATAATGGGAATTATTCAGAGCTTTGGTGTTCTAGAACAGCAAGCAGAGTTCCTCCTTCCCTCAGTTCCTCCCAAGGCAACTGCTTAAGCAAGTCCTCCCAACACAGGCTGCACTTTAGGTAAAGTCCCCTTGGTGGTCCTGAGATTTCCTTCCTGAGTAAAGGGATGAAATACCCATGATTTCAGGAGGTGCTCATTAATTTCATTCTTTACTTCTGTGTTGCCAATGAGAGTTATCCTGGGTTGTCACTGGTCACCATTGGGAGGAGGGTGATGGAGAAAGGCCAGTAGCTCAGAGCATCCTCCCCTCACCTTCTGACTCCCCCGTAGATGTGTAGAAGAAACGTGACAGCCTGCTTTCTGTTCTCCACGAAAGGCTCTCCTCCTCCTGTGTGTTTCATCTTCCTGTCCATCCTTCCTCAACTGCAAGACCCCAGGACTGGTGCCCCCATTCTCCCTGGTGCTTGGTTTGCTCCTCTTTGTCCGCTGGTTGTCTTGATTAGGTTTTCAATACTTGCTGATGGACCTTCCACCCCTTCTCTGTCGGGTCCTCGATTTGGGGCTCCCCTTGGAACTTTGCTCACCCCTCTTAGCCTGAATATTCCTTCTGTGGATTCAGTCACACCAGACTTTGGATTTATGCCTGGCTTATCAGCCTTTGTCTTTGCAATATGTTCAGGCCCTGCCTTTTGTCCTTGGTTCTTGTCTTCCTTGGCTGAACTTGTCCCTTCTCCACCCACATCCTCCCTACTCCCTATCTCCCTTTTTCTCAAACACCCTGCTCACTATTATGCATTTCAGATGGAATATCATCTCACTCTACTGTACGACTTACTTTTCATTTATTTTTATTTTTAAAACATGGTGCTAAAACCTTGTGAACTTAAAGTAGAAGTTGCAACAGAATGTGTCACGAGGAATAACTGCAGAACACACTGTTGTATTACTCCAGGCATGTTTGGAAAATTCGCAAGTCATTCTTTCGGCCTGGTGTGAAAATTGTGAGTTTTGCTTTGCCAGGTTTTATTGGGTTTGAACTCATTGTTTTGTTTGAATAACCACAAAGTTCCAGGTCAGGTCAGCTTTGATTTTGCCTCTTTCACAGGATATCCTGTCCTAGTCCTGCCGTAGCACCCCTCCCCCACCCTGTAATCAGCTTCCTGTTATTGGCATGGTTCGTGATTTCTTTTCCTTTATTCCCCAGAGTAATTTTAAAGTTGAAGTACTGCACGTTACTTAATACTGAATTTAATAATTTGCAGAGTTTGTGGCTTCATAATTAAAGAGGGCTCTGGATGGATCTTTGGTTCAGAAAACCAGTGTCCATTGTTGATGCTAATGCCTTTCCCCCTAGAAAATGCTATTAGGGCACCACTTGTATTCTCTGTAGGAAGGATTTGACTTCTTTTATTCTGTGCTGGCTTTGCCTTCTCCACCTTGGCCCAGATTTTTAGCCAGAGGGGATATTTTCTGAGACTGAGCTGTGGAATTGGCCTGGTCACCAGGGGAAAAAAAAGGCTTAACAGCCCAACTCACCACCAGGAGCTGGTAATATGAGCTGGGCCCCACCCGGGCCTGTCCTGGCCCCTGCCTTGAGCCTCACCCAGGGAGAATGGTGGGTCGCACTGCAGCATTTCAGTGTGGCCACATCTACCCGGAGCCTCCATTCCCTGTGCACTTCCTCTTTCCCCTCTCTCCTGAGCCCTCTTCTTCCTAAAGCCAGCGCCACAATTTAGCTCTCTGTTGGGTTTGCCTGTGAGCTCTGTCTCCTCAGCTGCCTGGAAAGTTCTAGGGCAGGAGGTGACCCGTGCTTGGTTTTCGCAAGAGTCCCTCCCACTGTGCTGGGGACTAACTGGATGGTCAGTAAGTTCTCAGTGATTGAGTGATGATCGTATTGAGTTTTCTTCATCCTCCTTCCCTTCTTAAAGTCTGGAGAGCTTTGGCTAACCTGGTGCAACCCAGTGCCTTTGCATTACTATCTAAATAAAATAGTAGCTGGCATTTAGTTAGCTATTACGAAGTGCCAAATGCTGTGCTAAGCCCCTTACATTATTTATAATTCTCACCACAATCCTATGAGATTTTCATCACCCCCAATTTACGGACAAGGACACTGAGACTGAGGGAGGTTTTAAATGGTCACCCAGCAAATCCAGTGTGCAAGCCCAAGTCAGATCAGCCCAACTCCAAAGCTCCTTTCCTAAATGACCATCCTCGGCCTTCCACAAATGACCCCTGGAGCCCAGCTCAGCCCACAGCTGGGCCTCTGCGTCACTGCAGAGCATTCGCTCCCTGCTTTCTGGCCAACTTACATAGTGCAGGAGGTAGACTTGGGAGCGTGAGTCTCTGCTGTCTTCATGTGAGCATCTGAAATGCCACTGCCATCATCTTAATGCGTGAAGGTGCATAACATACAGTAAGTAACTGAATCAAGTAAGAACCGTTTCTGTTTGAGGCGGAAGAGAACAGATTGCCTGGCCTCTAGGGGTACAGGACCTTCATTAACTAGAATGGCGCCTGCGGGTGGGATGAGCCATCCTGACTTAATGAATTTAGCTGGTCATCCTGTTTTCACTTAAAAACCAAGAGCAGCATTCAGTCAGACTGTCTGGAGTACGGTAAAGATGATTTTATTCCTATAACTCAAAGGGTGAAAATAATTATTAATTTGTTAAACTGCGGTACTGTCACTCTTTTCTTTCTTTGGTTGATCCAATCTGTGTAAAGGAAGAGACTTTCTTTGGCCATCGGAGTGTTAGATAAATTGCTGGGTTGACCCTTTAGCCAGTTAAAGCATTTATTAACTAGCCTTAGGCAAGGTACTATGGAGGAATATAAGTATAAAACATGGTCTCCAGCCTCAAAGGATTCACTTTCTATTTAAGGAGATAAAAAATAGCGCATGTAGAACTAGTAGAAAGATATGTTGGAGATGTGGGCGTGGCGGCATGATGTTTAGTGTTTAAGCACTTGAGCTGTGGAGCCAGACTCCATTGGTTCAAATCCCAGTTCCACCATTGACATGTGTCTTCAGCAGATCACCTTACCTCTCTCTCTGTGTTGTTTTCTCATCTGTAGAACAGCACTATTATTGGTATCTACCTCCTATGTGGAAAGCTCTTAGCACGAGCCTGGCACTTTGCAAGTGCTCAATGTATGTTTAGCTATTGTGGTAGCTCCTGTTGTCAAGCCTTCAACGGTCGTTTACAGCATTGGCTCCAAGTGCCCTGGCCAGATCACCAAGTGCACAGGCTGGAGTAATCACAGATGACGTCAGGAGGGAAGTGGGACATGAGCTGAGCAGGCTTTAGCTAAGCAAGGGGAAGGAGAAAAGGCATTTAGAACAAGCTAACATAAAAGAAGCAAGTATGGGGCCGGCCCTGTGGCTTGGTGGTTAAGTGCGCGCGCTGCGATGCTGGCGGCCCGGGTTCGGATCCCGGGTGCGCATCGAGGCACCACTTCTCCGTTCATCCTGAGGCCGAGTCCCACATACAGCAACTAGAAGGATGTGCAGCTACGACACACAACTATCCACTGGGGCTTTGGGGGGAAAAATAAAATAAATAAAATCTTTGAAAAAGAAGCAAGTATGATTATGCCAAGTGCAGGGTCCAGGTTATGGGAAAACAAACTAGACTAGATTAACTATGAGTGTGGGGCAACAAGAACCAAAGCGGAATAGATATGTGAAGATGAGGTCCATGAAAACCAGGTCGGGGATTTTGACTGAATGCAGCAGGGAGCCCACTCTGTGGTTGGTGAGGGGAACACATTATGAAGCTGAAGTTTAAAGTAATTAGTTGGAAGGACAGTGAGCTGAAGGCGGGGCACCAGGGCAGGAAGACTGAACAGAGGGATGAGGACCCAAACCAAGTTTTGGCAGAGAGCTTAAACAAGAAAGGGCAATCTGAGAGACATGTCAAAGAGGAGAACAAGAGGCCTTGGTGATGGATTAGATCCAAGGTTTAAGGAAAAGGCAAAGCCCCAGCTGGCTTTCAGGTTTTCCCCCTTAAAGCCTGGCAGAATGGTGATCTGACTCCCAGAAGAGGGATAGTAAGAAAAGGGACTCTGTTTACATCTTAAAATATTAAAGTGAGAATAAACTTTGTAAGTCAGTCATTTAGTAAAATTTTCCACCTAGTACAAGAATCTCCTTTATAATAAAATATCTTATTCATAGTAAGATGATTTGGTGAAAAAATAAATTTAGATTAATAGTTGCCACATTTGACATAAAAGTGGGAGACACCCTACAGGTCTTTTCCTTTAACATTTGCTGATCAAGAGCCAAGACTTCAGATGAGAGACAAAGTGTGTCTGGTGTGTCCAGCCCAGTTCACATAGAGATGGTGGGCAGGGTCAGTCATGAGGGAGGGTGTGGGAATCAGCAGAGAGAGAAGAGCCTGCAGCACTGTGGCCTGGCAGACACCTGTAATTAGAGAGTGGGAGAAGGAAGAAGAGCCTGCAGCAGAGACAAAACAAACGCTTGGAAAGAAAGGAAGAGCATCAGGGAAGAAAAAACTCAGAAAAAACAATTCATTTCTCATAGAAAAGTTTGAGCTTTGCAAAGTGTTAGAGTATGTTGTTTTACTCCTTTGTTCCTGAGATTATTGGTATTATTCAAATGTGAAAGGTGCGCTAAAATAGCACAAATGTGACTGGAGCCGCTAGTTAAATAAACATGATGACAGAAGTGACAATAGAAGCATAATCTACCCAATTGCTAATGGCGAATAGACACCCATGGGCCTTGACATGTCATGATGCTTTTCAAGAGTTTTGAAAAGTCAAAATGCTTTTCACATTCTGTCTCATCACAAATCGTTGTCAAGGTAATGATATGTTGTCTTCCGTGTTTTAAAGACAAGGAGAAAGAGTGAGGGGGGGTGTCATCACACTGCTGCTCACAAGCTCCAGTGGCTTCCCACCACACTTAGGATGGGGTCCCAAGTCCTTAGTGTGGCTTGCCAAGCCCCACAAGATCTGTCCTTGTAGCACATTTTATTATTCTTTATAGCATTTGTCACTGTCTGACATACATAATGGCCACTCATTTGTTTTCTCTCCTTCCCCAACTAAGCCACAAGCTCCATGAGAGCCAGGAGTTGAGGTCACTGTTGTATCCCCAGTACTAAGTACAGTGCCAGGCACAAGGGGGAAACTCCAGAAATATTTATGGTAGGAAAAGAGAGAACAAAACCAGCCCAGCAGAAATTGGGTTTTTTGTTGTTGTTTTGTGGACAAACTTTGGTAGCTGAATAAATCCACAACCCCCCTCCTTTCTCTTACTTAAAGCGTGGGTGATTATCAACCTTGTTTTAAATGAGAAAGACCAGGGCCCCGTGAGGGTGAATGATCAGCATCCGGTCACCTGCTTTCTTCCCAGTCTGTTTAGAAAAGGATTCTCTGCTTTCTTTGGCTGTGAACACTCCCAAGGCCTCTGGCCCCCTTGTCTTTCTGCTGATACAGCCCCCCAGCTGCAACCCAGTGAACTGGGCCCCAGGATCCTCACAGAGCAAAGTCTGGGGTTCCTTCCACCTCAGACAGATTCACTCAGACCCAAAGGGGATCCGAACACACTCCATTTGGCACTAAAAACGCAGAGTTTTCCAGGTGTTTTCAAGTTTCATTAGTGTGTGGCAGATGCTTTTATGCTCATTGGCATTTGTTAGAACCCTTACCAGATGGTGATGGACAGTGACCCTGGTCACTGAGGACAAGGAGCAGGGAACTGAGAATAAGCCCCATCCGGAACTGTGGTTGTTCAGCCTGGAAGGGGAGGCAGGAAGGGCTGATCAGCTGTCCGGTTACTCAGTCATTCATTCACCACCTCTTTATCTAGTTTCTTCTGTGCACCAGGGACTGGGCTCAGTACTGGAGATATGGTGGCCATCCAGAAAGCCATGCTCCTCCCCTCAGGGCCAGTGTCTATCTACGGAGAGAGATGCATTTCAGACAACAATGTATTCATTGTACTTGAAGAGTAACAGCTACAAAGAACAAGCTGCTCTAGCAGCACAGAGCTGGGGAACCTACCCCAGTCTTAATGCTCAGGCAGAGGTTCCCTGTGCAAGGACAAGAACAGAGGAGCAGGAGTTACCCATGGGGTGGGAGTGGGGTGGGGAATTTCAGCAAAGGAAACAGCCTATCTCGTGGCCCTGCAGCAGGTGGGAGAGGTCAGAGAAGGTCAGTGGAGAGGTTGAGGTAGGGAGGGGAGCAGAGGAGGAGAAGCCCAGGATAACAAGAAGAGGCTGGAGAAGTAGGGAGGAGGGACCAGATTGTGCGTGTGGGCCCATTGCAGGGAGTCCAGGCAGGTGACAGTGAGCGAGTGGGGACTAGAGTGAGAGTAGTGAAGAGGAAGAGGAATGGACATGTTCAGGGGTATGACATGGACTCGGTATGGAGGATGATAAAGCAGCAAGGGCGAAAGATGACTCAGTAAAGATTTCTTGAGCTCCCTCTCTAGGCGGGCCTGTGCTGCTATCTTTTAAATTTTATTTATTTATTTTTTTTCCCCCCAAAGCCCCAGTAGATAGTTGTATGTCATAGCTGCACATCCTTCTAGTTGCTGTATGTGGGACGCGGCCTCAGCATGGCCAGAGAAGCGGTGTGTCGGTGCGCGCCTGGGATCTGAACCCGGGCGGCCAGCAGCGGAGCGCGCGCACTTAACCGCTAAGCCACGGGGCCGGCCCCTGTGCTGCTATCTGAGTGCACAGTGATGCACAGATAGACACAGCATCCAGATGAGGAAGAGTCTCAGCAGCCTGATATCATCCACTAGGCAGTTTACAAGGCAGCAAACCCTGAAAACGAAGCAGAATTGTGGGGAAGAGAAATTTGGGATGTTGTATTTGAGAGGCCGTTTGAGACCTCCCAATGGAGAAATTGAGAAGGGAGTTGGTTAAACAGGTCAGGAACTCCGGAGGGAGGGGGGGAGGTCCATGTGGTGATACAAATGCAGGCATCATGGGAGTCAGGGCGGTCCTTGAAGCCAGAGGAGCGAGTAAGACCCCTGTTGTTACATAAAGCTTATGACCACTGGCTTGTTTCACATCTCAACAGACTTTAGAGAACAGGATTGAGACGTTTATAAGAAATTGTTATTTAACACACTAGTGTATTTACTCACCACAGAAAATGATTCAGCCTAAGGCTAACTGGTCCTCTATGCTATTCCAGGGGGGTAAATGCTTAGAGTAAAGATACTCTACCTGTCTGGTGGTTCCAGGACATGGGCCCCAGTGACAGCAGCAGGTCAAGCTTTCAGCAATGAGTTTACCTTGGGAGGTTGGTAAAATCTGCAAACACTGTTGGAAAACATTCACTGGAAAAGATGCTTTCCAGTCCGTCATAAATATATGTATGTTATGTATGGCCTTTGTCTATGGGCTTTAAAGAATCCTAACTGTTAAAGTAATTCAGTAAGAAAGAAAAACTAGAGTGATGATAATTCCTTTATTTTTTTAGTTCATCTAAACGTTGAACAGTACACTGAGTGTTACTGTGTCCTCCAAAGCCCATGATATTAGTGGCACAGATCATCCATCATGTCTGCATAGTTTGCCACATTTCCTCCAATAAAGTGCAGAGGAGAGGAAATTGTATTGGCATCTGAATCCTGCTCCCAAACAGGAGAATTTCAAGAGCAGTGAATCAGCTAGTCACGTAACAATACCAAGTTCATTGTAGGGTGGGTCTCTTGACATTGGCTCCTTTTTTCCTACAAATCCGTGCTGCTTAGAAGATAACTTTGATCCTAACCTTATGCCTGCTGCGATATCTGCGAAACAATCTGCGAGGACAGAACTTTATTTTCAAGGGAAAGGCAATGTTTACACCCAGGAGATCTTTCTTCCGGGTTTCCGAGCTTTCCTGACTTCACCCAAAGATAGAGGCCATCGCAGCCCCCCGCAGGGCCACCTGTGGGATTGTATAGGTCATACACTGGATGACCTTTAGGACACTGTTCATGGACTAGGGTTTGCAGTGTGCAACCTGCATATCCATTTGCAAAGATCCTTTCAAAAACCCCTGGTGAACTCGCCCCCATTTGGAGCAGCATCTGTACCCTCAGGAAGTGGGAAACCAAGATGAGAGGAAATAGAGGTAATGAGATGAGTAGAAGAGTGAGCATCGATTAGTTCTTGTGTTGAAACCCAAGTTAATGATTAATAGCTAGCTTATCAGTGCTTTAATTTATTAACCTTTTGTCTTCCTTGAAAAGGAAAATATGAATTGTCTTTAAAGAAGCTTCTTTTGTCAACAGTGGCTGCCATTTTAAGACAAAAAGTAGAAGAAATTGGACAGACATTCATTTTTTTTCCCTCCAAACTGTGTTAGGTGTAAATACATTGCTTATCTTAGAAAGAAAACTAATATAAAATAAGTGTATTTAAGTAAGCTCCTGCTAATAAGTCAAAGAACATATCTATAAATGATTTCCTATCAGAGATCTTTTATAGCCTTTGTTTTAACTTATTTTTTGAAAGTTTATATAATTCTTGTTGTAGATGATATAATGAGAAAATGATAAAGCAGATTAGTACAATTGGCTGATATATTAACAGTTTTTTTTTTTTTTTTAAATCTGCAATTATGAAATCTTCTCTGGAAAAATCCAAAATGACTTTATCCAAATTTTCAATAGTTTACTTTCGGCAACACGCACACGGTCACCGATGTCGAATGATTCCAAGAAGGGGAGAAAGGCTCCATTTGCTTGTCATTTTATTTACAGGATTTGTGTCTGCACAGTGCAGAAAAATGTTCTGTCTGCTTCGAAGATGGACATAGATTTCCAAGCCATTTGGCTCCAGAGATGGTGTAAATAGGAATGAATTTAATATACCTTTAAATCTCTGAAATAAGAGAACTCCAGCTGAGGTTTGGTCCAGGGCAAAGTCTGTTCTCGACACTGAAGAAAATCTATCACATTAATCCCAGCGGCTCAGAGTCCGAAGCTGCGTGAACAGAATGCTGGAGGATAGGAAGTGTGAGAAGAATGCTTTGAAAGAAACTTTAAAAACAAAATGACTCTTCAGAGAATACCAGGCCTTGTGTGGAATCATGTAACACTTAAGCAAAGATATAAATAATTATGCTTGAGAACATAGCTAATTAAAAATAACTCAATGCATAAGAGGAAAAGAAAACTATAGAATAACTTTTCTGCTCCAGTGTTAATGGGAGATGCCATATAATGAAATAGCAGGATTTTTTTTATTATTTCATTTCACACCGGCATAGAAGAGATGGAGAGGAAAATTATATTGCCAGAAAATGCCAGGGTAGATTTGCTAAAGATGTTATCATATACTGTATTTAAAACAAAAATCTAATTGCTGTCATTTATCATGCCTCTGGTTATTAAAACCGTGCTAATTTAAAGATTTTAATCATTTGCCACTTTTGCACATTTCATAGACGATACTATGAAAGTTTCTGATTTTGTCAGCCTTTGTATGATTTTTTTAGGAGCTCCTAAGTAAAATTAACATGCTTTAAACATATAATTGTATTTATATCCATAATAAAAATTCCTTGTTTTCCTTTTAGTTTGTTCAATGAAATATCTGGAACTGCTTTATAATTGCTGAGCCTGATGTGTGAGAGCAGAGACTGCTGAATCAATTTTAACTCCCTGTACACACATCTAGCCTTGTAAAGGGCAGGGTAGACCCCACCCTTCCTTTTGGATTGGAGAGAGGATTCTTTTAATGATGGGAGCAATTTGAAAGAAAAGATTCTACTGACTTGGGCATGAATATGCTCCTTGGTCTTGAGAAATCAGAGACTCATAAGACAGTCATTGAAGCAAGAGTACTCTTCAAAAACAAGCATTCAATAGTACTCTCTCTGGCTGGTAGGGAAAGGTAGGGAGATAAGCTAGGGCTCACACAGTGCAGAAGAAACTATCCCAGAATTAAAAATGGGCACTATCTGGGGGAAGGGTGGAGGGAAGAAAGAGTGTAGGGAGGGAAGGAGCCAGAGGCGAAATCATTTCTCTGCTGTGGGTGTGTGAGGCCTTGGGGAAATATAGCCCATTTCAACATAACACATGGGCTGCAGCAAATTGTCTCCACCCTGGGAGAAGCGTGGTGGTTTGATCTGGTTTTCATGCACCTCGGTAAGAGCAAATACAATCTTATATACTAAAGGATCCATGGGAGTAACATTATGATTTAATACTATGTGTATTTATTAAAATATAATATTATTTCAAAGCAAAACAAAAAATATATAAATTAGTTTCCTAAATCACAAGTCAGCCCCACTTCCAGACCACACCTATAACATCAATATGGTCGAAGATTCAAGTTCTAGAAGCCAGAGCTTTAACGGGCTTTGAAGTCCAACCCTTTGATCTGAAAATTAAAATTAAACTGGCTTTAAGGTCAGAGAGCCAGGACTAGACCCACAGCTTCTCAGTCCTAGTCTGTTCCTTGTTTCACCTCCTTCCCATCCTTTCTGAACCTGCTCCCTGAAAGCGCCTTCGGAGCGCTTTTTCTTCCCCAGCCCATACTAATACGATGCTGTCTGCCTGACGAGTAACCAGGTGTTCTTCCCACAGGTGCAAAGTTCCCCATCAAGTGGACGGCCCCCGAAGCAGCCCTGTACGGGAGGTTCACAATCAAGTCTGACGTGTGGTCTTTTGGAATCTTACTCACAGAGCTGGTCACCAAAGGAAGAGTGCCGTACCCAGGTAAGAGCAGGACCCAGCAGGAATGGGCCTCTGATCAGATGCTCTTTGTGCACCACTTGGGGAAACCTCACCCCATTTGCCTTCTAAGCCCCATCCTCAGCTTTCTGCCGAGCATGAGTTTGAAGAACGTGGACAGGTATTTAGCAGAACCAGAGAAAAGCCACCGTGGAATGTAGACCAACAGCCACCATGAATCGTGTGCCAGGATTAATGTAATTAGCAGCTGGTATGGGTACTTCAGTCCACCCCAGTTCATAGAGTCTCTCCTCTCTCAGTAAGAGTGTGTGTCTGTGGCAGAACCTCCGCCCAAATGGAGCTTGCAGATGCTTCTGAGAAAGAGGAGGAAAGCCCCCAGTGCTTTTTGATTACTCTGTAGCACTGACCCATGGAGTGGACCTGGCAGAAAGATGGCAGGACCTGTTCTCGCTGCAGGCCCCAACTCCAGATGGCCACAGAGAGCAGAGGCTCATGAGGAACACAGTGCAGAGGCCACTCACTGCCCGTTTCTGAACAATTGAAATATGCTATACAATAGCAAGTATAATGTAAAGAAATTGGAGATTCTTAGGCCCTGGAGTTTTTCTGGATTATCAGATTCATGCTTTCCGAAAAAACCACGGGTTTTGGTTCTCCACACTTAAAGTCATTCATTTAGACAGATGGTGACGTAAAGGACACTCATGCCATTTCACCTCCATGCTTTAGCGGTTATAGCGCAGGGACAATCCGCTTTCTGAAATGTTAAGGACATATTTTTCACTTACTGCTGAGAAAAGAAAGAACATCGCTCCCCCTCATTCCCTGCCTAAGAAAGGAGCTTAAAAAAAAAAATGCAGTGATAGAACCGATAGTGGAGATTAATGAGGAATTGATGTCTCTTGCAAATCCTGGGTTTGTAGTCCTATCTTTGCAGTCAGAGGAGCCAGCGAGGGCAGATTAATTTGTAATCCCTTTGTTCATTTTGTATGATTGTTTCTGGCCATCTTCAGAGAATGCAGAGAAGTAAAGAGGATCTCTTTCTGGATTGGTGTAGCCTCGAGACTCCTAGGAGAGCCAGGTTGGCACAGAGGCCAAATTGACAAATTCCCCGTCTCTGCAGTGCCGGCCCTGAGCATTTAGAGATGCGGTGGAGGTCAGCTTTATTGATGCTGTGGCGGCCGCTGGTCCCAGCAGGCACAAGTGGGCAGACGCTCCGGGAATAGCCAGCCAGCCCGGAAGAAAGGGCTGCCCTGGAGGGGCCTGGAGCCCAGCATGGGCCTCTTTGAGTTGCCTCTCGGGGGGAGGAGATGTGCAGGTCTCGGGATTTTGAAGATGTGAAGGCCTCTCTTTTTTTATTGTCTGAATTTTGAACTAATTTCTTCTGAGCCCCCCAGGTTTACAGTCACCCGGTGTGTTAAATGCAATTGGAGAGAAAAGGTTAATGTTGTTTTGGGTTTCTGTGAAGCTTTTCCTTCCAGTAATACAAAGCCGCTTTTTGTTTCTCAGGGTCGCACACAGAAGCCGAGACAAAGGGGTGGGGGTGGGGGCCCTCAGAGAAGGAAGGCAGGTGTGTGTTTCTGAGGGAGAGCCCTTTACCAAGTTTGGTTTTCGCGTAAAGAAAATGGCCTCATTTTACAACTTAGACTAGGATTCGTTCACTCGGCACGGCATCGGTAAGTGTGAACTGTGCCAGGCTTTTTGCTCTGCCTGAGAAGTGAGTTCAAATAAGACACTCACACTCTCAGCAAACATTGATTAGAACCTTCTTCAAGGTAGGCACTGTTTCAGGTGCTGGGGATAGAACAGTGAGAAAATAAATAAATTTAGTCCCCGCGCTCATGGAGCTTACAGTCAGGTACATAAAATATGCATCAAACCCAGGAAGAAATCAGCCTTTTTTGTTATTTATTTACTATTGTAGGAAATCATCCTCAAGGGATGGAATACTTGAATTTACCCACTGTGGGCCCCAAGTCTTAATTCTAACAATGGGATCAGAGACGCCTCATTCAAGTATCTATGTACAGCAGGTGCTGAGAGGGACCTTGCACTCAGAATCCTGTGAGGATGGCAAAGGTGTTTGAAATGAGAACTCAGTCCACTTTATTATGCTTAGTTATGTACTACGAGCAACTGCTGATATGCAGGGGGCTTTGATGACCACTGTAATTCTGTGAGGTGATGGAGAGAGCGCACTGTATCTGGAAGCTTCATGGAAAAGAAGGCAAGTAGGGTTTCCTCCTCAAGTTGAGGAAGAAGGAAGAGTGGGAAGGCACCAAGGCCGAGGAGGACAGCACCGGTTCAAAGAGCTGCAGGATAGTGAGTCCTAGGAAAAGAAGGCTGTGAGGCGAAGTACCTGGAGGTGCGGCTGGAAAGGCTGGCCAGAGCCTGTGGTGAGGGGCCTGTGCGCTGCCGTGGGGAGGCCCTGGGGCCTGGCTGGTGGTAGCCGTGGCCAGGGAGCTGTGTCCGTGGGGGAGTGACATGAGCTGCATCTCACTCACAGAAAGCCACAGAAAATTGTTCCCAGGCCTGTTCCGAGCTGTGAGTGCTTCTTGTTTTTGTTTTTAAACATAGCTATAATCATATTTAATTGAACTTCTGAATCTCACAGTACATTCTTCTTGAGGGAGAAACTTTTACAGAGGGATTCCAATTATAGGATTGGAATTACCTTATTACCTTAATGAAGGATAACAATTCCTAAGGAACAGACAGTTTCATTAAGCTTCGTTCAGATGTCACTGTGAAAGGCAGGACCTTCCTCTCTGCATCCTCGCTGTCTGCTGGTGTGGCCACGTGAGTCCGCATGTGCGGAGGTCTCTGCTGCAGTGAGTGCTTGTGCCTTGGCGGTGCCCCAGCACAGCCTCCGCATCCCTGTCCATCAGGACTTCCATTCTGACATCTGGATGTAGTAACTTCTCCGTTGGCTGAAGTGTATTTTCTAGTAATTCTTTTTTCAAGAACAGTAGGTGATGGCACATTTTCCCGAGTTTTTTCATACCTGAGAATGGCCTTCTGTCGCCTTCACACACAGGGAAGGTACTTTGATGGGTAGGTGAGGATGGAGGTCGAGGGAGGGGAAGGTGACTTATAAATGGGTTTTATGAAAGCTTTCCTGGCTGTTTGCCCAGCATGAAAGAAGGTCCAGAAGTAAGCATCAGAGAAGGAACTTAGAATGGAGTATGTGAGGGGTGACCAAACGAAGGGCAAAGGGCATGAGGAGAAAAAACATGGGATTGGTTGGTTAGTTAGCAAGTTTTGTAAAAGGTGGGGAAGAAGGACAATCTCAAATTGAATGAGAGCCTTGAAGCCAAAGAAAAAGTACTGAACTGTGACGCTAAGATGAGCAGGGAGATCGTGGAGAGGAGTCACATCACCCGACCAGATGAAGAAGGCTGCTTCTAGGTTGGGTAACAGAGATGGACACACTTCCAGAGAACAGCTCCGTTTCGCAAATTCCCTAGTAGCAGCCTGACCTGAATGCATTCTCAGCACTGTAAGTCAAGGTTCTGTAAGCCAAGAGTCAGAATCATTCTTTGCACCAAGATTAGAAGTGATTTTGTACTGATGGCTTGTTGTATATGAGAAATGAAAGCACTTAAAAGCAGTTTTCTGGGGTCGATGCATAAAACCGGAGCTATACATTTTAACCTATCATTGCACCTTCATATCCTTCTTTTCCCCTTTGTGTCCGCTGCCACTGCCCCATATCGCACTGTCATCCACTTGTACAGTGACCTCTTCATGGGACTTCCTGCTTCCGGTCCCCACCACCACCACCACCATTCTATCATTGTCACCGCCAGAGTTATTATCCTAGAAAACGCAGACCTGGTTATCTTACTCTCCGAGTTAAAAACATCTGTGGCCTCCCCTTGTCTTCCAGATAAACTCCAGAAGCCTTAGTTTTGCACAGTCCTTCATAATTCTTTCCTTCAGTCATTCCACAAATATATATTGAGCACCTGCTCTATGCCAGGGACTGTGCGGGCACCAGGAGTACAGCAGTGAACCACCAGACAGAAACTCCTGCCCTTGTAAGCTTCTACACTTCTTGGAAGAGACAGACGATAAACAAAGATAAATAAGCAAAATATGTTCAGTCTTGGCTGGTGGTAACGGGTAGGGAGAAAAATAAAACGGGAAAGGGGATAGAGGGTGTGAGGAGAGGGCGGCAAGGGAGGCCCTCATTGGGAAGGAGACATCTGAGTAAGACCCGAAGGAAGCCGGGCTAAGCCAGGTTGATATGTCAGGGAGGAACCTTCCTTCAGAGGGAACCAGAGCACAGAGGCCCTGAAGAACTGCAAGGAAGCCAATGTGGCTGGAGCAGAGGGAGCAGGGGGTCCGAGTGGCCCCAGGGCAGATCAGATAGGGCCTCCAAAGTTAGAGCTTTTGCCTTTACTCTTAGTGAGATGGGGAGTCCCCGAGGGGCTTTGAGCAGATGACATGATCTGACTTATGATTTCTCTCTTGCAACTCCCCCACCATTCCCACTACGAGATCTCTCTCAAACATGCAAATCTCTTCTCAGCTCCACTGTCTGCCTCAGAATCCTTCAAAGCCCAACCCAAACATCACCTCCTTTGTGTAGGCTTCTCCATGTCCAGACCAAACGGGTTGCCTCTTCTGCTTGCCTCCATGACACCTGGTACACCTCTGTTGAAGCCCTTGTCTATGTGTCTCTATTTCTCGGTAGCTCTGAACTCTTTGAGGTGAAGGGAGCTCCTTTTATGTATTCCCCATGCCCAGCACAGTGTTCCCCATTGGAGACTCTGAATAAGTGTAAGCGGATGCATGGATAGGACAGGGAAAAAAAAAAAGATTATGCCTATGAGGTTTTGGAAACGAGATATTTTAATTTGGCCCATAGTCTGCAAGGCCTTTTAACTCTATTCCATCATCTCCACACATAAATATAGCATATATTTTCCCAGCCACGAGATGGCTTCTGTCCTCAGAGTTGTTCTGGGAAATTGACCCTGTAGTCAGTTCAACTCCATGTTCCAGCACCATTGGAGGCAGAATGTCCTGGCCATTCTGTGCCCTGGCACTCAACTGAACACCTGCTTTGGGAATTTGGCAGGATCTGGCAAAGTAGGAATGTTTTCTGAAGCACATCACATTTATCCATGTATTTGAAGCACTTTCAGATTTTTTGGCAAGTGACAGCTGACTTTCGTGAATGCATCTAGGCACCTGATAATGACTTGAAGACGCAAGGGAAAATAGTGCCTTCCTTAAAGAATTAGACGTTGCAACCCATCCTCCCTCTGCCCCACTCAGACGCCTTAGAGCCCTGGACCGTGGCCATCTATTCCTCCATGTTCAGCAGCCCATCGTTGTTGCCTGCACACTATCCCTGCTGTGCCCAGCATGCTGACAGGGGCAGATTTTTCTCCCGGTAGGAAGAGGTTAGACAATCCAGCCAGAAGAATGGGAAGCAGGATGAGACCTCTAACCTTAGCCAGGGGGGCTCTGTCCTCTGCCCTCCCTGCCCCCAGCCACAGTCCCCGGGGCTTTTCCTTCCAGCTCAAGGCGTTCCCTTCAGGGAGGGAATCCTGCCTGGAATGCCCAGGAGTCATGTTGTCACCTCCCCCTACAAGGTTTCTCTTGCCCAGTGTGGCTGGTGAGAGGAAGAGAGAGGACAGGAGGAGAATGCAAGTGAAGAGGGCCGCCAGAGAGGGACCTTCCGCTCCTGAGTTCTGCGTCCGCTGCCCTTCCTCCTCAGCTGTGCATTTCCATGGCCTTCCTAATGGGCACCCTTGCCCTCTTTTTCACTTCTCCTTTTCTGGGACAAAAGAGTTCTTTATGGTACTGTATTATCAACTTTAAATTGTGTGTGCCATGGTACCTGAGTAGCCATCTTTCTGTATTTATTAATACAGTGGGCTTAATAAAAAGAGCTGCCCTGAGGTTATCTGGTAAGATGGGGGAAGAGAAACAAAACTAGTCATTATTGTGCCTTCTCAAGGTCACTCCTTTATTTTCATCTCTGCTCATTGATCAGCATCTATCTGCCCAAGTCTTGTACTTGGATCCTTTACCAAAACCTAACGTGAAGCGTCCTGATTGCTGCCTGGTCAGATAACTAGAGCTCGTGATGATCTGATAGCCACATGCGTGTGCTGAGCGAGCACCATTAACTTAGCCCTCCTTCCTCCTGGCACGAGCACAGCTCTGCTCGGCAGACAGTGAACAGAAGGGACTATTTACAGGGTTGTGCAGAGAAGCAAGGGAGAGCCTCTGACAGAAGGCCTTATGCACAATACAGGCTAGTTTCCTGTGAATGGAAAGCCCAGTTTACAAAAGTGATCTGGATGTCTGATAACCGAACATCGTTCCCATTGTCAAAGTGCTTAATTATTCACGTGGCACAAAAATCCAGGTTCTTACAACCCCTAATCAAATCCAGATGTAAACTTGAACAGAGTTCAACTCCCTAATCCTGCAGAGACAGCCCCTCAGAGATCCATACGAGGAAGCTGCACAAATGGAAAGCTGGAAAGCAAACACTTTTCTTTCACAGCAGACATTTTTTTTCAAACAGCTAAAAGCACAGTGACTGTTGAGGTATTTTGTTGACAAATGGAGAAACTGAGGCCAGGGGAAGTCAAGTTGCCCACTGAGAGACACAGTGAGAGATGCGAAGTCAGAAGTACTGAAGTGGCTCTGCCAATGAAAATGAATTTTTCTTCTTCCCTAAAAAATCTAAAAGAAAAGAGGTGAGGCGCTACTGAGTGAGTATGTAGCTCAAAGAACAAGAGGGGGAAAGTTTAAAAGAAAAGGAGGAGAAAAAACAAAAAGAGAAGAGAAAGAAAACACACGCACGTGAAAATGACATTGTTGGCAACCGTACAGAGGAAGGGTTGGAAAGTGAGAGTTGGAAACTTGACCTTAATTCACAAACCAAGAGGAAACCAGAAAAATGAATTAGAAAGGAGAATATGGTCATAATGGCAGGAAGTGAGTTCAGTCCACTTGGCTGGAGAATCTCCTCTGTCGTGTTTTGGGCAGGCCGACTGGAAACCATGTTGTCACTGGCCATGTTTTAAAGCCTGAAATCCATGGTGACAGGAGGCCCGCGTGGAGGATCTAGGGAAGAGGAATTTGAAAGGAAACCCCCACACCACAGGCTACACAGGCTTTCTGTGACCTGAGTACCACTGAGTTGTGCCCTGTGAGAGTGACCGGTGGAAATGGCCCATTTTCGCAGCTGACTCCCGTGAGAGAGCGGGAGGGGCAGGAGCTGCCGCGGTGGGGGCAGAGGAGGACAGGGCTGGAGTGAAATGGGCAGTGTGTCTGTGCTTGCCAGCTGCCCAGCCCTGCGCCCCTATCGAATATGGAGGTTGGGAACCAGGAGACACGCCCGGGCACGCTTTGTGAACGTGGCACTTCCCACAGTCACACCACTGGCTGGCGGAGACCACCCCTCCTGTTGGAAAATGGTCTCTATTGCAGCTCCCATCAGGAAACCTGGAGGCCCAAACTGTTGCTGACAGCCTTTCCCTAAAACGTGCCCATACACCGTGTGTTTTAATGTTTCTATCTCTTCTGTTTCTCCCCGGCCTTCGCCCCACTGAAAAAGGAAAAATATTCCCAAGGACCCTCCTCCCTCCCTTCCACTTCCTCCTTTGGAAGGACGATAAAAAGATTCTTCTCTTCTAGTATCTCCGTGTCCCTCAAGACTCTCCTCTAACCACCCTGGCACTCAGGCTTGTATATTTTCCCTTGCTGGTCCCTGTCTTTCACTCCTGGGTATTAGATAAAGCCGTTGTTGGGAAAAGTGGCTAAAAGAGGGCAAAAAACAGTTTTCTTTGTAACAAAAATATGAAACCATCTAAAAAGAATAAATGAAATAGGCCCATCTTTACAGTAGTATACAGGGTAAGATCCATTTTGCTAAAAAAATTCTTGAAATAAATATGATTTTCAAAGTTCTTATAGCTGAGAATACTATTTTTAAACTGTGAACCCAGTCCACTTAATTTAGCTATGATTTGTAAAATAAAAACTAGCCCAAGCCTTGCTGGGTGGGCCTCTCTTGATTGAGCAGTTATTGTTGGGGAAGTCCATTGTGAAGGGGCTGGTCCTCAGGTCAGCCCGTGTGGGTTCTGATTCATGGATGGCTAGGAGAGAGCGAATCCCATTCAGATTGCCATTGTCAGCCAAGTGCGTTGTCTTATATCCCAATTTTCTGGCAAAGCTGTCACTGCTATGTTTCTACTTGGCCCGGTGTATGGAACTGGTTACATATGCTCCTCATGCTCTGAGAGGCCTGGGGAGAGGAAGGCATGAGAAGAGAGAGAAGAGAGGAGGGGTGCAGGCAGGAGGTGGAGAGCAAGAAGGAGAAGGCAGTGAGCTCACAGTGCAGACCTGCCGGCATCCTGCCCTGTGAGGGCCCAGTTACAGCTCCATCCCTTAGCCATGCTGCCCAGGAAGCCTCAGGAGATGCTACATATTGAGGGTCAAGTTGCTGTATCTGCTGTGTCCAAGGCTTGGGCAGAGCAATGGAAAATAGGCTTGACCCAAGTGGCCAATAAAACTTTCCATTAACAAGATTGAATTAAGAGTTTTAAAAAAATACATGAAATCTTTCCATTTGAGCAGTTTGGTTTTTTTGTTTTTTTTGTGAAGAAGATCAGCCCTGAGCTAACATCCATGCTAATCCTCCTCTTTTTGCTGAGGAAGACTGGCTCTGAGCTAACATCTATTGCCAATCCTCCTCCTTTTTTCCCCCAAAGCCCCAGTAGATAGTTTTATGTCATAGTTGCACATCCTTCTAGTTGCTGTATGTGGGACGCCGCCTCAGCATGGCCGGAGAAGCAGTGCATCGGTGTGCGCCCAGGATCTGCACCCGGGCCGCCAGTAGTGGAGCGCATGCACTTGACCGCTAAGCCACGCGGCCGGCCCCTGAGCAGTTTGTTTTTTGATGAAATGAAACATTTACTGACATAAGCTCCACAGAGCAATAGAAGAATGATTAATTAAACTCTGTGGCGCCATTTTGGACAGAGTCTCAGTACCAGAATAAAGCATTAGAAGTTGGTTTTGGGGGGTTGTAACCTCCAGAAGGGGCTGTCAGACCTTCTGAGCTTCAGACCTTCTGCCTGTCTTTCCTCCAGTTCCTACAGGCTCCTGGCCGGGGCAGGGACAAGGGGGATTTCAGCAGGTTCAGGCCATGTGTCTTCTGAGATATTGGGAAACCAAGGACAGTACTAAAATACAAAGCACACTCTTTGGCAAATGCCAGTCCTGGTGTGTGATTACGCTCTCTTCCTAACCTTTCTGGGCTGGCTGCAGTGTGGTGGCTGCTGTCACTCAGGCCAGGGCTTCCCAGCCAAAACTCTTGGGACTCGATGTGCTTCCAGGATCAGACTTTTTTTTTTAGAAACTCCATGCAGTGCATAGACCATACCTTATATAACACCCTAGGAGAGTCGAGAGCAGCACATTCTTACTTGTGCAGCAATATGCAGGAATAAATAAAAACAGTCAATAGCTTCACACCCAGGTCAGGTTTTATGGCCAAATGAGGTCAGTTCGGATCAGTTTTGCTGCCAAATGAGTTACCAGAACTGGTGTTAGAGCATATTGGCTTTGAGAACTGTGGATAAGGCAGGGCTGGCCTCTGTCCCTCGCTGTTTGTCCAGAGCACTGCAGGACATTCTCCTGGCAGCTCCAGGTTCCGTCCTTTGCTTCCAGCTCCTCGCTCCATCCTAAGTTTTTAAAATGCGTTTTCAGCAGTTGGAGGAGAATTTAAGCTAATTAGCCACAGAGCTGACTGAACACCGAACTGGAGAGGGGACCTAGACTCATTTACCAAACCCCACTCCCTAAAATAAGGATCACCCCCGAAATGTGGGCGAGGTTATGTTAGAATAATTAAATTGAAGGCCTACTTCACCCCAGCAGGAATAGCATATGGATTTCATCACCTTGAGAAATAATAATGGCAGAGACTAAGAAAGCATCCGCAAAGAGTTTGGACCAGTGTGTGACTGACAGGACCATGGTTGACAGCCAAGGAGCCAGGACAAACCCAGCTCCAAAAGTAACAACAGGAGCCAGGCCCGTGGCATAGCAGTTAAGTGCGTGCGCTCCGCTGTGGCGGCCCGGGGTTTGGATCCCGGGCGTGCACCGACGCACCACTTGTCGGGCCACGCTGTGGCAGCGTCCCACATAAAGTGGAGGAAGATGGGCACAGATGTTAGCTCAGAGCCAGTCTTCCTCAGCAAAAAGAGGAGGATTGGCATGGATCTTAGCTCAGGGCTGATCTTCCTCACAAAAAAAACAAAAGTAACAACAAAACAAGGAGAATTGGCAACAGATCCCAAAATGTGAGTGTCCCCTCCCTAGGGTGACGGGGTTGTGCTCTGAACCTGGCTCCTCTGGCCAGGCTGACAGGGTTCTAGCGGGTTGCCACCTCCTCCAGAACTAAAGGGAGCTGCTGCATGCATCTGCCGTATTCTCCTGCTGGATACACCCCTGAGGGCAAGGGGAGGATATCTATCTAGGCTTCTGCAGGGCTCGAACCCAGGTTCTTGCTTTTATAAATTAACCCGTTCAGCAGTTGGGGAGGTTTCCAGATTACAGGCTTGGGGCCAAGAAGCAGCAAAAACATAGAAGGGCTTGGCGGGTGATAGCAGAACGTGATATGGCAAAAAAGGGAAAGAAAACTGGAGAATGGTGCCTGGCAGCGATTGGGAAAGGGGTCAGGGCATTCGCCTCACCCCAAGTGTGGTATTTCCTGTTCTGTCAAGAAGGCGAATGTGCAGGCAGGCTGCGTTCTCTCCGGGGCTGGCAATCTCCCTAAGTGTCTCCTGTTAGTGCTGCGCAGCCTGATGTTCCAACATGAGGCAGCTCCCCCAGAGGGTCACAAAGGTCTCAACTGATAAATGGCCTGTCCTAGATCCTCAGTAAACACAGGCCCTGGAGACGCCCTGTCTGCCTGTCAGAGTTACCAAACCTCAGGGTACCTGGGGGTCACTGGGCTAGACGGTGCCCAGCCATGGTGGCATGATGACAGGTCTCGAACAGTGGAGCACCAACAGCTTGCCCAGGCGTGAGGAAAACTAACTTATGTAATTCATCAGCAGAGCTTATAGATGCTATAAACAAGGGATAGTGTTTTTCATTCCATGGATTCTTTTTGTCAGCTTCATTCATATTTTTTGTCAGCTTAATTGAAGTGTAACTTACATACAATAGAATTCAACAATTTTAAGCATTCAGTGAGTTTTGACGAACATAAAGAGTCACACCCCCACATTCAGGATGTAGGACAGGGGTTGGCAGACTACGGCCTGTGGACCAAACCCAGCTCCCACCCTGTTCTTGTTTTGTACATTTTTAAAGGGTTGTAAAAAAAAAAAAAAAAAAAATGAAGAATAGGTAACAGGGAGTATGCAACCCGCAAAACCTAAAATATCTTCGCTCTGGCCTTGACAGGAAGAGTTTGCCGACCCTGATACGGAGCATTTCCATCACCCTCGCTGTTCCCTGCGGCCCCCGCAGGCGTTCCCCTCGCCTCACCCCTGGCAACCGGTGATCTGCTTTCTATCACTGTAGTTCTGCCTTTTCTAGAACTTCATATAAATGAAATCATACTGTATGTTGCCTTTTGTGTCTGGCTTCTATCACTTAGAACTCTTTTGAGAATAATCATCCGCGTTTTTCCCCGCATCAGTAGCACATTTCTTTTTTATTTCTGAGCGGTGCGGTGTCCCGTTTAAGGCAGGGTTCCACTCTGGGGGAGGTAGGGGCCCTCAACATGTTTTAACCACGTACAGGCTCTAAGCAGAAGACAGGGGAGCCCCAGGCGGTGGTCAGGGCCTGGCGGCCGGAGGTGCCCGCTCTCACCGGCCTTGTCTTTGCAGGCATGAACAACCGGGAGGTGCTGGAGCAGGTGGAGCGCGGCTACAGGATGCCCTGTCCGCAGGACTGCCCCATCTCTCTCCACGAGCTCATGATCCACTGCTGGAAAAAGGACCCCGAAGAACGGCCCACTTTCGAGTACTTGCAGGGCTTCCTGGAAGACTACTTCACCGCCACAGAGCCCCAGTATCAGCCTGGTGAAAACCTGTAAGACCTGGGTCTGCAGAGAGAGGCCTCGGCCCGAGGCTTCCCCGCCCCCTCCCCATTAGCTTCCAATTCCGTAGCCAGCTGCTCCGAGCAGAGCAGCGAGAACCGTCCAGGATCAGATTGCATGTGACTCTGAAGCTGACGAACTTCCATGGCCCTCATTAATGACACTTGTCCCCAAATCCGAACCTCCTCTGTGAAGCATACGAGACAGAACCTTGTTATTTCTCAGACTTTGGAAAATGCATTGTATCGATGTTATGTAAAAGGCCAAACCTCTGTTCCGTGTAAATAGTTACTCCAGTGCCAACGATCCTAGTGCTTTCCTTTTTTTAAAATGCAAATCCTATGTGATTTTAACTCTGTCTTCACCTGATTCAACTAAAAAAAAAGTATTATTTTCCAAAAGTGGCCTCTTTGTCTAAAACAATAAAATTTTTTTTCATGTTTTAACAAAAACCAATCAGGACAGGTGTTTGGTTTTTTCTTTTTTATAAATATGAATATATATAATATATACGTCCCTGTACATACACCATGTGGGTGCTAACGTGGAGACCGTGGCCAACGTGGGCCACAAAGCTTCAGAAACCAGAGTGAGGATTTTACTGCAAAATCAGCGTAAAAGCACTGGTGTTATTCTGAAAACCAGTGGCCTCATTTTTGGCTTTTGCAAAGCATGATTCTTGGTTTATATTTTTAATTTGGATTGCACTTTTTTGGTTCATGACTGTACCTGTAGATGGCTGTTACTTTGACCCCTCATCAGGCCCCAAGCTGAATTCACAAGTTCTGTTTCCAGTATTTGCTTCTACATAAACTGCAATTTGTTCTTGAGACCTAAAAGTGAGCGTATTTAAGCAAGCAAACGGCCAATACCACCAGGGGAACTGGAAAATGGATACCACACAAACTTCTTGTATAAAAATACAAATGCTGAAATGTTTCAGACTTTTTTTATTTAATAAACCTTGTAACCACATTTAAATGGTCTAAAACCCATAGCATTGTAGTCATGGCAACCTGCTAAACTTTCTCATGCAACTAAAACTTACGGGAGGGTGAGGGTGGGGGTTGTACATTTCCCATTGTAAAATAAGTGTTTTAAATGTCCTGTACTGCTAATGAAATGACTTTCTCTATGTCCAAGAGTTCTCCAGTGGAATAACTATGCACTACTTTACATCTCATGGGGATGCACAAAAAAAAAAAAGTATTACATTTTCAGTTGCTGTTTGTACCAGCCTTGAATTACGTATGTTTAACAACAACAAATCAAAAAGCCTATTTCTATTGGGTTTTTAATACTGAGTAGCAACTCTGAAGTCTTAATTCCTTTTTTGTTATGATTTATTTGTGAGTTTACATTTTTAAATTGTTTAACTTTCTTAATTTAGTAATTAAAAAGAGAGCATTTTACATTTGAATTTTTTTTTGTTCATTTGTTTAAATCATGGAAAGTACTCAAGTGACATATCTGTCCCCACACCAGGTGGTCAAGAGTCACCTGGTGAATTTAACCATTGTGCAATGATTTCAAGTGACAGAAACATACAGAACACCTGGAATGGTTTTTTGTTTGTTTGTTTGTTTTATCCCCTGAAAGGCCAGGCTATTGTCTAGCTAATTCAGAGGATTGTGAGCAAGGTGAGGCATGCTTTAACATTTTAATTTAGCAGACATTTTCTCTAACTGGAATTTTCTGTGTCCCACTTGTAGGAGAAAGAGACAATTACAAGAAGAATCTTTCTTGTCCTAGAGTCAGTATATATACTTCCCAGTGTCCTTCCACCTCTGTAATGAAGTTACTAAGCAGGAAACAGCCTGGCGTGGTGGAAGGGGCAGTGGGTAGACCAGGCTAACTGTTAGTCCTGGCTCTGCGCTCGGTCAGCTACAGAACCTTGGCATCTCTTGCTTTCAGGTCCTGTCTGTAGAAATGAGGGCGTTGGGTAAGGATTTGCTGTTGGTTCCTACAGATCTAAGATCCTGTGATTCTAAGATCACCACTGTCATGTGGAATCATACAAGAACAGTTTTCTTGCTGAAATAACCTCTATGTTTAGAAAGGATTTCCAATATTTAAAAAAAATGAAAGGTGAAACAAAGGGATTTTCTGGTTAACCTAGTCATTATGGTATTGTTTTTGGTATTAATACAATTGATAAATTGATAAAATTTTAAAGATATTATTACATACAATTATTATTACATTACTGGGCAATTGAACACATTCTAGATATTTTTAAAGATAACTGGTTTTGTGTGTATGTGTGTGCTTTTTTTTTTTTTTTGCTTGAGGAAGACGGGCCCTGAGCTAACATCTCTGCCAGTCTTCTTTTATTTTGTATGTGGGTTGCCACCACAGCATGGCTTGATGAGTGGTGTAGGTCCATACCCAGTATCCAAACCCGCAAAGCCGGGCCGCCAAAGTGGAGCATGCCGAACTTAACCACTACACCACCAGGCCAGCCCCTAAAGATAACTATTTTTATTCTTCACATCCCACTAGGTTGGATAATTTGCAAATATTCTCTGGAGGATTTTTGTTTATATTTTTGTCTTGGTTGTTCAAAAAAACCTGAAAAAGTCATAACAATCTGACAGTCATAACAATCTAAATCTCTTTAAATGGAGATGCTTTAAGAAAAAACGTAGTCTCTTCAAACCAAGGTATAGCCTTTAATTCATCAATTGAGTTCATTGTGGATTCTCTTATATGAAGCAAAACTAAGAACTTAAGTTAACTCAAAGGTACTCTTATGAAATGCAGCTCGCTGGGACTGTTCTGGAACACTTAGAGTAGGGTTTCAGAAAAAAGTAAAAGAATAGTTATAAATACAAAGAAATCAGAGATGTTTTGGGTTTTTTCTTCCAAGAAACTAATGTGCTGTCGAGAGAGTGCTGTGTAGACCAGTCCAGGCAAATGAAACATCGGCTCCAGGGAGTCCCAACACTGCCTAAGAAGCCCCTCTCCCTCACAAGTTGTAGAAGTTTGAGGTGTATAAACTGAATTCACTGACCAGAAAGTTCTCTTGTTAAGAAAGAAAAGTAGGGCCGGCCCCGTGGCTTAGCGGTTAAGTGCGCGCACTCCGCTGCTGGCGACCCGGGTTCGGATCCCGGGCACGCACCGACGCACCGCTTCTCCGGCCATGCTGAGGCCGTGTCCCACATACAGCAACTAGAAGGATGTGCAGCTATGACATACAACTATCTACTGGGGCTTTCGGGGGGGGGAATAAATAAATAAAATCTTTAAAAAAAAAAGAAAGAAAAGTATCTTAGAAAAGTATCTAAGGCACCTTAGAGGCAAATAATGGTGAAATATTTTTTGTCTTTAGTGATCTGTAATGAATAAGTACTTGCTCTGTTCTCTTAGGAGAGCTGGCATCTGGCATTGCTATGTTGCCTAGGGAGCCTTCCTAATAAACTGTTTCTTTTTACCTTCTTAAAATCAAATAGGAAACCTGCTAAAGAATACAACTTGACCAAGCTCAGACCTGGTATACGTGACAAAATGATTTCTGTTCACCCATGCTCACTGAGCTCGCACTCTCCTCTGAGGCCACTTGGTTCACCATGCACTGATGGGCTGGGAGGACCAGAGAGCCGTAGTAGATGCAGGGCCTCCCATGTGTTAGAGCATCAGAGTGTAGACGAAGCAAATTATGCAATTGTCTGTGCCTTGGTCATGGCAAAGAAAGGTGTGTGGGGAACCAGGCAGATCCACGAGAAAAGTTGGGGGTATTCATAATCCTTCAAATACAGCCACACTACTGAAGATTTCCTGACAAGTGCCAGAGGGTGTTTACCTGCCTTGAGAAAGACAGGAGCCCTCCTGTGGCTAAATCTTGGCACCAGAGGATTTTTCTATCAGCACTGGAGCTGTAAAATTTTATCTGAGATTTCCTGTGGGACCTTAAGAATGTATACCGTATTAATTGGAATGGTTCATGAGTCTTGAAAGAAGGTAAGGTTTTCAGCAGTACACAGAGAATTATGCTGCAGCCCACCGTGTAAGGGATGTCATCTGTTCTTTTGTCATGGCTCAGCATGAGAGAACCTCACTTGACAGGATAAACATTTCCTAACAAGCTGTATTTGGATAAAATGATATTTGGTCAATTTGTTCCTGAAAGGTATTTTAATAGGTTTAGATGGCTTTTGTTGGCTTTCTTACCATTATATATAATACCGTTGGAATTCAATTAAACTGTCCAAAATATTTGCTGGAAGGAAAAAAGGGAGGGGGGAAGAGAGAGAAAGAGAAAAGGAAGGAAAGGAGGAAGGAAGAAAAGAAAGAAGGAAGGAAATAATTTGGGGGGGAAAAAGGGAACTCAAACAAATTTTTTTTTTTTTTTTGGTGAGGAAGATTGGCACTGAGCTAACATCTATTGCCAATCTTCTTTTTGTATGTGGGACGCTGCCACAGCATGGCTTGATGAGCGATATGTAGGTTCACGCCCGGGATCCGAACCTGCAAAACCCGGGCTGCCAAAGTGGAGCACGCGAAGTTAACTGCTACACCACAAGGCCAGCTCCCAGACTTTTATTCTAAAAATGATATTGTGAGGTACAGATTTACTAAAGCAGGTACCAATAATATATGTTTATTTAATTCTCAAAAATAGATTACAACTACAGAAGAAAAATGGAAAATTAGTATGTTTAGCATCTTTGAAATATCAAATACACCTTCATAATTTATATATACCTATATTCCCAGAAATTTTTCATAATAAATTCCTGAATTGTACCTCATTCTTTCTGAACATGCAAAGTATTCAGAATCCCATGGGATGGGGGAGATAAACCTTTATTTAAAAATTAATTTGAAGACTGAAAATAAAAATAAGTGGTTTTCCAGGGTGGCAGAGACTATTCTAAGGAGAATGTGATCAGTGACAAATGACCGCTTCCCCAGCAGCCAGAACACTATGCTCCTTTCCAGAATACTTCTCTTCTAATAATGTGTTTGATAATATAACTCTTCTTTTAATGCATTTTCACTGCCAGATTGTGAGTTCCTTGAGAATGGAAACTGCTTAACTTGTTCACCATTATTCTCCCTGCACCTAGAGCAATGATGAGCTGATGGTGGATGTTGGATGGATGGATGGATGGCCAGATGGATGATGCCACCCAGGGGTGAATGGTTAACCTGCAAATGACACACTTATCTAAGAACCTACTGAGCACACCGGGATTGGCTGTGAGCTGCCCAAGACAAGCCCTGCCCGTTGTTTATGTATGGTCACCAGTCTTCAATATGTGATTTGAAGGACCAGTCTATAGCCTGACGTGAACATCATTAGTGCTTCCTAAACCTTTCCCCAGAACTCGTCCCAACACCAATGGGAATAAACTTGTACCCCCTGGGACCTAGGGCCTTCAAGGTCTCATTCTAACCTTGTAATTTTATGCTAACTTGATATTCCCCTAAAATATCCAGTTTTTGTCTTCATATAAAATTATTTTCCCAGACCTCCAGGTTGTGCATTGTTTACGAGTCTATGGCTTGTAGTGTCGCTGGCACCCTTCTGTGCCCTGCTTGAGAATCACAGTGTGAAGATGTTGTCCATAAAATATTACTGCTAACATGAAAATATTGTAGACGGGAGAGGTAACATTAACTTCCATTAATATGGATTCTCTTATTTGATTCCCTTTTTTCACCCAGCAAAGAGCAGTCCGACTGAGAATGGGACAGAAGATGAGGGGGTTTGATGATGGAAAGAGGAAAACCACTCAGAGCCACCTGAAAGTGAAGGTCTGGTCAGGTCAGCCTGCTGGTCCAAGATGGTAGCCAACGGGAGTAGACAGGATGGAGACGCTGGACAAGGAGGAGGGAACCAGAGCTGGGATGAAGAGTCCTTTGCCAAGGCCGTTCAAAGCAATGGATGATGAAAGCACTGTGGATACGTGTGAGAACTTACCATTCATTCCTTCTCCAGACATTTGAGTGCTTATTGTGGACCAGACCCTGTGCTTAGCACTAGCAAGTGAAAGAGACGATTAACATTCCTAGTCCAGTGAGGATGGAGACCCATAGAAGATAGGTGCAATAAGCTATCTGCCAGGTGGAAGCACAGGTGGTAGCAAAGGAGTGCCGTCCAGCCCAGAATGAGGAGTGCAGAGGAGGCTTCCTAGAGGAGGTGGTGTCTGAACTCAGTCTCAAAGGACATGGAGAAGTAGATTATGTCCTGCTTAACGGTAGGTCCAGTGTTTTTTGCCTTTAGGTGTGTTTCCTTCTGACTCCCAACCCCCATTAGGGGCAAGCTCATGCTTTAAGTATAGAAAGAACTCAGCAGGGCCGGCCCGTGGCTTAGCGGTTAAGTGCGCGCGCTCCGCTGCTGGTGGCCCGGGTTCGGATCCCGGGGCGCGCACCGACGCACCGCTTCTCCGGCCATGCTGAGGCCGCGTCCCACGTACAGCGACTGGAAGGATGTGCAGCTATGACATACAGCTATCTACTGGGGCTTTGGGGGAAAAAATAAATAAATAAAATTATAAAAAAAAAAAGAAAGAGCTCAGCAACTGCGTCCAAATGAAGAACAAGCAAACCCAAGCCAAGAAAAATCTGAATCTCTCTCTCTTTTTTTCCCTCTCTCTCTCTCACACACACACACACACATTAAAAAGTATATAGGTTCATCATTTATTCTGACTAGTGAGCTGCTCACAGGAGAGGATGGTGGATAATACCATAAAAGGACAGAGAGTGAGGTTTTAAGCAGGTTGTTGGCTCCAGTGTCCCCACTGGAATGTAGTTGGAACTATATTTATAGAGTATGAGAATAAAAGAATTGCCGGGAAAGAGGCCTGTAATAACTCCTCACCGCCTCTCTTCCTAACAATTAGTAGGGGGTTTTCTCCCATTTATGAGCCCATTGCATTCTTTCCTCTCCTTCCATTTACTAGGCTGTTTTGCTTGAATCATCATGCAACATGTGCACTCATGAAGGAAGGTATATACTAGCAGTTGCAAGGTGCTCTGGTTGTTTTGTTTTGGAATTTTTTTTCCCTTTGGTTAACTATCAAGTGCTTGCTATGTAATAATCAATAAGTAGCTCATTGGAAGCAAGAGAGAATGAAATGGGCATTATTCAGATAGTGTTTTTAATGACAAGCATCCATGTAATACTGTGGGGAAATATTACTAAATAGCAAGAGATTTTATCTTTTTTTCTTTTGGTGTGTGTTCACAGAAGAATTTATTTAAAGGCACTCATAAACTAAATCCAGGTATGTGACTCCTTTCATTTTTAGACTCCTCCCTAGGGGTGACTGCAGGAAGACACCAGGAGGGAGGCAGAGCCTCTGGAGAACATTCTGGAACCCAAACCACCCTAAATGGAGCCAGAAGGTCTGTCAATTCCCAGAGAGCAGCAAGGAAATGGTAAGTAAATGACAGCAGTTGCCTAGAGAATTAGGGAATGAATAACAATGCTTTCTGCTAAATTAACCATATTACATTGCGCAGAGCAAAGTGATGGAAAAACCCTGTTAAAAATTGAATAATAATTTGCCCACATCATTTACGTAAAATGCATAATTTTCCTACTTCAGTGGACTTTAGTTTGATTTAAAATATGAACCGCTCCAGTACTGTTCACCAAAGCGTAATTCGTGACATAATTGGGAAGGGGAAGAGGAATTAGACTATAGTTGGCGCAATCCTGTGTGAGCCACGTCACCTCCCCCCCTCACCTGCAAATTTCAGAAAATATTTGTTGATACGTTTCTGAAGGTCTCGAAGTGAAAGTGTGAGGCATTAATCATTGTCATTGCTATCACTAAACCATGACCTCGCCATGTTCGAGAGGGGAAAGCAAGGCTTCATTCTATTCAGTATTTTTCTGCTCTAATTCAAGTAAGTAGTTGTTTTTGAATAGTAGAGAAAATGGAAATGTAGCAAAGCTATACTTAAAACAGCAAGCCAAGAACAAAAGCAACATACACGCAACCACAGGAGACCTTGGAAGATACATAGATAAAACAAAAAGCTGCCCTGGGCTGGGATTCTGTTTCAGAATCAAATGCACGATGAAGAACCTTCTTCCAACTGTAAGGATTTTGCCATCTGCAATCTCTGAAATAAAAAGTCATCATGTAATCCACCTTGTCATTCACAAGCTGTACTATTGCGATGATGATGTTTGTTCGTGACTGATGTAGGTTTCAAAGCCAGAGTGGTGGGAGGTGGGGAGGAATTCCGCAGGTGCACCAGACGCCCCTCACATGGACGGTGACCTCCCGTGTCAATCGCTATTCTTGTTCCTCTCCTCCTCTTCCCATCCTTCACCCCTGCTCCCCACCCCCACTAGAACTATCGTATTTTTATTTAGATGTTCACTCATTCTCTTCATCCCCATCTCTCCACAAAGGGCCATTATTTACTTATTAAAGTCAGCCCTTAGATTTTGACCTTCCACAGCGAATCTCTGGCTGATTCTGTCTGTTTCTCTTTGTTGGCCTAATCCTGCCCCCTCTATAACCCTGCTGGCCCCACGAGGCTGAAAATTGAACCCCATAAACCTCCATACTTCTTATCTCTTGGGGGCCCATTTTGGTTGGCCAAAGGGGCCCTCCCCGGTCCTAATACTCCTCCCCACTCTCTCCTTCTCTCCCACCAACCCCTGCCTCTGGCCTAAGATTTATTAGACACTAGGTTTTTCCCTCTGCCTCCTGCCACTAGCTATAAATTGCCTTTTTGCAAGTTGGAAAAAGCTATCCCACCTCAAGACACTTTGCTGCCATCAGCCAGAAAATTATTGTAATAGATATGCCAAGAGAGGATGTGAATGGTGCCCCCTAGAATTGTGCAGTACACAACTGGCACAACTGTTTGTGACAACACTGTAGTTGGAAAACACCCGAGCTACTTGGAAGCCTGTGTAAAAATCAGAGCCACAGTAGGTCAGTCTTGCCTTTTTATGACAGTTCGCAATTTCAAAATCTAAACTTTTCGGCCATGATCACAAATTGCTGCGGGGCAGTTTCTGGAAGAGACAGAGAGCCCCCAGGCAGCAGTATTTACGAGAGTAAAGGGCTCTTTATTCAGCCCCAGGTTTGGCCTGCTGGCTGAGCACATACAGCCCAAACCACAGTGGGTAGAACAGTAGGGAAAATGGGAATGCAGCAAAGCAGCATTAGAAATCCGGTAAGTCTGAATGCTGGGGGTGCAGGGGAGCGGGGGACTTACATCAGGTCAACCATGACCCTTCTTTGGCATTGGCTGCTTCGTTTCTTGTTCATTGCCCCATCTGTTCACCTCCCTCCTTCCCATTTAGCACAACCCGCATGTTCTGATGATCTTTTGCTGCAAAACAAGCCACCCCGAAACTTAGCGGCAGAAATAGAAACAGTCATTTATTTTGCTCACGAGTCTGCGATTTGGACCGAGCTCCCAGGGGCATCTCTGCTCCACGCGGCGTCAGCCGGCGCAGCTCCATGTGGCCGGAGGAGCCGCTTTCACAATGGCGGCGCACGGGGCTGGTCAGTGGCTGCTGGCCGCTGCCTGGGAGCTCGGCTGGGGCTGCTGCTGAGGCCTTTGGTTCCTCAGCGCTTGGGCTCCCAGGTGCCCGTGTGGGCTCGCTCACACGGCAGAGCCCACGTCAAGCCTCCAGTTGAACTACCCCAGCTGACTCCTCATGGAGCAGAGACAAGCTGCCCCCACCAAGCCCTGCCCACATTTCAAATTTCTGAGCAAAATAAATGACGGTGGTTTTAAGCCACGAGGGTTTGGGCTGGCTCGTTTTGCAGCCATAGATCACCAGAATGTGCAGGCTGGGCTGAATGTGGTGGGACTCCATTCCCACCACATCTCTCTAGGATGCCTCCTGGTGCTGCAGAGTTGAGGAAGCTAAAAACTACGTTTCCCAGACTCCCTTACCACTAGGATCATGAGGGCCATATTTGCACAAAGTTTGGAAGGCAAAAGTGAGGCAGAAGCCAATTTCCTACCGTTTTTGGCTGTTTTCTGCTGGAAAGCAAGATCATGGAGGCACTGACGTCCAGTCTTCAGCTTCCTAGGGGTCGAGTCAGTGGTGGAGGTGGCAGTGGCCAGGCTGCACCTCCCAACAAGCAGGCGAGGTGGTGGGGCAGCAGTGGCACGTGTTCCCAGCTTCTGACCACTTTCTGACCATTGTGTTGCAGCTGTGGAGTTCTTGAGGTCAACAGTTCCAGGGAAGCTTCTGGAGTCCCACCTTCCTGATTGTGGCAGCTCTCCTGGCAGACGGGTTCTGCCACATTCTGAGAGTCATCCCTGGAGGTCCAACATAGAGCCTTCTCTCCCAGCCCTTCCAACAAGTCTGTAATTCCCCATATTAAACCTCTTTTTGCTTAAAAAACCTAGCATGGTTTCTATTTCCTACATTGAACCTTGCAACCAATACTCAATGATCCTCAAAGTCTGTCCCTTCTCACCCATTCTTTTGTTCTTGCTTGTTTTCTCTCATTTAATCATTCCTTTAGCAAATATTTATGGAGCATCTACCATGTGCCAGGCACCGTGCTAGATGGAGAAAAATCTATGAACTAAAGAGACATGGCCCCACCCTCATGGAAGGAGCCAGAACAAAGACCAGGAGACAGGCCGACCCTAGACCATATCGGCACCCAGCTTGTTTTTGTATAAAAGTTTTCTTGGAACACAGCTGTACCTATTCACTTGTCTCTGGCTGGTTTTTCCCTACAACGGCAAAGTTGAGTAATTGCAACAGAGACCATATGATCCACAGAGCTGAAAATATTTACTATCTGGCCTTTTATAGAAAAGTTTGCCAACTCTTGAATTAGACAAATAAAACTCCAAGTGACACTCCTGTTGTCCCCCACATCCAATCATTCGCTCTATCAATTTGGCATACAGCACGTGCCAAGCTCCAAGCTCGGTTCTGAGCCCTTCACGAGAATCATCTCATTTAATTGTTTTCACAGTTACCTTTGGGACATCTTGTTCTGACCTCTGTTTTCCAGAGAAGGAAACTGAGATTTAGAGAGATTTGGGCTTGGGTACCTGGGTAGGTGGTGATAGCGTTAACGGAGATAAAACATATCTGTCCCCTCCAGGAGGAGGGACAGAAAAATAGGCAGGAGATGACGGATTTGCTGTGGACTCGTGGCACATGAGGCACCTGCAGACATCCACGAGAGGCTGTCCTGGCTGATTTCCTGCTTGGTATGGTGGAAGAACATGGATTTCACATCTAGACCAATTTTAGGTTCAAATCACAGTTCTACCACTTTACTAGCTGTGTGACTTTGGGCAAGTTACTTCACTTCTCCGAGCCTCTTAGCTTCAGTTTCCTCAGAAGTAAAATGGGCTCTTGTGAAAACGAAATCAAGTAATATGCATACAGCATCTAGCATAGATGGTAGATGGTACATGGTACATGGTAGACATTTGATCCATATGGGCATCTTCCCCTTCATCTTCAGTCAGTCCTTGACAGGGTGGACAGATATCTAAAAGCACAGCTTTGATTGTATTGTTCTCCTCAAAAAATATGATGGTTCCCACAACCCCACTAGTGGAAGGAGACATGTTTGGAGGGCCTGCCCAGCCCACACCTCTTTCTTTAAATTCTCCCCAACACTACAGCCTCTGTTGAAGGTCACGTTTTTACCACATGACCCTTGCGCCCACCAGAACAGCTGAATGTTACCAAGGGCAGACACCTGACCAGGAGGAATCAATCCATCGACGGGCCCCTAGGTAATATTGTCTCCCTCGAGTTGGAACCAAGAATCAAGAGGCTGTTGTGATGGACGCTTGGCCCACAGGTGAGGCTGAGTCAGGGCAAGAGTTGGCCCCATGGGGGAGCAGAGGACACAGTGTGCATATAAGGAGCCAGGACAAAGGGGGAGCATTGGCTGGAGATCATGGGCCACGAGAGAGAGAGTGACTGGAAACAGCTGCTGTCCTCACTCCTGTATCTGGAGGTCCAGCTGTATTTCCTGAGTGCCATTTCCATGAGATTGTTCGAACCCTTGCAGAACATCATCTCATCATTTGAGCTAATTCAAGAGTGTTCAGGCCACTGCAGTCCAACTCCACTGTTTTGCCAGCCTCATCTCTCCCTTCACCTCCACCATAACCCCGCCCTAGATCCAAGCTACTTTGAATTGCCTACAACTCCTCAAGCGTGCTCTGCACTACTCCAGTCTTTTCCCCTGGCCTGGAATGTTCTTTTGCCATCTTTCCTCTTTTTAACAGCCTATCCAAACTTTGAGGCCCAGCTCAAACATCTGGTCCCTCATGAAGCCTTCTCTTATCCTTCCATCACAGTGAAAGCTCCCTCCTGAGAACTCCCCACGCTTGGCTTCTGGTCTCTCCATGGCATTCGCTGCCCACTTTTCCCTCAGTTTTCCTCCTCGCCTGTCTGCTCACCTAGGGTAGGAACTTGCCACACATTAGGCTCTCGGATGTTATACTGAATTTAATCCAAGAGTTGGAATCCTAAAATACAATCTGAGTTTCTTCAACAAAGACTATTATGCCAATGTAAGGCATTGTTCATTAAAATGGAAATGCATTTAGAGAATGCTTCAGATTAAAGGGATGAAGATCAAAGGGCACATTTTTGGCCAAGAGTTCTGAGTTTTAGAGACCCAAATAAATTGTAGACATTTATTTCCTGAATTGATTGGAACCATAACGCTGGATTTGGTGCTGTAATATAAAACTTTCTGAAACTTGTAGCCTGGCGGAGAGTCTGTTGCCTCTTTACGGTAAATGTTAGGATTGTTATTGTCTAAAATTAAAGCGCCTGTGCCTATTGCTGAAACTGGCTAGTAAATCCAGAAGACCTGACTTAGGAGAAGCTTCCATTGTTGACCGGGAACCTGCAGAGCACTGCCCTTCACTGGAGTTCCAGGCACAGCTGGCTTCAAACGTATCAGGAGAGGGTGCATCTGTATTGCATGCAGACACATGTCCACTCGGGTTCAAGATCCCGTGGACCCATGTTGAGACTAGAAAGCAGCAGCTCGTGCACACAGTGCTTGCAACGATAGCTGCATTTTGCAGACGTGAGAGAATTGCCCGGTCAGAATCGTGACTGCAGCTGCGGGCCTGGCGGCTCCTCCTCGGCCCTCAGCCTGGGGCTCAGCCCTGGGCTGGCTCTTCCTGCTGCACACCCAGCCTGATGCTCCTCTGAGCCCGACTGCCCCAGGCTCCCTCTGTACCAGGGGGCTGGGTTGGGGGTTCTAGGTCATGGGGTGAGCCAAGCCCTTGCCCCTGAGCCCAGGGAGGGAGGGAGGCTCCCAACTCCTGATGCAAACTGTCTCACACTGACCTCTGACCCTTCCCAAGCTTTCTGAACAAACTCCAACCAGGGGAACCTAAAACTGCAGTTCCCAAACCTGCTTGTGCATTCCCTAAGAGAATCTTGAAAAATGCAGGTTTCTGAGGGCTGGCTCAGTGGCATAGAGGTTAAGTTCACACTCTGCTTCGAGGGCCCGGGGTTCGCAGGTTCAGATCCCGAGCGTGGACCTACACACTGCTTATGAAACCATGCTGTGGCAGGCGTCCCACATATAAAGTAAAGGAAGACAGGCACGGATCTTAGCCCAGGGCCAATCTTCCTCAGCAAAAAGAGGAGGATTGGCAACAGATGTTAGCTCAGCGCTACTCTTCCTCACAAAATAAATAAATAAATAAATGCAAGTTTCTGGGCCCCTCCCCGGACTTGCTGAATCAGGCTTCCTTGGCTGGAGGCCCAGGAATTTGCATTGAGCACGTAAGCCCTTTCCTGCTCTCACCTTCCTCCCACTGGAAACTTGTAGCTGCAGAACAATCGCATGACACTCTTTGTGTTCCTTTTAAGCCCACTTGCCTCAGCCCATGGAAGGCTCCCACCCTCAACTCTGGTCTGGGCAGCCCTGGCAACCGCGTCACAGTCTGCCCCTGCTGGCAAGAAGGGACTTCAAAGGGGCTGGTGACCAGAGCACCCCAGGGCACAGCTGCGGGTGCTCCCCCAGGGCAGGGCAGCAGGGCAGTCTCGGCCATGGGGCCTTCAGCTTTTAGAGAAGCCGGCCAGGCCAGGCCAGGTGGGCTTGGCCTGACTCAAGCCCTGAGAAAGCAAGTCCCTGCTACAATAGGAACTAGTGACCTGTGGTCAGTCTTCTGCGAGCAGCTGTGTGTTTGGACTGAGGTTTGGGGACCAGGATGACAGGACTCCCGTCATACCAGGGCGAGGTGCCCAGCTCACATCTCTTCTCCCACTTGATTTGGGGCTACAAGGCAGAGCTTCAGCCAGGACCTCAACACCAGCACTTCAAGGAGGTGCTGCCCTACTGGATTTGATGAACCTGACCTCCGGCAGAGAGTCCCAGAATCTCAAAATTGTAGGGCACAAGGGACTGTTTTTCTGGGCAAACTCCTAGTTTTATAGATGAAACCGGTCAAACGATGTATTAAAAACTCCCTTTGGCTGTTTTCCTGCCCCCCTACCTTGTCTTTTTCATAATGAGAATGTCTCCATGTGGAATGGCCTCCAGTGTCCTGTCCCTGGGCTGGCCACATTGAAGGAACACCCTACCTCACTCCTTATGCCATCTTTTGATAAATAGAACTATCTCAAGTACCTCCCCTTACCCTTTAGAGAGTCAAATGTGCTTCCCCAGAGGATGAGACCACGGCGGGCTGGAGAAGGACTGCTGAGGAGAGAGGATTCTAACATCCGCAGAGACTTTCTCCAGAAGCTGAATGACTCTAGAGCTTCCATGCCCCATGTGGCTTTCTTCAAACTGAAAAGGCCTCAGGTAAAGTTGTGGACACGAATTCCACCTCCTGCTCTCAGGGGCATCCCGCAGTGTGTCTCCAGCCCTGGACACTCAAGTTATCAGCTCTGACCTGGCTGGCTGCCTCCTTGTGGGCTCACTGCTGACTCAGGCAGCTGAGAGAACAGGGTCTGAAATTTTAGTTAAATGCAGATTTGTGGACTCTTCTGATCCTAGGGAGAGACCCAGAAATCTACATTTTTAAATACATAAAATTTTTTCTTTTGATGGCACATGTCCAAAATTCATATGTTAAAGCCCTAGCCCCCAGTACCTCAGAGTGTGACTATAATGCGTCAGAACATGATGTGTGTTAAAATGCGTCTAAACCCATAACAATATATTATGGACAAAATAACTTAAAAAAATTTTTAAACAGCTTTATTGAGACATAACTCACATGCCATATGATTCAGTCATTTGAAGTATACAATTTAATGGCTTTTTGTATATTCACAGAGTTGTATAACCATCACCACAATCAATTTTAGAACATTTTCATTACCTCAAAAGAAACTCCACACCCCGTAGGTATCACCGCCCCTCCATTCCCTTCCCATCCCCTCAGCCCTAGACAACCACTAATCTATTTTCTGTCTCTATAGACTAGCCTATTCTGGACATTTCATTTAAATGGATTCATACAATATATGGTCGTTTGTGACTGGCTTCTTTCATTTAGCATAATGTTTTCACGGTTCATCCACGTTGTAGCATTTATTGGTACTTTTTTTTATTGCCAAATAATATCCCATTGTATGGATATACCACATTGTCTTTATCCACTCATCGGGTGATGGACATTTGAGTTGTTTCTACTTTTTGCCTTTGTGAATAATGCTGCTATGAACATTCATGTACAACTTTTTGTGCAGATATATGTTTTCAATTCTCTTGGGTGTATACCTAGGATACACCCTAGGAGTGGAATTACTGAATGATATGGTAACTCTGTCCTTAACCATTTGAAAATACTAAAGTTTTACTCAAATTATTGTTATTCAAACTAAATAATCGAGGAGAGATATTCCATCCTCATGGATCAGAAAACTTAATACTATTAAGATGTCAGTTCTCTCTATCTTGATCTACAGAGTCAAGTCTATCCCAATCAAAATCCCAGCAGAAATTTTTATGAAAATTGACAAGAAGATTCTAAAATTTATAAGGAAATAGAATAGAATAGCCAAAACCATTTTGATTTAGAAGAGCCAAAACCATTTTGACAAGAATAACAAAGTTGGAGGACTTCTACTACCAGATTTGAAGACTTTCTATAAAACTATAAAACAGAGTGTTATTAGGGCAAGGATAAACAAATAGACCAATGGAACAGAACGGAGACTCCAGAAAGAGACCCACACATATAGAGTTATTTGATTTGCAACAAAGGCACCATTGAAATCTTGTAGGAAAAGGATGGTCTTTTCAATAAAATGGTGCCAAATCATTTGCATATCCATGTGGAAAATAATGAATTTTCACACTTACACCATACACAGAAATTAATTTGATGGTAGATTATTTTCCTAAATATGAAAGGTAAAACAATAGGCCTCTAGCAGAAAACATAGTAGAATATCTTCATGACCTTGGAGTAGAATATCTTCATGACCTTGGAGTACACAGAGATTTCTTTAAATGATTTCAACTATTAATGTAAAACACGATAAATTGGACCTTATTAAAAATAAGAACTTATGTTCATCAAAAGCAGCATTAAGCAAGTGAATAGGCAAGTCACAGACTTGGAGAAGATATTTGCAATACATATTTCTTACAAAGTACTCATACCCAGAATATAAAAAGAACTACAAATCTATATGACAAAGATAATTCATTTAAAAATGGGCAAAAGATTTGAATAGGCCCTTCACAAAAGAGGATATCCAGATGGCCAATAAGCATAGGAAAATGCCTCAACAACATTACTCTGGAGGAACTGCAAATTAAAATCACGCTGGGATAGCACTGAATGGCTAACTGCAAAAGGACTAACAATACAATGTTGGGAGTGGACGTGGAGCAACTGGTGGGAGTATAAATTTGTTCCACCACTTTGGAAAACTGGCAGTAAAGTTAAGCGTATACCTACTGCCCTATGTCCCAGCAATTCCACTGGTGGGTATATGTCCAAGAGAAATTAGTGCATATGCCAACAAAAAGACTTGCACATGAATATCCATAGCAGCTTTATTCATAACGCCAAAAACTGGAAACAATCCAGATGTTCAGCAGCAGAAGAATGGATCAGTGAATTGTGGATAAATTCATGCGGTGAAATATACTACACAGCAATAAAAAAGAACGAACTATTGATACACACCATAACATGGACAAAATCTCAAAATTAGTATGTAGTGAGGAAGAAAACAGACACAAAAGAGTATTTTCTGTATGATTCCATTTATATGAAGTTCAGAAACAAACAGAACTAATCAATGGTGATAGAAGTTAGCCTAGTGACTATCATGGGGTTGGGGGATATTAACCAGGAGAGGGTGTAGAGGAACCTTCTGGAGAGAAAGAAATATTCTAAATCTTGATCAGGTTGGTGGTTACATTGGTGTATATGTAAATAAAAATCCACTGAACTGTACACTTAAGACTAGTGCACATTACTGAATGTAAGTTATTCCTCAATAAAGAATAAAATAATTGAGAAGGACTACTCATATTACAAGAGACTTTATAAGGACTTAAATTTAAGTCTACTCACTCTTTGGGGGACAGGTGGAATATTTCACTTCTCTGAGCCTCAGTTTTTCATCTGTAAATAGAGATAATAACTACCTCATGTATATTAATTTGATAATGAGGTAATATATATGAAATGTCATTTAACTGCTCTCTTCCTCAGTTTCCCCATCTGTAAAATGGGTGTAAAAGTAGTAACTACCTCATATCAGAAGGTAATTCTGGGGCCGGCCCTGTGGCTTGGTGGTTAAGTGCGCACGCTGCGATGCTGGCGGCCTGGGTTCGGATCCCGGGTGCGCATCAAGGCACCACTTCTCTGTCCATCCTGGGGCCGAGTCCCACATACAGCAACTAGAAGCGTGTGCAGCTGTGACATACAACTATCTACTGGGGCTTTGGGGGCAAAAAATAAAATAAATAAAATCTTAAAAAAAAAAAAAAAGAAGGTAATTCTGAGCTAATTCACATAAACACTAAGCATGGTGTCTGACACAGGAAGCTCTCAATAAATGCTGAAGGTAGCCGTTGTCGACATTACGAACATGGACTAGATTAACTTCAAGGCCCCATTCAGCTGCTGTAGGAATCTGTAAATAAATGAAAGCCAGGAAGATTGGGTACATGGCCTATGACTCCTGTGACAGGGCTGTGATGGAAAACCAGGTCCACTGACTGCCCGCCCAGGGGTCTTTCCACCACTCCATGCTGCCTGAACACAAGGGAGGAACCCAGGGAAGTCTTAATTCTGCATTGATTTGTATGTGCCTGGCCCTCTGGTCTGCCAATAGAGTTTCCACGGTGGTGAAGCATAAGGTGGCCTTGAGCAGGGGAGGAGAGGGACTTCCATCTTTTTCTTCCCCTACAGGTACTTAGATGACGCCTCCTCCTAAATTAACCCCTGAAGTGTCATGTTCTGTTCTAAACAGTTCACACGTAGTAAGTTTATTATCCTCTATAATTGAGAGAACTAGAAAACAAGGTGGCTAAGGGACTTGCTCGAGGTCACACAGCCAATCAGTGGGGAAGCCAGGAACTGAGTGCCAACTGCCCCGTGCCGGAATCCACACTCATAGTCTCTGCACTGTGCCGCTGCCTCTAGCGCGGGTCAGTTCATGTGGGAAACTTCCTCAGTCACAGAGCATGCCTTGAAGCTCTTCGCCTCCTCTCTTCTCCACCTCCCCTTTCTTGGGATTGAAGGAGCCACTTCAGCATTAGTGTCCCAGGTCTTCACCAGAGCAGAGTTCGTGGCTCCCAATGCCACTTGGCGTCCTCCCTGGCCCCACCCAGTTCCAAACCTGCAAAGCTGCCTCTAAGGCACTGGCATTTGGGGGTGTTCCAGGTCTCACCCCGATGTGCCACTTCACATTTTTGAAGATGACCCTCCCTTCCTCCAACGTCCACCCCACCACCTCCTTGGCCTCCCCTTCACACTTCCAAACCCAACATCCACCTTTTTTGGAGAGCAATGATTTGTAACGTCTTGGGCAGCCTAGCAGTTGCCATAAGCATGTCTTCCAGGGCTAATGTGGTTTGGGGCTTAGGTGTGTGAACAGCCCTCAACTCTGTAGACCAGGATCCCTCACGTTCACAAAGGTCAACCTGTGCAACCCTACTGAACCAAAGACAGAGCTGAAAATGTGGATCCGGCAGCAAATCTGGGGGGCTGATCTGGATTTCAGTGTAAAAAGCCCCTAAACATGTTTGGTTCAGTGAGTTCTTTTGGCGATCCTTTGTCCCAAATCAGAATTCTAAAGTAGAACCATGTAACCATGTCTCAGAGAATAAAACTGTCACCCACACTCCCCCACGTCTGTCTTTCTAATTCTTTGGTTTGTCTGAAGTCCATCATCCTAACCTCCAGAAAGGTGTCGGTCTGGGGTTAGAGGGAGGCGCCTTCAGTGTAATAGGTTTCCTGCACCAAGCAAACCTCGCAGTATTAAAAGCTGTTCTGAGTTTGGATTGGGGGGCGGTGCCGTGTGCCAGTGTCTGACGTCTCTCTCTCCCTCCGCAGACCTTCATTTTGTCGTCTGTTATTCTCCTAAGGCCTCCAGCTGATAGAATGCAGTCCAGTAAAGGGGGTGACCGAGTGTTAAAGCACACCAGCCTAGCTGCCTGTCACCACAGGAAACTGGGCTCTTTCCAGATCCAAATTTATGTCCATCCTACATAAACTTTATACAGTGCCATGCGCTCTTAAAAATGATTTACCCACGAGGTGTCAGATCTCAGGAGGCAGACCTTCAGGAGACTTTGCTAACCCTGCTGGCGTCACATAAAGACACCACCCAAGGGTCAGAGCAGTTCTCTGGAGGTCCTGGAATCACAGAGGTCTGGGGTGAAGCCTCTCCCAGGCTGAGGTGGTAGAAGTGTCTCCTCATTGGCTTTAAAGCCTGACAGCTGTAAAATAGAAGAGGCCACAGAAGTATTTCTCACTTGCTTTTGTGGATGGCAGAAAAGCCATGTGCAATATCCTTCCTTTTTTACTGATACACACCCGAAAAGAGCCTGTCCATATTAAAAGGAAAAAAATGAAAAGAAAAAATGAAGGGAAAAAAGTACACATACATATTTAAGATATATCTATATATTTAAATATGGAAGACAAAGCATTTTCTAAATATTTGTAGAGGCACCCAAATCTGCCTCTGCTCTTCAGTGAATAATGGAGAGAAGAGTGGAGCCCCGATCTCGGGGCTCTTCCAGGCACACCCGGTGAGGGCCAGGAGTAGAGCTACCTGGTGGGGCCAAGGCTGAGCTATGGTGGGAAACAGCTCCCTTCTTGCACCAGATAAGTTCCCTTGTGCACTGAGGCAAAGTATGGGCCTCCATGTCAAGCCTATTTGTACCAAACTCCCAGAAGTTAGAGAAGAATGCACCCCTATGCTCACCTTGAGGGAGTCTTTGTTCTGTTCAGTAGGGAAACCTAGCCGCCATGCTTTGCCCTCCATGGTGGGCCATGGAAAATTTTGGGTCTCTGATATCCCACACTTATGAGACATAGAACTGAAGAGAATATAGGATCTAACTTCCTTGTTTTGACAAGCTCAAACAAAAGAAATGATGGGTACTATCTCTCTGCTATTTAAGTTTAAGACTGAGGCTATCCTAGGGTCTTAATTTGCTCAGTGTATCAGTCATGGAAATTAACACTGGTTGCGGTAACAAAAATCCCAGAAATCTCAGAGGCTTGACACTATTTAGTCACATTCTAGTCTAATGTGAGTTGAGCAGCTCTCCTGCATGTCTCTCCTCTGAGCTGTGGCTCAGGCTCTTTCCATCTTATGGCACCACCATCCCCTAGAGCTCCTTTGAAGCCCTCTACTGGATCCTCTGCCTTCATCTGGCCGTCAGTGAAGGGACAATGAACTGATGGTCTAATGGGACATTTTAGAGGCAGGATCTGGAAGTGGCATTTATTACTTCTTCTCACATTTCATCAACCAGAACATGTTGCATACTTCATCTAGAAGCAAAGAGTCTGGGGAATGTTGTCTCCTCACGTGCTTGAAAGAAGAAATGGAATTGGTGGGAATCCAGCTGTCAGAGCCAGCTGAACCTGAACCAGTGGCGGTGAACCTGAACCAGGAGTTCAGAGCCTAACGGCACCCCTGTCCTACCTAGAAGCAACATCTAATAATCCCGTTCCACCCTCATATACATTTACGTCACACACGTAGTGTGATTTCTGGACCGTTAGAAAGCTCTCCTGCTCCAAAATACTTTCTCTAGTCTGACTGCTCAGGAACTTTACCATTAGGTAAATCCATTGGGTTCAACATTGTCTTGATCTTTTCTTTCTCTTTTAAAAAGTGTCCCAGTTATCAATGTATTGCCTCTCAAGTCCAAATTCACCCTTAATTGCCTGTTCTTCAAAAATGGACCTGTACCCTTTAAATATTTTTCCTTTGCAGCTGGCACAATGTTAAGCCTTGTCAATAGAGGATGCTGGAGAGAGACACTGCAAGGGAAGGGGTTTTCTGTCCTAGTTCCCTTATGCTTGCTTGGCAGACTCTTGTAGCTTACCAGGCTCTGTAGCGCCAGCAGCTTCTCCAGCGCCCAGCTCCTATAATGCACAGTGACCAGCAGCACCCAGTGGCCAGCAGATTCCCCGGCCCTCCCCCACCTCAGGTGGTTTTGCAGCAGAGTATTTCTGGTGAGATAGCTCCCTGTAATCAACTTTCCCTGACACCCTAGAGGGCAGCTTTCCAGCAAGTTCCACCAATGCAGCATCTTCTCTGCCATCCAGTGAGCCAAAGCTGTGCACTCTTCAATGAGATCTGGATCTGAACCCAGGAGACCTCTTCCTTGGATACCCTATCTCAGCCCTAAGGGTAGTTGTGGCTCCTTATCTGCCATTCCTATAGTCTTCAGAGTTCTCTTGACTTCTTACTAACTCTTTGTTACTTTAATCCCCTGTTATAGTTAATAATTCCTATATTATATCGTACTTTCCCTATCTCAATTACCATGTAGTTTCTCTCTCTTGATTGGATCCCTTGGGGTAAAATTCACAAGAAGTCAATGATATTTTAGTGTGAAATGGTTTGTTTTGTTTTCCTGGCACCCAGAGAGCAATAAGTGCCTTGGAGCTGAGAGAGGGATCAGTAAGAAGAAATACCCAGCAAGGGATGAAGGAAAAGTCCTAATGACAAATTTTGCCTATTTCACAGTTTTGCCATGAGCTGACTACAGCTGTTAAGTGTTAATCTTTATTTGAGAGCAAAGCGTCTTTGGTTCCCCAGGGTCAGCCTAACAGCGCCAGAAATAGAATGAAAGCACTAGTTTTTCTGGTGAAGCAGCAACTATTGTACTTTGATAAGCTCAGTACATTCCTCCCTTTGTTGTTTTGTTTCTTAATCACACATAAAAGTGTGTTGCCATATAAAACATAAAGAGGACAGCTCTGGACATTTTATTTCATTGACCAGAGCTGGGCTGCTCCCTGGGTGTGCATTAGCTCCTTCAGACAGGACCTTATCACCTTCGGGCTGCAAGGAAAACGTGAATCAAAACCATGAGGATTGTCAGACAATGAAATGGCTCAGTTAAGAAGAGGCTGGTGTTGCCTTTCTCTGGGGGTTGTTAAAATAGTACGGAAGCTCGCGTCTTTAGGATGGTGAAAGTGTGGTTTTGATTAAAGACCAGAGTAGGAACAAGATGACAAAGGTTCCTTCCAACTTAAAAATAAAAGTCTTTTTTATCAAAGTAATGTATCTACATGATTTAGAAGAAAAATGGTACAGAGAACTTATTTAGAAAATCAACTGTCTTTGCACTTACCTTCCTTCTCCCACAGTCCACTGATTCCTGATCCTCAATTCTCTTCATGTTGTGCGGTTATACCTTTTTCATATTCCTTCATTAGCATTTTAATGGGTCCTTGGGAGAGAGCAGATAGAAACTCATGTGCTCAGTCCACCATCTTGAAAGGTAAGCCCTCCTCTCAAAGTTGACTCGTTCTTGGGCAAGAACATAAGAAACAGAATACAGTGTTCTGAAAATTCTCTGGTTACTAAATCAAAATGTATATATATGTGTGTCATTTAAGCCTGTAATGGAAACATACTTCTTCCATCTAGTCTAGTCCTTTTGACCTTCTAGATATTTCTCTACCCTGTTGGCCACTTGGGTTCAGAACCCAGGATTTTTATCCTCATCTTTCTGGGGCTCTTTGGACATTACCTCAAACATCTACATTTTAATGAAAACTTTTGATATAGATCAACCATTACAATAGCAGATTGTAATATTACTACCAGAATAAAAACAGCAATGTTGCAAACAGTGTATTGGCTACAACCCCACAGTGCTGTGCCCTGCAATGAGAGAGGAAGCAGCAAAGCAGCTAGAACCAAAGTGGCTGAGGTGTGGGGTCCTCACACCATGTCCTTCCTCTCTCCGAGGAGGGTTATCCCATCTCACACTCACTTGCTCACCAGCTGGGGCTTCCTGCTGTATCCCCACCACCTCTGCCCTTTCTGACAGAAAAATGGAGGGCTGGGCATTGCATGGAAGAGAGAAGTTAGGCTAAATTGATCTTTACCCAACCCACAGCTAGTTAATCCATCTCTGCTTCACTTCATCCCAATTTCACTTCTCTTCAACTCCTACAACACTACAGAAAGCCCTGCCCGACAGGCTCAGGTAAGCTCAAGCCGTGTTTTAGTCAGCAGCACCACGCTTAAGCTCCTATAATCTCATGGCCACTAGTCTATCATCTTTGTTTATTAACAATTGTTTTAAAGACAGCTAAGTAAACAACACTCATAGAAAGCACCTTTATCTGGGTTGGTTTTAGTGACAGGGAAAGAGCTGGGACATGTACTTTGCAAAAAATGCCATCAAAGCTCCTTAGCACATAATACATTTTAGCAATCAGAGCCAGAATCCAAAAGCATGATAAAGAAAGGCAAGTGAAAATGCTTATCATCATCATATTTTGAATGCCTTATTTCCTGCCAATCTTATATCCATTTCAGGAGAAGCAAAAGCTGCCCACTCTGCCAGTGCCTTTGTCAGCTGCCAGCTGTTACTTCCCTGGAAAAAGGGTCAGAAGGCTGCTGGTGGCTAATAGCCAGCCAGTAGCTCGAGTAAGAACCGTCCCTTGCGGGTTTTAGCTGCTGGCTGATTGTCAGCCGAGAGCTACAAGTTCTGGTTTGATAAAAGCCAGCTATAGATTTCAAACCTTCTTTTTTTTCTTTTTCCATTTGTGCTCTGAAATTGTCGCGCACTCCAAATGGAACTTGGTGAGCACGCGGGCCTTTGTTCTGCCTTGTTAGGCACCAGCCGTTAGAGTCCTCTCTAGACAGTACTTGGCAGGATGGGCCAGTGGGGTGAGGTGAAGCGGGGTGAGGCAGGAGGAAAAGAGTTTGGGGCTGGATGAGCTTCCCAAGGCCTGATGGCACATGTGAACCCTGAGCGAGGATGGACCCAGCACAGAGGCCTTCATGCTCGGTCTGAGAGCCAGGCTCAGACTCTTTGGTGGTTTTTTGCCACAGCTGGAGTGGAGTGGGATGTGCTTATAAGTTAGAGTCAAAATTTATTGACTGAAACTCCCTGAAATGAAATGAGTCACCAGCTTGATGTGCCGGGCATGAAATGCAATCTTAAACTGTCTCAAGGCTCCCAAGTGTTCCCATAGGCCAGCCATCCAGAATTGCCTTCTCTGAGACGTGGTGCGGCACTCCGGGCTCTGTAGATTTCAGGGGGTCGGCGAGAGGAACAGGGCAGCGGGAATTCTGTATGATGGTGTGCTTTAAATTTAGATGCTTAGGGGCTGTCATGTGCAATGCATCAACGGTGAGAAATAAACACCCAGCAGAAGCCGGCTCTGAGTTAAGGCGAGTGCACAATAAATTTCAACTGGCTAAATTAATCGCTCGCTGCTTGTTGTGAATATGAATCCCAGGGAGGGAGCTGGCTTCAACCCAATCAAAAGACAGGCGAAAACTGAAAACAGCAAAACATTTGGGATCTTGAGAAGGAAGGTTTACCTTGGAGCCAAGCGTTGATGCCAAGTCCCAAAGAGAAGCAGAATCTGAGAAACAGTCCTCCTGCTTCACAGGCACAGCTGTGCGGCAACAACCAGCTGACCTTGCCCTCAGCCCCACCTGTCGCCTCTAGAGCTCTCCAGGGACTTGTAGGGAGGAGGTTCTTGCCTGAAGTTGTAGAAGATAAAAGAGCCAAGACTCCTAATTTGTTTTTTTTTATTGTGGTAAAATATGCATAACATAAAATTTACCATTTTAACCATTTCCAAGTGTACAATTCATTGGCATTAAGTACATCCACAACATTGTGCAACCGTCACCACTATCAATTTCCAGAATTTTTTCATCATCCCAGACAGAAACTCTACACCCATTAAACAATAGCTCCCCATTCTCCCCTCTCCCAGCCCCTGGTAACCTCTATTCTACTTTTTCTCTGAATTTTGTCTGGCTTATTTCACTTAGCATAATGTTTTCAAGGTTCATCCATGTTGTAACATGTATCAGTACTTCATTCCTTTTCAAGGCTGGAAAATATTCCATTTTATGGATATACCACATTTTGTTTATCCATTCATCCGTTGATGGATATTTGGATTATTTTCACCTTTTGACTACTGTGAATGGTGCTGCAATGAACATGCATGTGCAAATATCTGTTCAAGTCCCTGCATTCAATTCTTTTGGGTATATGTTTCTTTTTGAGGAATTGCCAGTTTCCTAATTTGTTTTTAATAGTCCTAAAATTTCTTATGTAACAGAAAAAAAAATCATTGCAAAAAGATAAAATGATCACTTTTGGTGTTTAGGGACCAGTATTGATGTCAGTGGTAGATGGTTGTTTATGGAATGACCTTGATGGGATGTGGTTGACTGTGAAAGGTGAGATTCCTTTTAACGGTCAGGAAGGAGAAAGTTACCACCAAGAAAGGAACTAGATGGTACTGCCTGATATAATTGCAAGAATATTGTCTTCCCTGAGTGGGCTGAGACAGTGGTCTAGGGCCCTGAAAGGAGGGCGAGAAGAAGTCTCTGGGGAGAGGGGACCCTGCTCCACACGGCCGAGGTCAGCGGATCCTAAAGTAAAAGATGACCAATGAGATATTCGCCAAGGCAAAGATGGCCAATGAAGCATTCTAGCCTCATAGTTGGTTCTAAATTGCTCTAATAATCTTACTTGGTCTGCCCTGGGCAGTAATTCCCCTCCACTGTCTCTAAACCTTCAGCTAAATTCTGTTATGTGCAATGGAGCTGTGATAGCGGCCCCCTGAGCAAGTAGGAAGAACAAGAGTGAAGCCCCAGCGTCATATGCCGCAGGAAGGCCCTGCTTAGTGAACGTTCCAACAGGCGGAAAACCGAGACTCGCCCTCTCAGAGATAAGTTTTGGCAAAATGCACAGCCTGTGAAACAGAACTCTGTGGGTTTCAGGGAGTAGGGGACATCAGGGCAGCTTAGATTATATCTAACTTCCCATCACTATGAGGAACAGCCCCAAACAAGTCGCTCTGGGGCAGCTCAGCCCTGAGCGAGGCGGAGCAAGGACAGGCCTTGGAATGTGGACTTGCTCAGACAGAACCACCCGGCACTGCAGCAGGATCTTGGAAAGTGCTGCCGGCCTCAGTAAGGTCACTGTGGGTACCAGAACCTTGATTCTGATACTCAGATAGGGTCACCTTGTCCAGAGATCCATCTATAGAAACACAGAGGAGGTTTCTTTAATCAAGACTTTAAGCAACAAAAGACTTGTTAAAGTGACTGGACCCATGCTCTGTAGGAAGAATTAGGTGTAGTCTGATTAGTCTCTAGTTACACTTTTACACAAGAAACTACGAAAAAACTTGCCATCATTTTAGTTCTGAGACAAGTCCTGCGTTTCTGTTCGCTAAGGGTCTGGGGACAGCAGCCTGTGGGGCTAAGGGATTCACCTTCGGGCTCCTTGGTCCAGCCTCTCTTCTGCGCGACCCGCTTTGTTCCCATCCCGCATGGCCTGCTCTGTGCAGGGTGTTCACACCCGCGTCAGGGCCCTTATCACTAAGTCTCAGTCTTTGCGCGTGTAACAGGAAAGGAAAACAAGTGATACAAAAAATAAATCAGTGTAGGTGTGTGTCTGAATTCTAAAGGTGTAGCATGGTGGGCAAGTGAAGCAGAAGCAAAATGGCTTGTCTAGGGCTGTCCCAGGGGCGCAGACGGTTTGGTGCGTTCGTGCTGCTGCGGCGGCCTGGGGTTTGCAGGCCCGGATCCCATGCGCGCACCGACGCACCGCTTGTCCGGCCATGCTGTGGCGGCATCCCATATAAAGTGGAGGAAGATGGGCATGGATGTTAGCCCAGGGCCAGTCTTCCTCAGCAAAAAGAGGAGGATTGGCGTCAGATGTTAGCGCAGGGCTGATCTTCCTCACAGGAAAAAAAAAAAAAAAAGGCTTGTTTAGGAAAACACCTGTTTGGTTATGAAAGGCGAGCCTCCCAGCGTAGTCTGGAAGGAGAACCGAAGTGATCTGCATAATGAGATGGCAGGAATTTGGGGATTTTCTCCAGGCATCAAGGGAGACTGGTGTCCTGTTACCCGGAATAGGGTGAAAGGGGTCCAAATAGGCTCCAAAAAATGGCTGAGGTCAGGGCTTAAGGAGAAAGGCAATTCCAGTAAGAAATTCTCCTTGACAGGCAAAGCCGAGGGCCTCAGAGCAGCAAAGCTCCTGTGCTTTAGATGCTGGCTACTCAAACTGTGGTCCACAGAATAACAGCAACAGTAGCACCCGAGAGCTTGTTAGAAATGCAGAATCCCAGGCCTCGTCCGGACTTACTGAACCAAATCTCTCATTTAAATGATCCTCAGGCAATTTATATGTACACTAGATTTTTTTTTTTTTTTAAGATTTTATTTATTTTATTTTTTTCCCTCCAAAGCCCCAGTAGATAGTTGTATGTCATAGCTGCACATCCTTCTAGTTGCTGTATGTGGGACTCGGCCTCAGGATGGACGGAGAAGTGGTGCCTCGATGCGCACCCGGGATCCGAACCCGGGCCACCAGCATTGCAGCGCGCGCACTTAACCACCAAGCCACAGGGCCGGCCCTGTACACTAGATTTTGATAAGAGATGTTTTAGAGCACTGGCCTGCAACTTTGGCTGTGCATTGGAATTACCTAGGAAACTTTTAAAATACTGACAGCCCACCACCAGAGCTCTCAGGTTGTTCTAATGTAGCAAAATCTGAGAACCACTGCCTTAGAGGGCTCCATTCTGGCCTTTTTCTGGCTGTGCCCCTGTGCACGGGGTGAGGTGTCCATGGGCCAGTGGTGTACTGTTAAACAGGCTCTCTAGGGGAAAAAAACCCTGATTTGTAGATTGAAATGTTTGCCAGTCTGCACCGTGTAAATATCCCCGCCACACCATAGCTAACTTCAAGCTACCGGTGTGATGCACTGAAAGTGGAGCTCGAGAGAGGTGATTTGGCTCTCAGGAGCCAGCACAGCGCCGCATGGGGCCAACGGGTGTGTGCACACTGGGCTTCTCCCCTCCCTCAGGACCGTGGAATTCCCCGATCCTATGCAGGCCTCTTCCCAAAGAGGCTGCTACAGAGTTTAAACATGCGCCGGGGTGTTCTCACCTGGGGTCCCTCATGTGCAGGCTGGAGCTGGTGTCAGGAAGAGCATGGGAGAGCGAGTGAGAGTGAGACCTCCATGTGTACTCCTGCCCCATCCCTGTAAATGTAGGGGTGAGCCTGCAGAATTGTCACACCCCATTTTGGATTTGCAGGTCTTTGCTGAGCTGCCATGGCATGGTGACCCTCTGTTATCACCAAATATCTCCAATCCTTCAGAACAGGTTTAACGCGCTGGTTTGGCTTAGGTGTGCTTTGGAGAATAAGGGGGAGAGACAGTGCTCTTGCACTGAGTGAGGGAAGGGGACAGAGGACAGCAGATGCTGGAGGCAAGAGGACTTGAAGGGACCATGAATTTAAGTGGGAATAACCAGGAGAATATAACTCAACCCCTACCACCCAGGAATCCTCGGGAATTTTGGGCACACTGCTGGACTTCCCATAGGATGTGGGAGGAGGACTTGAGTCATTTTATCTGTTTGTTAAAGGAAGGATGACCTCTGAAGTCTGGAGGGTTTAGGGCAGAGCCTGGCGTTAGACTGCATGGGTTAAAATCCCAGCTCCACCACTTACTAGCCTTGTGGCCTTGGGCAAGTAGCTTAAGCTCCCATTTCCTGCTCTGTATCTCCCTTATCAGCCCCAGAAGTGTGTCAGAGGAGGCAGTGTGCATGCGGAAGGCAGAGAGTTGGCCAGATCTGGGGCAGGAAAGGGTCAAGGAGGGCAAAGGACCTGGTGGCAGTCACACTGGAAGGCCTGGAGGGGTGGAGCCAGTGAGGAGATGGAACAGCCCCCTGCCCTGTGAGAGGAGTCTCGCGGGAAGATGGTACCCTCAAAGAAGGGGACCCGGAACCAATGAAGGGAATTGATTAATGAAAAGGAGTCAAAGACAAACATCACCTCCTTCCCAGGTATGGTTAGCACTGGCCTGCCACCTCTCACCCAAATGCCAAGTAATACTTCCCTTAAATTATTCAAAGTGTGAGGGCTTGAGCCCCATCAATTGCCAGAAATTAAGCTCTCTCAAAGGACCTGAGAGCTCCCCAGAATGCTGACGTTTGCACCGTGTGTGTGTGTGTGTGTGCACGTGTGCGTGCACGCGTGCGCGTGTGTATGACAGAGAGAGAGAGGTTGTCTCATGGGTTGTCAGGGTTTCATGGCTTCCTTGTCAGACCCAACGCTAGTCAGGAGCAGGCTCCCCTTTGCTTGTCTGTTTCTGACTTAGAACTAGATCATCTTCAGGGAATCCCAGCCTGCAACTTCCTCCCTTAGACTAACTCACCTCCCCACAGAAGATATGCCTTCTATCCAGAGTCCTAGCCCTATCCAGGAGGCCCTGAGAGAGGAAGAGCTTATTCTCCCATTCTGGTCTAAGGCTTGTCCTAGTCCTCAAATCGTTTCTATGGTTGAGCTCTTCTCAAGATTACGAATAATGGAAATGCCCACAATTTTCAAGGAAAACCTATCTCCTACCTAAAGTTCTTGGAGGGGAAGGGAGGTTAAGATGCAGTTATAGCAGGAAATCCCAATAAGATAATCAAACCAAAGTCAAATAGGAGTCTTGTAGAATATTACATACCTAGGATATAGGTTCTGATGTTATCAGGAACCCAGACTCCTTCCGTGTTGTTGCTCCACCATCCTTGGGGTGTTGCTGTCAACCACATGGTCCCCAACGGCTCACCCCCACCACTAAATCCATGGTCTAGCCAATGAGAAGGGGAAAGAAGAAGAGGAAGGCATGCCCCTTTGCTTGAAGGGCATGGCACTTCTCATATCTCATTAATCAGAGCCTAGTCCACATGGCCATCCCTACCTGCAGGAAGGCTGGGTAATGTAGTCTTTATTCTGGGTAGCCATTTGCCCAACTACAGAGTCTATTACTAAGGCAGAAGAAGAGAATGGATACTGGAGTTCACTCTCAGCCTCTGCTACAGACATCAACAACCCAAACTTGGCTGAGCTGCACCAAGCTCAGTCTAGTTCCTTGAGAGAGTCTCCAGGAGAAGGTGAAGAGCAAGTCAGCTTACCCTTCCAGGAGAGCCAAGGTGAGCTTTTAGAAGGGTCTTGCTTGTCATGCATTGTCATTACCTTCAGATAAGAGAAACGTGCCCAGTGGGACAAAGACTATTTCCACAGAGAACAGAAAAGCCTGCCACGGACCTGAAGCCCTGCCCTTACTAACATAAAGACACACAGGCTCTCCTCTACATCCAGATCCTAACTTGAAGAGAAAGAGAGAAAAATGCCAACAGACTGAAAAATTACCAAAGACAGACTGAACTGAAAGAGACTGAATTAACCCTGACAGACAATCATAAGGTCTTTTCCCCACTCTGCAGTGGAATGGGAGCTCATGAGGAAAGGTAGAACAGTTATAGATTAAAAAAGGGCTGTGGGATTGTTGTTTTCTTTTCTTTTTAACATAATCTCAAAGTGAAATCTCTCTCTCTCTCTCTCTCTCTCTCACACACACACACACACACACGCGCACACACACACACACACACACACAGAGTAGAATTTCCTGGCCTTATTGTTTTTCAGATGCAATTCTAAGAACATCTTTCTTACAGATAGCATCACTATCCCCATTTACTCTTACTTCTATATGCATCCTGCCAGTCAGGCAAAGCTGAAAGGGAAGATCTTTTAAATTAAAAGAATACATAATTTTTCTCCAGCCAGGCAGGGGCGAGCACCAAGGCAGCAAGCTTAGAGAGCAAAGACTTGTACTTGAGCTTTCACGTGGTCTGAGAGGTGAAGCGGTCACTCTGTCCCCAGAACGGAGTGCGAGCGGGGCTGGCAAACGCCCTCGAGATGAATGCGGTTCCACCTTTGGTTTTTCCTCAACTGGGTCCTCACATGTGGTTGTGTTACGCGACACAAACACAGGTTCCTTACCTGCCACATAAGAGGGGCCAAATAAAACTGGAACACCAAGCTTATGGCAGGGAAAGATTTTTTATTTTGAGTGATGTCAGCCGGGAGACGGGAGCTCTCAAATTTGTCCCATCTCCCCGAGAGATGGGAGGCAAGGGGTTTTAAAGGTGTTGAGGAACGCGCCTGCTTGTAGGGAGGGGGAGCCTGTGGCCTTGCTGGTCGGTGCTTTCCCACCAGCCTGCGTTTGGCCTTGTGAGGCTGCTTGCAGGGAAGAGAATGGCAAGATAACAGAATCCGCAGATGGGTGTCCTTGGTTGTCTGCCTACGTGGTGGAGGGTGGATTCTGGTGCCAGGAAGCTAAGGAGTTAGAGTCTGCGAAGCTTTAGCTTCTTGATATTCTCTGAATATCAGTTTCCCTGTAATAAAACTTCAAAAGACCCATAACTAGCCAAAACTTCAGTGGAAGCCCAGTGTGAGGCCACCTGGGCTTTTAACAATTTGTAACTTCTATTGGCCTTGTAAAGTTCAGGGATAACAAGGTTTAAAAAAAAAACGATATTTACATATGAATGTAAGTTAGAGAAGCAGGGAAAGGGGATGAGTGCTTTTGGTTTTAACCCCATATATGCTGGGTTTACTGAGGGGAACTGGTATCAGGGCCAGCATCAGTTGAATTCTCTGATCTGCAGTGAAGACTCTGACACACAATACATCTTATTCAGTTGTTAGCATAGAAATGTCTTATTGCTGCCTATGAATATTTTAGTGTTATCTACTGTTTTGCTGAGTTTTTTCCCCTTACAGTATTGACTGATTCTTGGTATACTGAGTTATGCATTTATTTAATATTTAATACTTATTATTATAATAGTAGCTAATATTTATTGGGCACAATGCCAGACAATTGTCATTTTGTCTAATCTTCATAACCATCCCATGAGGCTGCTGTGTACAATTGTGCAGTTTGTGCCTGGCTGAGGAGGCAAGTGGGGCTAAAAGTCCCCACTCCCCAAGGTCTGGCTGGGGGACAGTCCTCATTCGCCTGGAGGACAGGAGATGTTTTCTTCACACCAAGGCAGCAGCCAGAACTGATGCATTTGGAGCCTTGACCACCCATGTAAAAGACACCTTACTATTCCCATTACCCAGAGTAAGAAACTGAGGTACGAAGAAGTTAAGAAACTCCCCTAAGATCACACAGCTGGCAGGAGGTGGGGTAGGGACTCAAACCAGAAGCCTGACTTGGAGCTGGGGCTCTTAACCTGGATGCTGTTGGCGTAATGTCTTTCCCACTCCCTGGGAAAAGCTCGGTCTTAGGTTGTGAGGGCCCAGAAGACAGGCATTCACGTCCACGTGATTTGCTTTAGGTTCTACACAACGCAGTACGTCAGTGAGTGCATAAAGTGCATTCTAGACCCTAAAGGAATGACTGCTCAGATTCTTTGGACAGACATCTCCAGCTACCGCACCCAGCTGCTTTAGACTGGAATTTCACGATGTAGCAGGAAGAGAAGAGGCATTGAGCACTGTCAGGGAAATGACACCCGAAGGAAATCAACCCTCTACATTCTCTTTTCTGGGATGTGCACAGTTCTGATGACAAACACGAGTTCAGAGTCTGGAAGTCAGGCAGCCAAGTTTGCTCAAAGGGTGGGGTTTAATTGAACTATCCACCTACCTCCTACGCATCCACACCTCACATCTTTGTGGAGCCTTGAAGAGCCATAAAATATACCTCTCTTCTAACTCTGTGCCTCAAGTTTCCACCATTTAGTGCATTTCTTCGGATTGTGGTTGCCCTCCCTGCCACCACCACCCTTCAGTTCTTCTCCGCTGGCTCCCTGATGCCTGAAATTCCTTTAATATGGAACAAAGGCTTTCATCTCATAGAGGGTGATGAGGCTTAAAATGCAAGCACCCCTCTGAGAGGTAGCATATTGATTTAAATTCACACCATGTAACTTAGGTATAAATGAGTGATCAGGTTTTTTCCTGAGAGCACCTTTTGATGAGAGAAAGGCAGAGGAGAGAATAAGGACACTATAAAAAACAGTGTTGGAGGAAGGGCAGTCTAGAGCGGGAAAAGGGCACAGAAAGGAGATGAATCCATGTGGCTTCAGCATACGCCCACAGCCACCTTGCCCCCACAGTGGGTACCAGGCAGCATGGTGCAGGAGACAGGCGTGGCCTTCTTAGGGTCTGATCTGGTTTGAAACCCAGCCGTGTAGCCCTCGCAAGCTGCCTAACTTCTGTGCCCCTTAATTTCCTCACCTGTAAAATGAGGGTAATGAAACCTACCATGCAGGGCTGCTTTGGGATTTTCATTTTGTTTTAAATTGTGGTGAGGGGCCGGCCCGGTGGCATAGCCGTTAACTGTATGCGTTCAGATTCCGCGGTCTGGGGTTCGCAGGTTCGGATTCCGGGCGTGCACCAACGCACCGCTTGTCAAGTCATGCTGTGGCGGCGTCTCATATAAAATAGAGGAAGACTGGCATGGATGTTAGCCCAGGGCCAATCTCCCTCAGCAAAAAGAGGAGGATTGGCATCAGATGTTAGCTCAGGGCTGATCTTCCTCACGAAAAAATAAAAATAAAAAATAAATAAAATAAACCACTAAGTTAAAAAAAAATTAAATTGTGGTGAAATACACATAACATAAAATTTACCATCTTAACCATTTTTAAGTGTACAAGTTCAGTGGCATTAAGTACATTCACATTGTTGTGCAACCATCACTACTATTATCTCCAGAACTCTTTTTATCTTGCAAAACTGAAACTCTGTACCCATTAAACAGTAACTCCCCATTCCTCCCTGTCCCCAGCCCCTGATAACCACTATTCTGATCTGTGTCTCTATGAATTTGACTATTCTAGGTACCTCATATAAGTGGAATCGTACAGTATTTGTCCTTTTGTAACGGGCTATTTCACTTAGCGTAATGTCCTCCAGGTTCATCCATGTTGTAGCGTGTGTCAGAATTGCCTTCCCTTTTTAAGGCTGACTAATATTTCATTGTATAGATATACCACATATTTTTATCCATTCATTATCTGGCACTTGGGTTGCTTCTACCTTTTGGCTATTGTGTATGATGCTGCTATGACATGGTACACCAATACCTCTTTGAAACCTTGCTTTCAATTTTGGGGGGTATATACCCAGAAGTGGGATTGCTAGATCATATGGTAATTCTACTTTTAATTTTTTGAGGAACCTCCATATTGTTTTCCATAGATGCTACAACATTTTACATTCCCACCAACAATGCATTAGGATTCCCATTTCTCTACATCCTCACCAACACTTGTTATTTTCTTTTTTTTTATAGTAACATCCTAATTTTTAAATGTAACCTAAATAAAGCTGCCCATGTGCATGTCCAAAAGTCAAAGAATTGAGTACATCCAACTAGAGAAGACTTGGAGAATAATGTAGGATTATTTATCATAGATTTTCTTGAAGGGGTGTAGGGATCCCTCTTGCTCTCTCCCTGCCACACTGCTCCATGAAGGCCCTCACTACCACACTGCTGTGTCTCCTCCACCTCCTCTGCAAGGCTCAGGCTACCTTCTTATCGCCCCTTTCCAAACATTCCTCTCTCTCATCTGACTTGCGCTGCTGTGTTCGGCCTCCATAAGAAGCAGAATCTGGTCTCTATCTGCTTTTCTCTTTTGGAAAGCAGCTGTCTGGGATTCTGGTGACTACATCTCTCCACTTCATTATGCAGATAATGAAAATCACTTGGCACATAGTAGATACTCAATAAATGTTAGCCAATATTATACAGTCGTGCGTTGCTTAGTAATGTGGATATGTTCTCTAAGAAGTGCATCATTAGGCAATTTCATCATTGTGCGAACATAGAGTGTACTTACACAAACTGAGATGACATAGCCTACTACATACCTAGGCTATATGGTACTAATCTTATGGGACCGCCATTGAGTATGCAGTCTGTTGTTGACCCAAATGTCAATGTTTGGTCCATACCTCATAGAGATATTATGAACATTAAATGAGTAAATGCATGCAAAGTTCTTAGAACACTGCTGGCACTTCATAAGCACTGTTTGAAGGTTAGCTCTCATTATTGGTAGTAGTAATGGGGTGGTAGTAATGGTGGTAGTAATGGGGAGCCCAGTGTGTTAAGACTTAATGATTTTTTAGCAAGAGAAGCTGCCAACAACTTTGGGTCTGGTTGACCATGAGGAGAGTCACTTGGGAGCAGATAATCTTTGGCTTTTCTGAGAACTTTAGAATGATCCCCTTTAAGCACACAGATGTAAGGTAGATAGGCACCCATTGGTCTGGGGAAATGGTATGCCAGGACTTTTCGTAGATGGACAAAAGCTGCTGTTCCCAATATCCCCTTAGTAGGGGAAGGAGATGAAAAAATCTGTACTGGGGTCAAGGAACCTCTTGGAAAGAAAAAGATTGAGAGCTAATTCTTCCTTGTGAGAGTCTGTGTTACCAGGACCTCTTTGCTAGATTTGTTAGGTCCTGACTCAATCTGCTGACAGAACAGGAAACAGTTCCAGAGGGGAACTCACCTAGAACGAAGGGGCATCTGGACTAGTGGAGTAGGGCCCAGGTGCTCAGTGGGGAGTAGAGGAGGAGGGCAGTGATGGATCCTGCCATCTGCCTGGGGCTGGCAGCCCTTCTGGACTAGAAGCTGCCAACCAAAGCCGTGGAGAAGAAGCAATCAGCGATTCTTCAGCTTTGTCTAGTGGCTAGTTGGATGGGAACTGCCTGCATCGCCACAGTTTTTGCTTTTGAAAGAGACACAAGAACATGTTGAGAATCTCTTGGTTTGCATGCCTAGCACCTAGCGCATGTCTGGAATAAAGCAAGCGCTCACTAGAGGCGGTGGGACTGGAGTAACCCTGAAGGGCAGGACCAGACACTGGGAGCCTGGGTGTTTCTTCTCTTCCTGCCTCTGTCCCAGCAGCTGCTCTATGACTGAGAGGTTGTGGGGAGAGTTGCCAGCGATGTTTGAGCCCAGGGGGCCTTTTGAACAAGGGCCATTCTCAGGGAAGTGCATGACGGGAGTTTCTTCTCTTCCTCAGGGTGTGTCATAGTTTCACTCTGCACTTTCAGCACTTGAAATCGTAGCATTTAAAAATGGAAAATCAAGGTTTGTCCAAGGAATGAATCCTTTCCTTTTTCTTCTTTCCTTTCTTTTCATAGTTTAATGCTGTAGAATGGAGAGTTTCTGAGCTTTCGGTCCAAATGGCTTTGTTTTGTTTACGGAGGTGGGGAGAGCTGACCTTTATCTAATTATGCCTCTTGCAAGAAGACTGAGCAACTCAAGAATCTGGCAAACACAAATCCTCTCCTCCTAGACTTTTAACCAGAGGCAGAGGGCCGACCCACACATGACTACTCCACCCATTATTTATACAGCAGCCGTCACCCTATAAACGCAGCACCAGTGTAACTGGCACAGTCTCAGCCCCACCCTTCTATTGCCTACACCTTTTTTTTCCCTCTTAAGCATTGTCAAGAGCTGTACAAAGAAAGCAAGTCACCTGTGTTCCACCCAAGCATGTAGGTAGGAACAGACTACAACAAGGCAATGAAGGGAGGGGAAGTAGCATCCACCTGGAAGTGAGACAGTTCTGGAATCCTTCTCCACAGACTAGCTGTGTGACCTTGGAGAAGTTATGTAATGTCTCTGAGCTTCAGACTCCTCAAAGGTAAAGTGGGAATGATGGTAAACACATCTCACAGGACTGTTTGGTGGATTAAATGCACTAAAGTAGTATATGGTAGGTCCTCCATGAAGAGTTCCTCTTGTGGGGGAAGAGGGAGAATCTCCCTCTGCCCTTTCTCTTAAGGTTCTTATGGCTGGCCAAATAATTAACAAGACAGGTTAGCAGGAGAAAATAATACCAAGTTTAATAACATGTATACATGAGAGAAACCAGGGACACTGAGTTTCTCAGCACAATAGCAGAAATTCTCGTCTTAAATACCATATTCAGCTAAAGACAAAGGAGGATGTTGGGGGTGGGGGGAGTCAGTTACAGGAGATCACCACTAAAGCACAGTAAACAAGAGTAAGGTTATTATGCAGATTTAAGGCCTCAGCTTTCACATTGATAAGTTTCTAGAAATGAGGTCATCCCCCCTCTTCCCAATACAGAGAGGGAGATACCTTTACAAATGGAGATTTCCCTTATAAATGTAAATGTCTGTCTGGCAACTCCTTGCAGGGCCATCTAGAGAATGTGGCCAGAGAGACAGAATTTCCGATAAGATGGGCTTGTTGGTGCCTTTCCTATTGTAACATCTATTTTACATTATATTATAGCCATCAGATAGTAACTCCTTCCTGGAACAGATGTTCTATGTCAAATTCTTTAGGCAGTTAGTGGGGGAGGTCAAATGTCCATCAGAGAAAACAATCAAGGTAAAGAGATATATTTCAGGGTGGCCAAATCTTGATCTCTCACACTCTCCTGTGACGGCGGCTAAAAAGTGGTATGTGTTAGCCTGAAAACACCAGTGGGGACTCCTGGGGGCTGGAAGTGTTCATTTCCCAGACTCCCTGACACTTCCCCTGCAATCCATACTTCACTGTGACTGCCTCAGTCGTGTTCAGACAGAAGTTTCTCATGTTGAGGACACCCTCTCCGAACAGTTTATATCCTCAGGCTGCTTTTCAGTAGGGGCCCCAGCAAAGGCCTCTAAGTAGGCACAGTAACTCATTCCCCCAAGTGCCTGCCTTTCTGCTCAGGATAAATGGAGACAGAAGGAAGGCCCAGCTAAGAGCCATTAAAAGTCACACTCCAGCACTTGGTCTCGTCCTATGGGGCCCTTAGGCCTCACATCTGGGCAAACAGCTGGTGGGAGAAATGGAGGAAAAGATTCCCCTTGTTCTTGCAGATGGGTTGTGTTGCAAAGATAGTTCTCAACAGAAGCATCTCCCAGGCTTCCCCAATCCATTTACAGGCAGCTAAGAGACGTGAAACCATTCTCAGCTGCCCCTGTCTTTGTTCTCACTCCTTTCCTCCCCTGACATTCTTCCTCTCTTTGCTGTTCTCATCTCCGAACACTGATAGTCTTTTCAACGTATTCTGGTACCAACTCTCCACAGAGAATGCTATTTTTCCCTAACCTAAAAAAGATTATTATAATAATAATTTCAAGGCAGAAAGTTCAAGGCCAAGGTAATAAGTACTATTTTTTTAATCTTCATTCTTTCTTTTTTTTTATATAATTTTATTTATTTTTTCCCCCAAAGCCCCAGTAGATAGTTGTATGTCATAGCTGCACATCCTTCTAGTTTCTGTATGTGGGACACGGCCTCAGCACGGCCAGAGAAGCGGTGCGTCAGTGCGTGCCTGGGATCCGAACCTGGGCCGCCAGCAGCGGAGCGCATGCACTTAACCGTTAAGCCGACGGGGCTGGCCCCTAATCTTTATTCTTTCTAATGAATACAGTACCACATGCTTGTTGTGGAAAAGGGAATCAAAGGGCCCATATGTGTAAATAGTGTAAGGGCCCTCCGTTCTCGCTCACTCCCCTCAATCCCATTCCTTGGAGGTGACAACCACTTCTCAGTTTGGCATGCATTCTTCTAGACATTTCTGTCATTCTCGGTCATTTGACAGATGTATAGTGATTGCCTACTACGTTCTGGGCAGTGTGTTAGGTGCTGGGACCTGTCGTGAACAGATCTATATATGTATGTATGTATGTTTTCCTGTCATATATATATCAGCAAAAATGAAATCATGTTTCTCAATAAATAATTTGTCAGAGCTACTTTTCCATGTTAGTATGTAGAAATAAAAACATACCTAAATAAATATTTATAATTTTTAACAGCTGTGTAATATTCCATTGTAAGGATATACCTCTATACATATACATATACCCTGTATATCCTGTTGTGAAAACAAGCCACATTCCTTCTGCTTGTAGAATGTAGAGCAACCTGCTTCACACGGCCCTCTTAAGCAGAAGCTGGCAGTCTGGGTGGGGATGCTCTGGGGCTTGTCCTCTGCACAAGGGTGGAGCGACAGCCAGCCAAGTGAGCTGACCCTCGGGCCCCTTCAACAGGCAGGTGAGGCCAGCACCAGGAGCACAGTGTGCCCATCCAGGCACCCTGCAGTGCTGCCCAGCTGGCCAGTGGCATTACTGATTTCACACCCAGGATCCTCTGACTCCAGAGCTCTGGCCACCCCGGCTCCCATCACACTCTGCTGCCCCCGTCATCCTGCCTCCAGCATCTCCTTTGGCAATAACTTCTGTAGGCTTCTGGTTAAACAAGGAGGAGGGAAGGAGAGGAAATAAACGTGAGGTTATGAAAAATGCAGCCAGAGGAGGAGAGTGTGTGTGTGTTTTCTTTAAAGTAGTCACTTCTTCATGCCTGTCGATGGGGCAGAGTGTGTGTATGTGTGCGTGCGTGTGCTCGCTCTCAGGGGGATGAGCAGGGAGTCCTCCCTCCGTGGGTAAGGGCAGCAAATGCTGATGTTTTAAGCAGTTGGAAATAGTAAGAAGCTCTTGGTTCTTATTCCTGCCTATTATCTGCCCCCATCTCCTCCTCTGGAGCTGCTAATCAGGGCGCTGCGGGAATCCTGAGGTCCGGGGCAGCGCAGACATTCCTCGGCAGTTACTTAGCTGGGTGGTGAAACAAAATGCAGCCTAATTGGTCAGTGGCCTTTTCTAGTGAATGCAGGAGGTTTCTGTTTTAAGAACTAAAGTGACTTGGCTGTTGATTCACTGCCCACAGGGAGATTTTTGAAACGAGGCTTCCTAGCCTCGGTAGTAATTTGCATACAGCTTCCACTTCCTGCTCAGAGCCCGTTCGACAACTTACCTGGGCCTGGAGAGGGTGGAGGGAGGCTGGGAGCCACCCAAGGTGGAGAGACACGAGAAGGAGAGAGCGGGACCACCCCGGGGCCTGGTCTGTCTGTGCGTGGAGGTTTAAGGTAAGTTGTTCAGAGTTGTCGCCTGCCTAGCCTTACTTCTTAACCTCTGACCCATTTTCCAAAACACTGTTTTCTCCTTTACTGAAGCGTTCTGCCTTCCTTTCCTCCACCTTCCTCTCCCCATCTTTAATTCGTTCGTGCGGAGACCGGCTTGGGCTGAGAAATGACAGTTACGTTTCTGCTGTGAGAAAGTGTTGGTGGTTTGGTCTTTCAGGCAGGCCAGCAGAGATTAACTCTTTGAGGAGTGGAGGAGTCACTCGTAGGTTTCAGAGCTGTCTGGGAACCATTTGAGTACTTAGTGTCCCCACAAGTTTTGATTAAGACAAGCCCCACTTCTCCGAGGAGGGAGCCCGGATGGCAAAGATTAAGTAATTGGCTTCCAGCCCCAGAACACGTCAGTGGCAGAGATGGAAGGGGAACTCTCAAGTTTTCTCAAGCCCTGTTTCACGCAGGGAAAAAAAATCAACACCGCATTCTTGGGTCAGGAAGTTCAGCTTAGCTCGGTGCTGGCTGTGGGCTGCCTTTTCAGCCCCTCTCCCACAGCCCTCCAGCCCTCCCCAGCGACCCAGACGTTTGCTGGTCCTGGACGGAGCCTTCAGGGAAAACAAGGGGAGAAAAGCTATTATTACTTGATCTTAGAAACTAATCGAGCTTCAAGTAACTTTCAAGTTCAAGATGGTCTCTTAGAATACGAGGATATTTTTAAATGAATAGTAAAAGAAGAGACCAAATATATAAATAATAATAATTATTTATTATTTTTTATTATTAAACCAAATAATAAAAAAGAGAACAAGAAACTTGATTTCAAGTTCTCACTCCACCCCTTGCTGGCTCTGTGACTTAGGCAATTCTCTTTGGCTTTCCCAGGCCTGGATTTCTTCTTCAATAAAATGTGGGGTGGGGATGGGGGTGGTGAACTAACGTGATTTTGTCTAAATTCCCTTATAACAAAATAAGGCTAGAGTAATGGGAGTCCCAGAGGGGTAGCTGTAATGGGTGGTCTTAGAAGACTTGTTTTGTTTACTGATTCTTCAAATAAATTAATTTAACCTCCTTCTACTACACGGTTAGTCCCTGGAGGAAAAGGACTTTTGTTTCTTAATCCTTTTCTACAGCCCAGCACTCAGTATACTGTCAAACGCCTCGTAGGTGCTCAGGCTCCTTCCACATAAGCTGCTCTGAGTTCTGCTTCACTCGTCTGCTCTCAAGGCAAAAGGTAAAGCGTAGTCTGGGTGAAAGTCTGGGCAGCCATGTGGCTCTGCAGGAGGGCTGCCTGGAATTGAGGCGTTAGTACTGGCTCTAGCTAAATAGGAGAAAACAGAGGGTTTCTTGAATTAGTTCGTGTCCCATTTGGGTTACCCGGGAAGAACTGGCCTGTGCACTTGCCCACAGAGTCAGAGTAGGCCAGGGAACTGGCAGACAAGCCTGGCTCCAGAAGGCTGCATTACTGACTGAGCTGGAGCTGGAAACCACTCCTTGGCCAGACCAATCACTGTGTGTGGGGCCTTTAACCGAGGTGGAAGGAAGCTGTGAAACACATCCTGATACCATGTAAGGCTGATGACGGTGATTGGATACATTAATAGATTGCAGACTCACAGAATCCTTAACCTTTTCCAAACCACCACTTTTTAAAAATTGTTATTGTTTCTTTTGGGCAATTAGTCTCCCTCAATACGGTTCAAACAGGCCTTGGCTGACCGGGATGGGCTGACTCAGGGCTTTCGGTATTGCTAAACCATTTCTGTGGAATATCAAGGCCCTGGTGTAGTCTTTGTCATGTTTTTATTTTTTATTTTATTTTTTTTTTTTTTTAATTTATTTATTTTTCCCCTAAAGCCCCAAGCGATAGTTGTAAGTCATAGTTGCTCATTCTTCTAGTTGTTGTATGTGGGACGCGGCCTCAGCATGGCCGTAGAAGCAGTGCGTCTGTGTGCGCCCGGGATCCGAACCCGGGCAGCCTGCATCGCAGCGCACGCACTTAACCGCTAAGCCACGGGGCCGGCCCTGTCATGTTTTTAGATGGCTCTCTCTATCCCCCTGGGATGAGAGGACAAGAATTTCAAGATGCTTCACCTGTGACGAGTTACTGATTTTTATTTTCAAATAACGATGCACCATTACCTGAAATCGGGCTGCCAGCCCAGCTCTGATCCAGAAAGGCCACCCACAGTCATTCTTAATCTGGTGTTGCAGCTCCAGATCATTCCATGATGGCATGTCATGAGATGGACAATGCAGTGTCTCTGCTCGGCTCATTGTGTGGGGTGGGCTGACTAGGAGTGAAGTCTGGGCTGTGAACCAACATGTCGAGGAGAAGGTTCTTAACTCGGGGATACTCACTTTGGGAGGGTGCAAAGACAGAAAATGTTTAAGCCTGCTTCTCTCAGGATTAAGGAGTTAGTGACTTTCAAATGCTCTGAAAATGAGAAGAGGAGAAGGCAGGAGTATTTGCAGACTTCTTTAACAGGCATTCAGAAAGATAGATTATGTGGGCAGTTTGTCTAAATTAAATCTATGTTTTATACATCGCAGAATCGAAATCTCAGAAATATTCTGAATTCAAATCATTTTTCTGCTGCAGGCAATTTTAGATTAGCCTTTAAAAACATACATGAATGGCAGGCAACTGCAGCAGAAAAAAAAAGAGCTCAGATGAGGCATGTTAAACTTTAAATCCCTTTCAGATCCAATGAAATGACCCCTAATGTTTGATCACATTTCCTTATCAAAACAATCCTGCCGTCTTTCTGTGAGAAAGCATCTGAGGGTTGGAATCAAGATGCCCTCCCCCTGAGCCTCTCCTGTTTCTTCCCAGTGCGTTGTCACCAAGATATTTTTAGTTCATGAAACTGACATTCTTTGGGTCTCTTGCCCAGCAGGCCTCCTACTAGCCCACATGAGCTTCGAAGCCTGACTGCTCAGCTCACTCCGTCCCTGTGTGTGTGTGTCTGTGTGTGTCCACAGATGTGACTGCAGACCTTCCTGGAGCCTGGAAGTTGTGAACTAGCCGAGGGAGGACGGTGGGCTTTCTCCCACCTCGGGACCGGTATTGCTGTGCCAGTTTGGTTTGGTTCCCTGATAAGGCAGCTGAAATCCATCTCTTTGGGAGTGATGAGACTTACTGGAGCCCCAGCCCACGTGTCCCCCGTCCTCCCTCCCCTCAGACCTGGGCTGGCTGGGTCTTGGCAGCTCCCTCAGTGATGAGGGAAACTTGGCTCTTCTTGGACTCATTGTTTTCCTGCGCTCAGGGTTCCCGTGCTTTTCCTTCTTCTCCTCCCAAGGTCACTGAGTCTCCTCTGTCTCTGATCTCTCTTCCTCCTCTGTGCTGTCTGCCCAGATTCCTCCTGGCTTACCAGCTCACCTACCACACTGTATTCATTCTTTCCCTTTCCTTCCAACTGCCCCCTCTCAGCAACACGTAAAAATCACGATTTAAGTAAGTCTTTCTCTTACACCAACAAAGGGCAAATTTTTAAAAATTTCCTTCAAGGTTTCCCTGTTTTCCTTGCTTCTTTCCTCTTCCATTCTCCTTTCTTCCTTCCTATCCCTTCTTCCTCTTCTGATTTTTCCTTTCTGCCCTTTCCTCTCCTTCACTCTGGGGGCTGGACTGAATTAAGAATCACAGATGTGTGCTTAGAGAAACTTTATCTGAAACAAACAAACAAACAAAAAACCCATGGGCTGGTTTGAGGTTGTTCTCTAAATGTTTATGACCAGCGTCCAACATGGCAGAGTCAGTCCGTTCTTAGTCCATTGCCTCCTTGTTTATCGGCTCCAAGGAGTTCCAGATCCGACCTCTTCAAATCAGGTCAGGTCATGCTGTGCTGCCTCCAGCCTGATGTGACTTGTACTGTGCAGGGAATGGACAAGGCCAGTAAATGTTTCCTTGTCTCCAGGGCTCACCACTGCTTCCAATCTTCTGGCAAACCAAATGGAAGAACTCTGTCTGGGAAATTACAAGTCAACTTGGAAGTATTTATTCACTGGAATTTGAACCTGAGCCAAACAGGTCACTCAAAACCAGCTTCCACTAAGCAAACCCGTGTTGTGCAAGTTTGCATGCATTTGGGCAGGAAACAGAACATTAAGGAGTTTACAGATATTTTTATATCTATGGCTTTTAGAGATTTATAAAAAAAAAATTACTCCCTGGGGAATGAAGTAAGACCTTGAGAATAATTGTAATTGAAAGTATCTGATCCAAATTGGATCTGACGATCCTCCTAGCTGTAAATTTATAGATTTATTTGTTATGTCCACCTGAAATATTCATGCTGTGTGTCTCTAGGCCTCTTCAACCCTATTGTTGACCTAAAGAATGCTTATAAAAAGATCCAAACACTTGGTGAACAGCAAGCCTTGATTATTTAGGAGCTGGTAATGTGGTTTATTAATTACTCAGGCTGCTCACTCCTGCCCTTCCTCTGTTTCTTGCTATGCTATTTGTCTTCTTCCAGGGACATAACACCTTCATTAAATCCCAGCCGTCCTTGCCTCAGAGGCGTCCCGTGGAAGATCTCCCATCTCTCGATGCCTCACCATTTATCATCCCCCTTTGTTTGTGCTCTGTCAACCAGTTTTCAATTTATTTTGAATTCAGTTTATGATTAAAATTTAATGAGAGCCAATCAAGTGCTTTTCTCAAATCAAGATGCCTCTGCAGTCTCATCCGTATCCTCTATTGTAATGGCATGAAGGAAAGCCACCAGAGGTTCCCAGCCCGGGGATTCATTATACAACACAGGTGGCCTGTATCCACGCCTCCTTAGTTTCAAGGTGAATGCTTCTGAGATATATTTATTCCAGAAGCTTCTAAGGGTTTCTCAGCTTCCCTCATCTCCTTTCTCCCCCTCAAATATCTATACAACTCAATGCTCCCAACCGAGACACAAATGGTCAAGTGCACAGGCTCTGGCGCTGAGCTGCTTTCATTTCAATCCTGGCTGTGCTACTCACTGGCCATGTGATCTTGGGGAAGCTACTTAACCTCCCCGTGCCTCAGTTTCCCCATCTGTAAAATGAGACTGGCAATCGTCTCTCTCAAATAGAGTGGCTGTGGGGATGAAATAAGTTAATACATGTAAAACACTTGGAATAATATTTGATACAGTAACATTCAATAAATATTAACACTTATTACTAACAAAGGGTAAGGTTTCTTAAGTATATCCATTCCATTAGGTTTATATTTTCATTCATCAGCATAATCTATATCAGAGCTTGGTAAACTACAACCCTCAGGCCAAAGGGGGACCATGATCTGTTTTTGCACCGGCTATTGCTAAGAATGGTTTTATATTTTTAAAAGGATGTTTGAAAACAAACAAACAGGGCCGGCCCCGTGGCTTAGCAGTTAAGTGCTCGCGCTCCGCTACTGGCGGCCCGGGTTCGGATCCCAGGCGCGCTCCGACGCACTGCTTGTCCAGCCATGCTGAGGCTGTGTCCCACATACAGCAACTAGAAGGATGTGCAACTATGACATACAACTATCTACTGGGGTTTTGGGGGGGAAAAAAAAAGGAGGAGGATTGGCAATAGATGTTAGCTCAGAGCCGGTCTTCCTCAGCAAAAAGAGGAGGATTAGCATGGATGTTAGCTCAGGGCTGATCTTCCTCACACACAAAAAAAATAAAAATAAAAAAGAAAACAAACAAACAAAAAAGCAGAGCATGAGAGAGAGACAGTACGTGGTCCACAAAGCATAAACTATTTACTCTCTGGTTCTTCACATAAAAGGTTTGCCAACCCCTGGTCCGTGTGATTTAAAGGAATGAGTTAGGGAGTCTATAGGCTGGATTGGGCTGTGACTTTGGAAAAGCTTGTTAATGTGTCTAAGCCTGTGTACAGCAGGAACGCTAAAGAGATGCCATGTACCCCACCTGTGGCCCAGCTTGTTTTAAGGACCAAATGAGATGATGTGTATCGAATGTGCCAGAAATACACATGTTGGTTAAAAAGATATGATCTCCGTATATTAGATCATATCATAGTGTTAGCGTCCAGGTATAAAACCAGTGAACATGGTCTAGAAAAGGAGTTCCAAAGCCAATTCACTTGTTGTTGCAAAAATAATAACAAAATAGCCTTTGTTTTTGGAGAGCTTGATATGGGCCAGGCCCTACAGGCAGCACTTTTATCCTCATAATACTCCTATGGGGCAAGTGTTGTTATTTTCCCCATTTTACAGAGGAGAAAAACGACGCCCAGAGAAGTTAAGTAATTTTCTCAAGGTCACACATCTAATCATGACAGAGAAAGAATTTAAACCTAGGGAGTTTCAATCTAGAGCCTGTGCATTTAAGTACTGCATATTTTCCCACTTCCTAGAAATATGTGTTGATTCAGGGTAAGTCGATCTGGAAGGTAGAAGCCACAGTTAACTGTGAATGTGGACACTCGATCTGTTTGTGTGTGCCCTGAGAGAGACCTGTTTCCCACATAGGCGAGGGTGGGGTCTAATGAGCATGCAGAAGGGGAGGCAGGAATAACGGCAGGCAAGGAAGCTTTTGATGGACTATGAGATCAGAAAGGTAGTGTTGTGAAGACTAATAGACTCTGTTTCAGGAAACTAATGATCTAACGCAGGATGTGCTGGAAGAGAAAAAGGTTGTCGGGAACAGACACGAGCAAAGAGTTGGAGGCAGCTCAGGGGGGTTGACTGTGAGCTGTGTGCAGAAAAGAGAGAGAGAAATAGAGAGAGGGAGAGAGAATGGGAAATTCTGTGAATGAGACACCAGGGAGCATGGTCACATGGGATGTCAAAACTGCCAGCATCTAGGTAAGATCTTGTCTGCAAAACCAGGCTACTTCAGGTAGAGTGGAGGGGCTAAGAGAAAGGGCTCAGGCCTGACGAGGCAGAAAGGAAGCCAAAGGGAGAGACTTGGACAGAGAAAAACCAACAGAGAGATTTGAAGAAAGGTGCAATCAGAATGCAAGAGCTAGAACCACAGTTCACGGTCCAAAGGGCAATGAGACTGCAGAGAGGGAAAGCCGCCGTCTCTGGGGTCAGATCCGAGGGAGTAAGAACCAGACTCACAGGCACTCCTGTTCCAGCCTCGTTGTGCGTACCTGGGACCACCCTCTGTTCCTGGCTTGTGCCCACCCGTTCCCAGCCCGGGCGAATGTTCTCACCCTCTGCCAAATGGTCTTTTGCCTTTTAAGGGGCGCGTGCACTCTCCTCTCGGTGGTCCAGGAGTGCCTCATTCACATCGATTCTTAATCTTTGAGAACATCAGAATCACTAGTGGAGCTTCTCTTTTTCTTTTTTTTTTTAATCTTTTGGGTAGATATATAGGAACTTGGTACAAAATTTAAAAGGTCTAAAATGCTCCCTCCTGCCCCTGTTCCCATTTCCCAGTTCCCTTCCTGGAGGCAACCGCTGTTCCGAATTTCTGATGAGATGGTGGGTGCGTAGACAATCTTAGATCCTACGAAGGGCAGCATATACTCTACGTGCTGTTCTGCTCTTTACTTTTTTTTAACTTAACAATAAGTCTTGGAGATAGTTCCACGTCAGTTCACACAGCACTTCCTCAGTCTTTTTTAAAAGAGGCAGAGTATTCATTGCACAGTGGGACCACAGTTTAAAAATCAGAATCATTTTGCACAAGCGGGTTGCTTCTAGTCTTTGCTGTTATGAATAGGGCCGCATTGCCTATCTTTATAGCCTCTTCATTTCACACAACATGTCCGTATCTCTGTAGGGGAGATTCTTAGATGTGAAATTACTAGGTTAAAGGGCATAAGCTTTTAAAATTCTGACAGTTATTGCCAAATTGTACAGATTACATTCCCCTTGGCAAAGGATGAGAACCTGTTCACTCGTGGGACTCAAACAACAATACACAGAAGCCCTGGCCCCACCTCAGAATCTCTAGGTGTGGGGCTCAGGCATCTGTATTGTGAGCCCCAGAAAGGGATTCTGAGCCCTAAATCCCCTTGGGTTCCCTCACCCTCCAGCCTCTCCGTTCCCCCAGGGATTTGCTGGGGTGAGGCAGACATGGCCTTGTCCTCCTGGCCTGACAGGCTCAGCTTCTCCTAGCCTTTCTGAGCTCAGCATTCATGCCGATGAGCCCAAGATGGTCCAGGGCACTGCCAGCACTGGGGCTTGCAGGGGCCTGGCTGTCAGGTCATCTGTCCCCCTTGGGGGTCAGAGACTTCTCCTCTAGGTCATGGTTAGGAAACAGGGCCTTTCCACTCCAATCCAAGTGCTGCCCTTGGAGCACAGGCCGTGCCACGGTTACAACCACGTGGACATCACATGGAGAAGCCCTGGAATAAAACAGGGGAAAATGGAAATAGGAGCGGTGAGATACTGATTGATTTTTTTAAAAATGTGTACTTTTACAAGATTGACATCAAAGACCAAAAAATAAAACTGCCATTTCCGACACAACCCACTGATCTGCCCGTGGCCCTCTGATGTGGCATTTGTGTGTAATTATTCTCACACCCTCACCCTCTGGAGGGTGGCAGGGTTTGTTCTGCCAGTTCTGGTGAGGTCTAGCATAGGGAGGGGCCCACGTGGCAGCTGCAGGCACGCCCCACCCTCTGCCGTTCTGGGCGAAGCTCTGAGGATGCACCAACAGACCAGCTGCCTCCCTGTCTGGAGCAGAACAGCAGATGTTCCCATCACGCTGGGTGGCAGAATCACCTTTATTCTGCAAGTGAGCGTCAAGGTCAACCCTGCCTATGAGCGGGACCTCTTTAGGCATGGCCTAGGCCACCTTGGGGCCTGACACTTAGAGGAAGAGGGAAGAGTCCCCATGTGGTATAATTTTAAGAACTCTGAGGACTTGGCCCATCAGATCCTCCCTGTTACCCCCATGGAGCCTGCCATTCTCATTGTCAGTGATCCTTCCAGCTACACAGATCTGTTCCCTCTCTGAATCAGGCATCAACGATTTATTCACGCAACAAATATTATTGAGCACCTACTATGGGCCACGGACAGTTCTTGGTGCTGAGAATATAGCTGTGAACAGGATATGCAAAAATCATGCCCTCAGCAAGTTTCCATTCTGGGAGGAGATAATAAATAAGCAAGGAATCTATTAGATATTGGTACTTATACATTTTGTAGTATGTCTGATGGTGATAACTGCTAGAGAGGATGGTAAGCAGGGAAGAGAGACAAGGGAACGAGTGTGTATGAATTTTAGAGACAGGGACCAGGGATCCCTCACAGAGAAAGTGACAGCTGAGTAAAGACCTGAAGGAGAAAGGAAGTAAGCCATGCAGATACGTGGGGGAAGAGGGTTACGAAGAGAAGGAAAAGCAAGTGCAAAGGCCCTGGGGCAGGGCCATTGATTTCCTGTATTAGTTTTCTCTCTTGAGCTGGATCATAAGCAACTTGAAGGTAGGAATAATGTTTTATATGTCTTTAGAAATGATTACCTTTCATTGTATATTCTCTTGTATCTCTTGAATTTTGTATCGTTTGTAGGTATTACCTATTATAAAACATTTTTTAATAGAGCTTAGGGCTCAGAAGGGGGATACACGGCATAGAGTTGGACACATAGTAGGGCTCAGTAGTAATTTGCCGTTTGAATATTTGATGGTGACGCATTGAAAACACCAGGGTCCATTTTGTTTTGTAAAGATTACTCATCCCGTAGCTTTCCTGAGAGGCTGTTCATTGACATGCCAGGTTTATTGACTATCATCCGAGGGGCCTTTTGTTCCTTTTCTGACCAGTTTTAACTGTGGAATTCCCACCATAGGATGCGCCTCAGATTTCCAGTTACCTGAGATGATCACACTTGTCACCTTTTTCATTAGCTTCCTCAGAGCTCCTGAAGGCTCCTCAGCTAGAAGAGTAGAATTTGCAACATTTTTTTTCAGGGAAGCACTTCTAAGGCGTTCACATTTGGAAACCCAGGGAGAATGTGAACAGTTGTACCTGAAATGCGAGCAATGGAAGAGTTGCATGACAAGAGACAGCTGACAGAACTTAGTCCTCTGGCTAGTCGCTCACGTGCTATATCTCTTTGCCTTCCCCGTCAGTCAGCCGTGGGCCCACAGATGCTTGCAGGAGATTACACAACGCTCAGCCAGCCCTTCAGAAAATAGCTTTGTTTCCAGAGCAGCTGAAGAGGATGTTGCATGGCATACCCAATTTCATAGCTGTAGAAAAACTGTAAGAAAGAAAGGAAAACAATGCTGATCATTTAAAAATAATAGTTGAAATATTCGTGTTTTGGTTAGATTCTTGTTCATTTTTACAGTTTATCAATTTTATCCATTTAGGTGATGAGGTCTCTTTTCCCCAGAGCCAAGAGACAAGGGGCACACACAGCCTAGACAGCAGACTAGAAAGGAGACAGCAGAAGGGGAAGACTGAAGTGGGGAGTGAGGGCCAGCCGGGAGTTAGAAGCTGAAGGAGTTTTCTGTTGTGCCAGAGAACAGTACAAAGGTTGTTTGCAGCCGATGGGTATGTTTGATACCAAGTGAGGGTAAGAGACATATTAAATAGTATTCATTTGGCAGGGAATGGAGAGGCAAATTGAAGTATCTTTCTATAGGCAGTGAAGGTAAATTTAGTAGGAAACTGCTGGCCCCACCTCTGCTCTGAGGGGCAGCATTTTAAAATGCATGGTGTTATGTTGCCATTGGGTTGGGTACAGGGCTCAAGAGAAGGTGAATTCATATTTTTCAAAACTTGTCTTAGAACAATAATTGATGTACATCGTGACTTTAGGCACAATAAGCCCTTAGTAAATGTAGTTGAAATTCTACATGGATCTAAAATACGAATTTAATAATCCACCACTGGTACCATCCCTTTTCTCTGTAGGGTATTTGAAGTATGCTATGGACAAGGCCTGCATAGAACGAACCTCGGGGATGTCTCCCCCTCCCCCGACTACACCTGCTCTGGAGCCTTCTGCAGGTCTACAGTCACTCCTGTGCTGTCTTGTCCCTAGGCTGCCTCCTTCTTTCCCCTGGAGCCTAGGCGTCTTGGGGCATCATCTCTACCAATCCAATGATAAGAGGAGGCTAATTTTCTTTCTCATTTTGCTATGTTGATTAAGAGTTCTATTTTTATATTACTGGACAGTCCGATATTACTTGGACTGTGGCCTGAATGCTCTGTGGGCTAAAGGCTAGTTGAGCAAGCCTTGCAAGTTCAACTACCACACCACACACCAGATGGTCATGGCTACCTTAATTGCAGGCATAACGCCAGAGAGAATTAAGTCCTCCAAACAACCTATAGTTGTTAAGTGGAAAATGTCCCTATGACCTTTTTTTCAGCGCTTTTAACTCAGGCTTTCTTTCTTTTAATCTTTTTTTTTTGATTAGGCAATAGTCACACAAAGCAAAAATTTTAAAGTTCAAAAGGTGAAAAATCCCCCTCCCCCACCTCTCCCCCAGCTTATTTCCATCCTCAGAGGAAACTAATGTACGCATGTCTTGTGTATCCTCCACGCATCTTTTTTTTTTTTTTTTTTTTTTTTTTGCTGAGGAAGATTAGCCCTGAGCTAACATCTGTGTCAGTCTTCCTCTACTTTATATGCGGGTCGCCACCATAGCATGACTAACGAGTGGTGTAGGTCCGTGCCCGGGATCCAACCCATGAACCCCAGCCGCAGCAGTAGAATGCACAGAACTTAACCACTACGCCACAGGGCTGGCCCCCACACGTCTTATACATCTATGAGCACATATGAAGCAACCTACACTATGATAATTTCTCTTGCCTCAATACTTGGCCCTTGATTTTCAGCTATGTCTTCCCCTTGTGCTGTCTACCACATGATGGTCCAGTCACATCCTTTGAATTGCCTTCCAGATAAAAATATATTAATAAGTGTTAGCGCCTTTGCCTGGAGGATAAGTGAACAACTTTATGTGACTGGGGCTCTGCAGGCATGTTGGTGTCACTCTCTGTTAATTTAAACCACACCCTGAATGAGGTCTCTTACGGTCCTAAAGTGAGGACTCCATGAAATGATTTGTCTTCTAAGGCTGTGGCATGTTTTCTCTTGTTCCAGAAACTAGAATGAACCGAAGCATTCCTGTGGAGGTGGATGAATCAGAACCATACCCAAGTCAGTTACTGAAACCAATCCCAGAATATTCCCCGGAAGAGGAATCAGAACCACCTGCTCCAGATAGAAGGAACATGGCACCCAACAGCTCGTCTGTGCCCCAAACCCCTCACTATTCCTCGGGAGACTTTTCTCAGGCTCACCCACCCCTGAAACTTGCAAATCACCAGTGGCCTGTGTCCCAGCAGGTCACCTGCCTGCGCACTAAAGTTCTGGAGGAGAGTGAAGACAGCTTCTGGAGGAGACACCCAGACCCAGGCAAAGATTTTCCCTCGGGCTCCTCCGCGGCCGGCGAGCCTGAGCCCAAGTCTGTGGTTGGAGCCCTCCCGCAGGAGCATCAGTTTTCATTTACGGAAAAACGTAATCAATGGCTGGGATCTCAGCTTTCAGCAGCTTCTCCTGACACTGGCCATGACTCAGACAAATCAGAACAATGTTTACCTAATCCCTCAGTAGACTCCTCGGGCAGGAGCCAAGAGATGGCACCACAGCCCCAGCCCCACAGGAACCGAGCAGCCCCGGATCTGCCTACGATAGACACGGGGTATGATTCCCAGCCCCAAGATGTCCTGGGCATCAGGCAGCTGGAAAGGCCCCTGCCCCTCACCTCCGTGTGTTACCCCCAGGACCTCCCCAGACCTCTCCGGTCCAGAGAGTTCCATCAGTTTGAACTTCAGAGGTATCCAGCGTGTGTACAGATGCTGCCTCCTAACCCTTCCCCACAGGCTCAGTGGAACTATCATTACCAGTGTCCTGGAGGTCCCGATCACCAGGTGCCATGTAAGTGAGCTTTACCTCTGGACATTCTGGGCTGGGTAACGAAGTAAACAAGGGCCTCACATCAATGCGTCACATCACTAGACCAGCACAGACAGGTCAGAATGCAGGGAGGGGCTTTCCATGTGTGGTTGGGTTTGCAAGGGGCTTTAGAAGAATGCTTTGTCTTAGCCCAAAGCCCGTCCCTCTTGGGACGTGCTTCTCTAGGAACCTTTAAGGAAAAACAAATTCCTGTCTAGGTTCATTAACCTACCTCGAGGCAGGGAGATGACCCAAATGATTTTAAGAAAACTAGTTTGTTGTCCAAATTCTTGAGCATCTGGGCTCTTCCCCATCTGCATGCTTCTTCCCCATCTTAGATTTGGCAGAGAAAGGGGTCTTCTGTCGAAAAAATCAGAAGGTGCCCAGAATGTCATCGAGACTCTGGGTTCATGCCATCACATGAAGATCAGGTTGCTCCTGTGATTCTGTTGCTTAAACCCCTTTGGAGACTTGAGTCATCCACCTCTATCTTATGTTCTAGTCACACCCAAGGACTGGCAGTCCCTGTAACTTGTCTAGCCGATTCACATCTCCAAGCATTTGCCCGTGTTCTTCTCTCTATCCAGGATGTTCTTCCCCTTCTTACGCATTTGACCCCATTCTATACCTCTTTTATTTTTTTAACCACTTTATTGAGATCTAATTTACATACTGTAATGTTCACCCTTTGCCCATTTTAAGTGTACAAGTCAATGGATTGTAGTATTTTCACAGGGTTATACAACCATCACCATACATATTTTTTAAGACTTAGCTCATGTGTCCCTCTGGAAACCTCCCCAGATCAGTCCCTCCTCCAGGCTCTCTATTTCCTTGTGCTTTGCTTGTTGAGGCTCCTACTACAGTGGCAGTATGGCATCTACTTATGGGCTTGTCTACCTCTCCTTCCAGGCTGCAAACTTCTGCACATCAACAAAGGTGTATTTTCAATCCATAATTCCCCAGCATGTAGCACAGTGACCAGCATACCCTAGACTATTTCTGAATGAGTGAATGAATGAATAATATGCATCAGGGCATTAAGCATCTCTGAGAGTGATAAAGTCTTAGATTGAGATAAAAGGTCCGTCAGAATTCGGGATATTAAATCTCTACTGACGCCACTGGAAAATAACAATAGGGCTTTACAGATCACACACAGGCCTGTGAGATGTGATATTTTTCTTAGCAAATAAACACTGTACAAAGAGCAGTTCAAATGGTATAAGAAGAGTCTGACCAAAGGCCTGATGCCCAGCTTTAAAACAAATTATAGAAATAATCACAAATGCTGTAATCAATCACAATTTATGTATTTGTACATGTACACTTTTTTTTTTTTTTGTGAGGAAGATCAGCCCTGAGCTAACATCCATGCCAATCCTCCTGTTTTTGCTGAGGAAGACTGGCCCTGACCTAACATCTATACCCATCTTCCTCCACTTTATATGGGATGCCGCCACAGTATGGCCTGACAAGCGGTGCCTCGGTGTGCGCCCGGGATCCGAACCCGGGCCACCAGCAGCGGAGCGCACGCACTTAACCGCCATGCCATGGGGCTGGCCCCTGTACGTGTACACTTACTATAAAGCTTCCTAAAGTGGGGCCCGCCCGGTGGCGCAAGTGGTTAGGTGCCCGCGCTCCGCTTCACTGGCCCAGGGTTCGCCAGTTCGGATCCCGGGCGTGCACCAAGGCACTGCTTGCCAAGCCATGCCGTGGCGGTGTCCCATATAAAGTTCAGGAAGATGGGCATGGATGTTAGCCCAGGGGCCAGTCTTTCTCAGCAAAAAGAGGAGGATTGGCAGATGTTAGCTGAGGGCCGATCTTCCTCACAAAAAAAAAAAAAAAGCTTCCTAAAGTGAATGGAGCAGCACAGTAATTAATAATTAAAAAAAAAAAGGGGGGGGCTGGCCTGGTGGTGTAGTGGTTACGTTTGGTACCTTCCACTTCAGCGGCCCGGGTTCACTGGTTCAGATCCCAGGTGTGGACCTACACCACTTGTCAGCCACTTGTCAGCCACGCTGTGGCGGCGACCCACATACAAAGTAGAGGAAGACTGGCACAGATGTTAGCTCAGGGTGAATCTTCCTCAAGCAAAAAATGAGGAAGATTGGCAACAGATGTTAGCTCAGGGCTAGTTTTCCTCAAGCGAAAACAACAACAAAAAAGGAAGTTGTAAGAATGAACATAAGGTTAGGAGTGAAGCCAGGAGCCAGGGAAGCAGCAGGACTTGGGGAGAAAGAGCCCCTGAGGCCTAAAACTGGGACCCAGTGTGTTGGATGTGGGGAAGTCAACGGATTGAGGGTGGTGGACAGGACTGCCTGCTTTGGGTGCCCAACAGGGATAGGATGGGTGTGGTGGCAGAGTTCCTTCAGTATGAATCACTGAGAACTGAACCTTGGCAGGGTCAGGGTTGTGTTTATTTCTCAATGATTCCCAGGTTAAAAGGGATTAATTTTGTGGGAATAACACCATCAACTACTCTTTTAACATTCTACTGTCTGCATTTAAAGATAATTTTTCTGATCATAACAGTAATATTTGTTCACTCTCAAAATTGAAATATGCCCAAAAGGTCAGTTCATATTTCTGTTACCCAAATATAATTCCTTTATTGGGGTTTTGACATATTTATTTCTGTTTTTTCTTTGCATATATATTTAATGTAAAATTCAAATAATTTCCAATGACATTCAGTGTACTTCTTCCAGCATCATTTAAAAATGCTGCATAGTATTTCATCAGATGTATCTACAAAATTGTTTGTAACCTATTCTCTGTTGTCGGACATTTTGAATAGTTTCCAGTTTCTGATCTGATAAGCAATGATATGACAAACATTATGTACATAAGTTTTTATCTGCATTTCTGGTTAATTCTTTAGATTAATGTGTAGATGTGTGAAGACTTAGTCAAGGGTTTTGTGATCCTAAGTCCCAAGCAGTTGCCTTTATCCACTCACAGGAGAAAGCCTCATCGTGGTAGACAAAGAAAGCATTGGCTCATTATAATTTGAGGGTCCCAGGAAGATCTTCCCACTTGAAAGTATTTTTCCTGTTGAAGCCTGAAATGGCCCCATTAGCAATGCAGTCTTTGGAGGTAAGCATTGCCCCCTCTGGGCAGGCTCTTCTACATGCAAACACTCCACTGGAAAAACTTTTAGTCTCTAATACCTCAAGACCTGCTTTCTTTCATTAGATCCCTGTCCCTTGATCTCTATAATATATCCTTCTATCGAATGGGGGGAAGAGAGGGTCGCCTAGGATCCTGGGAGTGAAGAGAGGTGAAGAAAGGCAGAGAGGAGAGAAGTTGGACAGGAGAAGAGAATAATTTACAGAAGATATACAAACAGCCAATAAGCATATGAAACCAAGCTGAACATTACCGAATTTAAGAAAAATGTATATATGCAACATTTTTAAAAATACCTTTTTCCTAATTAGGTGTGCAAAAATAAAAAGCCTCAGACAACCAGTGTTAGTGGGGTTATGGGGAAATGAACACTCCTATCTACTCTTGCTAGGAGTGTAAATTGGTACAATCTTGCAGAAGGCAATCTCACTATTAATCAAAATTTTAAATGTGCTTTCTCTTTCGCCCAGCAGTCTCACTTGTAAGAATCTATCCTAGGGCTGGCCCCGTGGCTTAGCGGTTAAGTGCGCGTGCTCCGCGGCTGGCGGCTCCGGTTCGGATCCCAGGCGCGCACCGACGTACTGCTTCTCCAGCCATGCTGAGGCCGCATCCCACATACAGCAACTAGAAAGATGTGCAGCTATGACATACAACTATCTACCGGGGCTTTGGGGGGAAAATAAATAAATAAATAAAATCTTAAAAAAAAAAAAAGAATCTATCCTAAAGAAACATTAAACAAGCATATAAAAATATACAAACAAGGATTTTTTTTTTTTTTTTGAGGAAGATCAGCCCTGAGCTAACATCCATGCTAATCCTCCTCTTTTTGCTGAGGAAGACCGGCTCTGAGCTAACATCTATTGCCAATCCTCCTCCTTTTTTTTTTTTTACCCCCAAATCCCCAGTAGATAGTTGTATGTCATAGTTGCACATCCCTCTAGTTGCTGTTTGTGGGACGTGGCCTCAGCATGGCCAGAGAAGCGGTGTGTCGGTGCGCGCCCGGGATCCGAACCCGGGCCACCAGTAGCAGAGCGCACGCACTTAACCGCCAAGCCACAGGGCCGGACCCAAACAAAGATGTTTATTAAAGCATCGTTGTATTAGAGTAAAAATGAAAACAGCTAAAATACCTATCAATGAGGGGAGAGAGAAGTAATTTGTGATTTATTTATACAATGGACTACTAGGCCTCTGTTACATAGAACAAAATACACATTCTGACATAAAAAAGACTAAGTGGAAAAGCAAGATGCAGTGTTGATCCCATATGTGATATTTTAAAAAAATACATGTGTTTAAAAACTATACATTAAAAAGCCTGGAAGAATTGCCCCAACTGTTAACAGTGATCATGAGGGGAGGGGAGCAGGGAATTAAGAGGCAGGGAGATTTTCCTTCTAACTTTATATACTTTAGTTGAATTTGTTATAGCAAACAGATATTACTTTTATACTTAAAAAATAAGTAAAAGTTAAAAAGAAGAAAGAAAGGTGAGGGGAAAGGAGAGTGTACAGGTGGGCTCACCCTCGTGCACCCTGCATGTGCCTTGGCCCTGGCTCCCAAGAGCATCTAATCACAGGGAGGAGGGTCAGGTTGGGCCATTTTGGTCAAGGAAGACCAGGGCTTATGGTTTTTCTTCCAGGCTCTATAAGCCCAGAATATTAGTGAAGCCTCCAGCAGTGATGGCTCCCATGAAGGTTGCTGCGAGGATTCAGTGAGATAATGTATTAAAGGCACTGGGAAAGTGGCTGGCTTGTACTCAGCCCTCAATAACTAGCAGCTCTTAGTTATTATTACTATTATTTAAATGGATCCTGCAGCCCAGCCCTGTCGAGTACTACTCTACTTCCAGATCCTCTTGCTGGCACAGATTTTAAGCATTCAAAGCAGGTGTTGCAAATGCTTAGTTTCATGTCAGTGCTACAACTGCACTTAATTGCCAACAAAACCACTTCAAAAGAGCTGTTCAGCTAAGGGATGCTCGTGCAGTTGGAAACCATGGCTACGTGGTTCTACTCAGCTTTAGAAGAGCATTACTTCCTCATCCATTAATGAAAATATAAATAAATAATGATCACCATGCAAATGGCACACCTCAGCCTTTGCAAGTTAAAGCAAAAATGGTTACTGGTCACCCCTTTCATGTAAAAAAGGAAAACGTTTTCAAAGCAGGTGAAAACGAGAAGTGGAATAACCCTATGTTTCGTCCTCCCCCAACCCCCTGGAGAAGTTGGCCTCATACTGCCTCAGAATCCTTCCACTGAAGGTCACCAGAATGGAGATCATGGCTGTGCAATCAAATAAAACCCATGATGCAAATAAATTGGAAAAAAGAACATATTAAATCTAATGAGCCCTTATTTTACTATGAAATTCTTGCTTTCTCTACCAAGGAGATTGAATAAAATAAAACTGTGGATTGAATAAAATAACACATGCCTACTATTGCTCATATGGAGCCAAAAAGTGATTATTTGTATGCTAGAATGCATGCACAATTAAAAGTAAGGAAAAAATAAACCAGATGGAAGAAATGATAAAGAAAGGCGTTGCCTTTCAGGACCCACAGCTGCTTCCAGCTGTGGGAGTTCCTGTAACAGTTTATGTTGGTTATCTTGTTTCCTGCTGAACTGATTGCATTATATCATGATGTTTTTTGACAACTTAAAAATCAGATTTTATTTTCTCTCTCATAGACTCTTTTAATACCATTCTTAATAAGGAAGAAAAATGTTGAATGTTTTGACCGATAAGTGGAAAACCTCGTTTAGGATTTGGTTTACAAATTCCAAGTGGTAGTAACATGAAGATCATGTGTCCCCAGGCCAAGAGGATCATAAGATTGACAAATAACATACAGTTCTGGGCACCCATTTATGATTGTGCAAGATCTGTATTTTTGTTTTGTGATGAACACTGCCTCAGAACTGAGGCGTTACCATGCTAACAAATCATTTGTCTATCATATCACCCACCGCCTTCTATTTTCCATTTCCCACAGAATAAACTCTCTTGACGGAATTTTAGGCACCGAGGACAAGTCAGTGGGGGAGATATTTTTGGGCAGTGATTCTTAAGTCTACGATGTAGGTGGCTGCCGGCTTGCATGCCTCCCCTTCTCACACACTGAGTGTGGGTTTGCGTTTCAAAACAGACACACAGATTTTCTTTCTTTCTCTCTCCATTTATTTTGAGCTACTCAAGGGAACTGGATCCTATTTATTCTGTTCACTCAGTGCCTAGCCATAGAAATTCAATAAATATTTGTTGAATGAATAAAAAGAAATCTGTTCCCTACTTCCTGGGGAAAGGAGTGGTCCCTAATCATCAGTAGAGCCTTTGTGATATCAGGCCTTGGAAAAGCCATCTTTAACTGTCTTATGGGAGAGGGGAGGAAGGGAGGGAGGTCAATGAGATTTGGAAACACAACTTGTCCATGTATTTATCAATTTATTCAAGAAATATTTTCCCATTCCTGTACTAGGCACTGTGTGTACAGTGGTGAACACAACACACATGGTCCTGTTTTCATGGAGTTCAGAGTCTACTGGAGAGACAGATAAGTAGAAATCAGCAAACAAAACAACAAAGTATGAGGGCTATGGAGGAAATAACCGGGTGTTAGAACAAACATTAATAGACAGGATGGCCAGAGGAGGCCTCTTTGAGGAGGACACATTTGAGCTGACATCTAAAGAATGAGAAGGTTGAGGAAGCAAAGAGCTTGGTGTAGTTAAGGTACCAAAAGCAAGCCAGTGGGGCTGGAACAAGGTGAGCAGGGAGAGAATGATACGCTAGCAGATGAAGGATGCAAGGACTGTGGTAGGGAATTGGATTTTATTCTAAGGTAAACTTCTTTCAGAAAACAGAAAACTGAACTCCATAATCCTGAATAAAGAACTTAGAACAGTACCTGAGATGTAGCAAGTCCTCAATAAATGTTAGCCATTATTATATATACGGTACTCAACTAAACTAGCAACACTTGGTCAAAATAGTGGGATGGAATGATTACACTCGAGCAAGGAAAAGGTACTCACTTACCTGAGAAGCATAGTTTTCATTTAGCAACTTTTCCGCACGACCAGCCAAATTCCAGACAAAACCAGTCAAATTCCACTTACAAAAGGGAAAGCTTATTTTTGATTGATCCTCTGATATCCAATATTTCTTTGTTTTAAACAATCAAAGGACAGCACGGAGAACTCTACTTTCAGTACCCTAATTTTAAAAATAGATGAGGTGGATCATTTTCATCTGCTCACATAAACCCGTGTAAGTTTTTACCACAGGTGGCCATTTCAGAAATGAAAGTTACAGCTAATCAAACACTTAGCCCACATGCCTTAGTGATTTTAATGATACGATTTGTTGCTATGAGACAAAAACATGTTGTGCGGGAAATAATCTGTTAGAAATCGTATGACCTTGATTCAAAGGCTTTGATTAACAGCACTAACATCGGCTCTCTGGAAAAGAAACAAACCCTATGATTAGAGCTTGGTAGTCCTTTTAAAGCAAATAAAACATTATTAGCCACTTATTAATGGATGTGGAAAGCAAAAATGGCTCCAAACATTAAAAACTTTCAAGGCCACTGGCAAAGTTTCTCCTCTCTTACCTTGACTTTCTCCTTCCTACTCCCGGAGGGAGACACGAAGGAAAAAAAAAAAAAAAACCAAAATGGACAGCACATGAGAAGTAGACGGTCTAGAAGATCCAAGACCTAGCAAGCAGATTGTGCAGTCCTCAATGGCTTCTCTTTTTCTGTGTGTGTGAAGTTGGCTTTGTAACTATTCGATCTTCACGCATTCACTTTTCAAGCATCCCCTGTGTGCAGCACTATGCTTGGAGACGTGGTGGCCATCAGACACAGTCCATGCTTTGTCAGAGCTTAGATGCTAGTAGGGAAGGCAGAGAGGTTGACAAGCAAGAGTCATGCTTACTTACACAAAACACATGATGAGCACTATGAAGAAAATAAAATAGAGGGGATGGGATGAGGCAACTGGGTGAAGGGGTGCGCCTCTTTGAATAGGCAACAGCAACTTGAATGAAAAGTTGCTCTGTAAAGACATAGGGCAAAAACATTCTGGGCAGAGAGGATGGCAAACTCAAGGTCCCAGAGGTGGGGATAAGCTTGGGGTGTTCAAGAAGAACAAAGATGACCAGGGTAGCTGGGGCTTGGCGAACTTGTGAGAGCGTAGTAGGAGATGAGATGAAGAAGGGCAGGGAGCAGATCACACAGGGTGGATTTTAAGTGCAGTGGGAGATCTTTGGAGGGGTGTAGCTACAGCTGGGTTTGGAAATGGTCTACTCATGCAAGACTCATCCAAAGCAGGGCTGGCCCCTGCCTGGTGACCTGATGGCAGTGGCACTTTTTGCCCATTTCTAGCTGGGGAAAAGGAGCAGCAGTAGTGACCTGTCCTATTGCCCTGAAACTCCAACTGGTGATCTGGATCCCTTGGAATATATCTGACCTGTCGCAGGAAGGCTGTAAAAGCAAAACCTGTGTGGTGTATCTTGTCCTAGACCACAGGGGTCTCTGTGGTCCTGTCTCCCCCTACTTAGAGATGCCCTCCAAGCCCTGGTCTCCTTTATCAGCCAGGGGCTGGGAAAGGCCCAGGCAGATCCTTTTATCCTCCTCCCCTTCCTCCACCCCTAATATCATGACCAAGCCTAAGCAACAGCAGGGCAAGGGTCACGGCCAGGGCCAGGAGACCATCTGGGTTGGAGGGGTATGGTCACTTTTGCCAGAGGAAGCGTGACAGGAAGGACCTGGCTGGTGTCACGGATCAAAGCAAACAATAGATTGAATCCAGAGAATCTGATCGTGCTTGAGAGACTGGCTTGAGCACATTCCCAGGGTCACCCAGCCAAGTTTCCTGAGTCCAGACAGTGGAGACCTGCAGCCAGCCATGCTAGCAAACACACACATTATCTGTCTTTTTGTTGTGTACTTGAGGCCATCAGTCTTCTGAATGTTCCCCTGAAAACTTCCATGACTCCTGGCTACTTACCAAACTAAAAATAAAACTCTTAGCCACATTCTCACTCCCTACATTCTGGTTCAATCTACCTTATCTGTTACTTGCTTGCTTGCTTGCCAGTTTTATTTCACTTTACATCCCTGCATGTATCCTACTTACACAGCAGGCAAACTTCATTATGAAAAATCAAGAATAAAGACCAGAAATATATATATTTTTAAAAACAAGGTTCCTTCTTGTCTGAACTAGCTATGCCTCCTGGATCATCCAACTTCTTACTCGGACAGAGTTGGCAATGCTTGGATCACCAGGAGATGCTAATGGTTTATTTTGCTGTGTTACCCACTTGGCTGTCTCCAGTCCCCTTGTAGGCTGGACCCACCCCTATGGCGCATCCCCCTCCTTACCTCTCAGATTTCCTACACGTGAGCCCCTTTGTGCCTGGGCAGTTCCTTCGGAGGCTTCCTCTCTTACCCTTACTGCGTTCCCTGCATTCCTCCTCTGGCCTTCAGTTCTTTTCTCTCACCTGGTTACGCAGGCTGCCCTTCTTCCCTTGGGACCCTGCTGCTCCTGGGCCTGGCTGGGACCAACTTTCTCCTAGATTACACATTCACATAAGTCATCGCTGGCCCTGGCTGTGCTCCAAAGCCTGCCCTCCTCTAACTGCCCTGGCCCCAAGTGCACACAGAAAGTTTTAGCAAGAGAGGACCAAGACAGTTGGGAGGTGTTGCCAACTGGTTGGCTACTTCCCAGACGTACGAGCCAAATTTTCATTCATTTACTTCTTCCTAAGAGGGAATGGTATATGTGTGTGAATGTGTGTGTGTGTGTGTGTGTGTGTGTTGTGTCCACTTGGGGGAAGGAAAGGAGAGAGCAGTGATTCTGTATCTATCATGAGGATAATTTCTCCTAGCCTTGTTCTAGAAACTTGGGGAATTACGGTAGGAATGATGGTGTGAGAGAGCTTCTTCATGGTTGGATTATCCTAAGTATCTTATTAAAATGGGGGCCTCTGTGGAGCTTTGTGCTTTCCCATTAGAACACCAAATCACGATTTCACAGATGTTTGTATTTAGGAAAAAAAGAGAAACAATGACTCAATTTAATGAAAACTATCAAGTAAATAATAGTACAGAAATATGGCAAATACAACAGAGGTGGTAATTGATATCTGGAATCCTCAGTTAGTATCAAGACAAAAATTTGCCTTGAGCTTACTCTCCTTTCCCACCAAGGAGCTAGAGTCAATCTGCCCTGTTCTCTTTGCTGTCTTCACCTACAGATGGCCACGACTACCCTCGAGCAGCCTACCAGCAAGTGATCCAGCCGGCTCTGCCCGGGCAGCCCCTACCTGGAGCCAGTGTGAGAGGCTTGCACCCTGTGCAGAAGGTCATCCTGAATTATCCCAGCCCCTGGGACCAAGAAGAGAGGCCCACACAAAGAGACTGCTTCTCCCCAGGGCTCCCGAGGTATCAGTAAGTATGACAGGGCCAACTTTCAGACATTTGTAACATGAAAAAGAATGATGCCAGTGCAATCATGATGTATCAAAACTCTGTTGCTTTGCCAGCCATGTTAGTGACCAAGTCACACAGTGAACACGCCACATAGACTTTTCAGGTCAGGAGGAAATGGAAGCTAGTTGACAAGACCCTCTTTACCAGACACATAAAGCCACTGGTGACTAGTCAAAATTCTCTTGAAGGAAATGCTCTTAAGATGCTGTCACTCCCCACTTCTTTTACTTTCAGGTCACCTGGCCTTTTAGCCCACGAGATAGATTTTTATTTTTACTATGATTAACTTCTACTGTTACGAAGTTCTTTTTTAGATCCCTAGTTTCTTTACCTGTTTAAACCCATTTCTTACTTTGAAACTTTAAATTGTTAGTTCTCAATAGAAATTTAAAATAACCTATTTTCTTTTGTAATAAAAGCATTCACTCATGCTGAACATCATTATTGGGTCTTTCCTATACTTCTTCCAGAAAAACAATTCTGGTTTTTCTTGACTTCAGTTGTCTAACACTTTACAGTCATGCACCACATAATGACATTTTGGTCAATGACGGACTGCATATACAATGGTGGTCCTATAAGATTAGTACCATATAGCCTAGGTGTATAGTAGGCTATACCACCTAGGTTTGTGTAAGTACGTTCTATGATGTTCTCACAACAACAAAATCACCTAACGACACATTTCTTAGAACATATCCCTGTCATTAAGTGACACACGACTGTAATCATTTTTCCTCTCATTGTTTTCTTTTGACTCTTCAAGTTTTCCTTTTCTCTTAATTTATGGATCTAAAATATATAGGAAAAACTCATACAAATGGAGCTTCCTAATTTATGACAAAATTAGAGTGGATGAAATATTTGCTCTTGCTCAAGCATAACTTTTATATACCCCTCAAAATAAAACTATATTCTGTTTTGAGAATAAACATGAAGGTCCTATTAAAGCAGATTTTTCAGAAATATAGAAATTGGTAATTAGCTCAAAAAGTTTATTGAAAGAAAAAAAGCCTACTCTATTTACAATAGCAGATAAGATACATGCCTGCTTTCCTCTTTACTCAAAAGCCCACAAGCCCTCAAATTTTCTTTCCAGACAGGTCTCTTATTTATTTATTTCCCTCAGCAGAGGTGTATTTCTGCCTCATCCACCCCTATCAGTGTTGTCCCTTGTTGTGGGGTTCTTTTTTTTTTTTTTTGCTGATGAGGAAGATTTGCCCTGAGCTAACATCTGTTGCCAATCTTCCTCTTTTTTTGCTTGAGGAAGATTAGTCCTGAGCTAACATCTGTGCCAGCCTTCCTCTATTTTGTATGTGCATTGCCACTACAGCATGGCTGACAAGTGGTGTAGGTCCAAGCCCCGGATCTGAACCTGCGAACCCAGGGTGCCAAAGCGGAATGCGCCAAAATTTAACCACTACGCCACGGGGCCGGCCTCCAGATCCCTTATTTTTTTAAAACAAAATTACATGGAGTTTAAATAATGGAATTAAGAAAAATGTGATTTTACAGTCAGATAAGCACTCTTATAGAAGAAATATCTAAAATTCCAAGAAAACAAACAAAATTTTAGCATCTTTATGAAACAGGTTTGGTGTTGAATAGGGGAGGCAATAGTAATTTTTAAAATAAACATTTATTTTGTAGTGATTTTAGATTTACAGAAGAATTGCAAATACAGTACAGAATAATTGCTTTTGTAACATCAATTTAAGCCTGCTCTGGTCTCCTTGGATTTATTATTTTAGGATAATGAAAAATAAGTGCAGGCAATGAAGCTAATTCCCCTCTTACTGAAAATTTGAAAGAGAACCTTAATACAGAAAGTTTACTCTGTGATTAATCTTCATGATATTGTTTTTATATAGACGTTTTTGAATATTATCAAGGCCTTAACCTTTCTTTATCAAATAAGCAATTCTCTTTTATAACAACTACGCAACTTTAGGTATAAAGAGATTTAATGCAAGAAGGATATGGAACTGGATATCCATCAGATGAAGGCAAATTTTGTAGGAATTTCTTTTCTATATTAATAAAAATATAAAATAAAAATAACTTCCTCAGACATTTATATTTTATAAATACAGTATATTTGAGAACCTGTGTAACTTTATTTTATATTCTGTTACATGAGACTTTCAGAATTTTTGATTACCCTTTTGGGCGAAAATATGACAACATAAGCAACAATTTATAAAAACTGGGCATATACACATAGATTTTGTAATCAAAACTTTTTAAATGTATGATATAAACAATCTCAAACACACAACAAATAACAAACATCCATGTTCCCACTACCTAGATTTTTAAAATGTTAACATACTGCTACATTTGCTTCAGAGTTTTTTAAAGAAATAAAACATTACAGTTTTAGTCCCCCTATCAGTTAGGATTCAATTACAGAAAACAGAAACTACTCTAGCTATTTTAAGCAGAAGGGATTTAATATAGGGAATCGGGTGCTTACGAAATTGTGGGAGGTTGGAGAAGCGAGCTTCTAGGAATGATCCCAGGGCAACACCACAGAACAGGACACCAAAGAAGCCTCTTCCTCTGTCATGGTCAGAGAGGCAGAGGATCAGAAAGCCACCATGGAACTCTCCATTTTAGGCTAGGCTGCCACAGCACAATCCAGAATCAGGAAGCCGCCACCACTACAACTATTAGATCCATTCTGTGCCTACTAGATCTGCACTGGCCAAAAATGTATGCCCATGCCCTGATCTTGACACTGTGAAGCTGATAACGGGATACTGGGATGCTTCCTGAGGAACTGAGGAACTCATGACAGCACTTTCCAACAGAAGTGGCAGAAGCATGGCGTCCATTTCCTTCTGCCTTCCAAATCTCACATGAGTCTGATTGTTCTTCTCAGCAGAATGTTCATGGGAATACTGGCGACCAAAAAAATAATAAAGATGCCATAAAATGTGGTAGGAACTTCTTTAAATGATCTTCAAAATCAGACTTTCATCCATATATTAACAACATAAATACTTTTAAACCTATATAGCCTTTTATACCTTTTGATACATAATTAAATGTTATCTATCTAGAAGTCCTGTCTTTTTACCTGAATGCCTAAACACCAACCTTTATGTCACCCATTATACTACTTTGTTTTATTGCTGACTTTGTCTGCCCTGTCCATGAGACTTATCTTCCCAATTAGATGGTCCTTGAATCAAGAAATCAAATCTAGTTCCCTCTTTCGACTCCTAGCACAGGCCCTTACCTATGGCAGCCGGCCGAATTACTTATTGACTGAAACTCCATGGAGCAACCCTCGTCTCTCTGGCTCAGAAAAGAAAAGGAAGCAGAGGAGAGAGAGAGCTCACTGGTATCTTCCCAAAGTTCTTCAAGGCTTTCTGTCCTTCTAGGTTTGTCTTTGGAAAAAATGCAAATTTACTGTAAATGTGTTCCTTTCCAGGGACCAGCTATATAACCAGCCACCTAACAGAGCTGGAGTTCCTGAGGAGTCCTTGGAGTGTCCTGCAGAGTTGAGACCACAGGGTCCCCAGGCTCCATCCCCAGCTGCTGTCCCTAGACCCCCTAGTAACCCTCCAGCCAGAGGAACTCTCAAAACAAGCAATTTGCCAGAAGAATTGCGTAAGTTGTTTGCAATGTTGTTTCTTCCTTCTTGTCAGGTCTTATGCTTTGAGAGTATTTGATGATTATTCATCCATAATTTTGGATAATCTTCTCATCTACACAGTGAAATATAATTTACTTTTTTGCTTTTTGCTAAAAAAGTAACCAGCATTTTGTATGAGTGTTTTGAGTGATTCTGACATTGCCAGCAATACTACTCACAAAGTGCTTACCATTAGGTTTTCTTAAACATACACTCCAACAACAAATAACCCAACACTTTTCCCTCTTCTAAATGATGCTCTTGACTGGACTTGTCCCTGAGTAAATTGATTGGATGTCCATGTGGTATTGGCCAGGGACCTAGCGTCTCACCATAAATTAGCAACAGCCTTCAAGAACGAGGTCATTTCCTGTAGGAATGAGCAATCTTGTTTGGAAAAAGCCACTCACATTCTCCATACTGCTTTACAACCAAATGCAAACTAAGCCTTTTATTTAAAGAAACATTCGACTGAGTGTTAGGTGATGATTCTTTTTCCACATTTTGCAGCCAGAACCAGAAATATTGAAATATCACCAAACTGTTCTCATATTAAGGTCAGTCAGGACAGTAGGTTCCAGAAATCTTAAGAAAACAGCTGCTACTTGTGAAATTGTTATATTCTGTTGTGCTTGCTAGAGAAGCTCAGGTAATTCTAATAAGTCCTTTCCAAATCTGGGCACCTCTTTGAACCAAACTTTAAAATTAAGCCCTTTGCATTTGTTAATTCCTATTGGGGAATGTGTGCTCTTTAGTCATATAGGACTCCAAAAATTTTCTATGACAAGGATCCATTGCTGTTTTTCATTCAAAAAGAATTTTTTTTTAATCTTCTGAAAATTGTATACATTTTAATTTTGAGCATTTCTGGAGAATAGATGTTGCCCTGCATAGGATATAGTCCTGATGTCAGTCTATGGATCATATTTATCTTACTATAATCTATAAAGGGAGTCTAAAATTCTAACAGGAGTTGGTTGAATATTAAGTGTTGAGAAGAAAATAAATTGAATGCCATCAATATGCCTAGCTGCTTAAATGAGTCAATATGACCATTGTACACACTTCCATTTGAGAGGTGTGTTTCAAAGAAAAGAGCCTGAGCGTAGATGAATACACGTTGACTCACATTTTCTCTCCAACCCCCCTTTCCTCTCCACCCTCCGCCCTAGGGACTTCCTGAGATTTAGTCAATTCATTCGAGACTAAAAGCCAACACACAGAGATTATTCATCTATCACATTAACATGCTAGCCAGATTATTTTCCCAAGACTTTGGTTTTTATCCTGACTGGGCTAAGCTTGTGGGTACGCTACCATCTGTTGCTCTAGGCTGACCTAGGGAGGAGCAAGAGAGTCAGTGGCCCTGGACTCCCCAGAGGTGGTGTCTCTCCTTCACACTGCTGAAGTTCTCACTAACATTTCTGAGCTGCACTTTAATCTACTCCAACTTCCTTGCCTTCCCCCACCAGTGAGTGGATGGGGGGAAGGAAGGGGTGAGAACCACTTTCTCCCCCTCACCTCGCTTGTTTTTGTCAAGCAGGAGTTCAGGGCAGCAGAGAGCATGATGAGATCAAGAGAGGACACTGCTGGGTGGCCCCTTAGCAAGGCTGAGCTTCTTGGCCTGCTGTGAGTATTCTTTGGGCACAGTGCCAAGTGTCGCTAAGAAACCAGGCAGTGGCCTGATCTTAAAGACCTGCAGGTTCTGGGTGACAGATTTTTTGTTAATGCATCACGTGGTTTTTCAAAAGACCTCCTTGGCTTGTCTCGGCCTGCCAGTGCTCTCCCCTGTGCCTCTTCTTTCCACGCACCCTGAGCGGTCTGCGCTCCCTCAGACAGATCCCCATGCCCCTTTTGGCCTGTGGATTTATGTCTTAAACCAGCCCGAGGTTTCCCTTTATTAATCTAGAAAGACAAAAGATATTGCATACAATTTGCAAGTGCCTTCAGAATAGAATAATTTTACTAGTTTCTAATAAATGTAAAAAATCTCTCTTAGGGAAAGTCTTCATCACTTATTCTATGGACACAGCCATGGAGGTGGTGAAATTCGTCAACTTTTTGTTGGTAAACGGCTTCCAAACTGCTGTAAGTATTTTATCCAAAGGCAAGACTGAACAATTAAAGTGAGTACAATGAAAAGAAAAACAAAAGGAGAAAAAGTACTAATAGCTGTTGATGTTTTAAACTATATTATTTATGTGATTATGAACTAAACGCTTATGGATTTAGGTAATTATTTTCTAGAGCTTAAACTATCCAAGGTCTCCAGTATTGTTTTCCTGCATGCTTTTTGACTGACCCTGAGTACAACCAGATCAGTGTTAATACCGACCACATACGCAGCTGGAAGGAAACGCCAGGCTCTTGCTGCACCTTGTACCTTCGCCCTTTTTCACCAATATGCCTGCTTTGGTTGTGCTTCCTGTGATGCAGAAGGCTGCAGGTTTTGCTAGGTCACCTGCTTATCTTCCAAGGTCCTTTCATTCTGCACTGGGCTGTGAGGTTTGAAGTAGCAGCCTGCAGCCTGGGTCCCCCCACTGGGCACAGCTGCCATTCCACAACTGAACGCAGGACAGGGAATACATGGCCAGGTTCTCTGCTGGTCTAGTCTAGTTCTAGGAGAGGTAGACAGCCCAGCCCTGCAGTTTACTGTGATCTTGGCCCAAGAAATCTCAGGAAGTGCACACTCCTCAAGTCCCCCTGCAATGCCTTGAAACAGCACAGCTTAAAGCCATATGAGTTCTTTTTTAGGGTAAATAAAATGTCACAGGGGTCTACTCGGAGAGCTGGCTTTCCTTATCACTAAGATCACTTCTTTTCCTTCCCAGAGGCCTCCTCTGGGTATTTAGTGACAGTGAATTCTAGAGAGTGGTGAATAATTAAGGGAAGTATCTATGAATAGGAATGTTGAAGGATAAAGAGGGAATTCTTAGTAACTAACTGTCCATTTTAAAGATATTTAGGGGGCCAGCCCTGTGGCATAGTGGTTAAGTTCGGTGCATTCTGCTTTGGAGGCCTGGGTTCGCGGGTTCAGATCCTGGTTGTGGACATACACCACCTGTCAGTGGCCATGCTATGGCGATGACCCACATATAAAATAGAGGAAGATTGGCATAGATGTTAGCTCAGGGCGAATCTTCCTCAAGCAAAAAAAGAGGAAGATTGGCAACGGATGTTAGCTCAGGAGGAATCTTCCTCAGCAAAAAAAATAATAAAGTAAATAAAATTTAAAAAGACTATTTAGCATTACTTAACAGGAGTTTTTATTTGAATTTTTTCTTTATTCTGTAATTTTTTTTAAAAAATGAGAGTGTCTGAAAATTTGTAAAAAGCATACAATTTATACACTCCAACTTCATGACTATATAGAGACCAACATTTCAATTTCTCATTTCTGGAATAGAAAGCACTGTGGTAACCATGACATAAAATCAAATTACAGGACATAAGGCCAACATCTCAGAAAAGATCTTACTTTTGGTCCTTTCTAAATAAGCATACTGAGTGCCACTGGAGAAGAAGACAGGTTTTTGTGACCTTAACAATCGTAGGCTGTTTAGGCAGAATTTAAATCTGTCCTTGATCCTCATCACTCTGAAGCCTCCTGGTAGAACCACAGAGCCCCGTCCTGGACAGCTAATTACTCTATTGACACATCAAGATCCCCTTAGTGGAGAAAAAAACTTAGTGGTTACTTTAAGGAGAGTTTAATAAAGGGACTATTTTCAAAGCTCTAGGTAAGTTTTAGGGAATCCACAGAGAATAATATAATATTCTGGGACTAGCAAAAGCAGGGAGTTGCTACCAGCCCCAGGTCTACAGAGGCAGGGTAACAGTGGTGACTGCAGCCTGAAGAGGGTGGCTGCATTGGTTTGCTAGAGCCGCCATAAAGTACCACAGGCTGGAGGCTCAAACAGCAGAAGTTTATATCCTTACAGTTCTGGAGCCTGGAAGTCCAAGATCAAGGTTTCAGCAGGGTTGGTTTCATTTTGAGGCCTCTTCTTTGGCTTATGGGTAGCCATTTTCTCCCTCTGTCTTCACCTGGTCTAATCTCCTCTTATAAGGACCCCAGTCATATTGGATGAGGCCCCACCATATGGCCTCATTTTACCTTAATTACCTCTTTAAAGGTCTTGTCTCCAAATACAGTCACATTCTGAGGCACTAGGGGTTAAGACTTCAACATGTGAATTTGGGAGGGACATAATTCCGTCCAGAATAGCAGCTATGTGGAGAAGTTGGCTTGCCAGGAGCTATGGGTTTTAGTAGAGATATGGAGAGACAAATGGAAGATATCCAGCACATTGCGCCTCCCAGAATGTCCACCTCAGTAGCAAGGAATAATTTAGGTGCTGGGCTAATAATAATAATGACCATTTATTGAGTACTTACTTCATGCCTGGCATTATGATATGCCTTTTCCATGTTAACTCATTTTAATTCTCACAACCATCCTAGGAAGTCAGTTTATTAACCATATATTACAAATGAAGATAATAAGACTTAGAGAGTTTCAGTAATGTTTCCAAAGTCATGCAAGTGGGAAGTGCAGAAGCCAATAGTAGAACCAAGAGTAGAGCCACACTGTCTGTCTCTTTTCAATCTCAACATTATATTGCTTCCATCTTGCATAATAGAAACGGATTACTGATGCAGTCATAGAGAGCTACAAAAGCTTCCTCAAGATTACCCAAGGTAGTCATTGGCCATCAGACATTTTAAAGCAGGAATCATCCAAACCCAAAAGAAAGCCATTCCATTTTTGATGTCCCATCAGTAAAGAAACATATTCTGAACTCGTATTATGTACTGTTTGTATTTGACTGTTTAGTGGACGCAAAGCACGATCTTGTTCCATAGTAAGCTTAGAACCAGGCTGAAGAAATAAGGCAGACATAAATGAGACATTTAGTAAATGAAAGAATGTTATAATAATGTGTTAATTGTCCAGTACTGCTAGTGGTCACAATGGGGTAGAGTCAGGTGAGGTGAAGAGGAAGACAGCATGTGGGGAGGATTCACAGAGCAGGGGGGCTTGCGCTGTGCTTTTAGGGTGTTGGGGATGCCAGTGTGGGGAGTAAAGTAGATAGGGCATGTGGGGAAAAGAGAGGTAAAGTGGATCATGGATGGTGTGGAAAGCTTGCTGAGTGCTGGGACTTGGCTTGATGGGTCCTAAGCGGCAGAGTGACACTTAGGACAGTTGATCTGGGAGCAGTGTGGCTGAATCAAATAACTCCTCCTTAAGGACACCCTCCCTGAGTATCCTATTCCAGTACATAATCCCTCTTCCAGTCAAGAGCACCTTGTACACACACACACACACACTACTCTCTGGCTGCAGGACAAGCCTGAGCCCAAGAAAGGCCTTCTTATTTGGTCTTCTGTGAAACTGGTTTTTCTCCCCTTCAAATACGCCTTAAATGACTTGATATTTAATATCAGTCTTTTCAAGGCCCAAGAGTTCTACTTCCGGACTTTCATCATAAACCTTTTCCCCACCAGCTCAGTAATTGTTTTTGTGACTATTCCTTGGATTTGCTCCAAGTTTCATACAATCATTTTTAAACGTATAGATCGAAACTGGACATAATACCATAATAATGACCTGGCTAATGCAAGTAATGCACCACAATTGTATCTCAGTACTTACACATCGTGTATCCATTAAAATGTTTCAGAATCATGTGTGCCTTTCCAATTACAGATATATATATATATATATAGTATGATATATATAGTATGTATATTGCTGGCTTACATCCAACTTGGTGATCTACTTTGTCTCTCAGATTCTTAAAACATAATTACTGTGTAGCCAAAGATACATTTTGATGTGTACCACTATATCCTAATTATGGATATTAAATACTTAAATGCCTACTATTGTTGAAATTGGGAACATTTTAAGAAAATTGTATTTTGTTCTTTAGATTTACATTACAAAAGCATTGGTACCTTTTTCAATTTTAGATGTATATAGTTTCTTGTGTTTTTTCTTGCTCTGCATCTAGAGAAAGCTTCTCATTAGAGCCACCTCCCACGTCTTTTTCTTGTAGATTGACATATTTGAGGATAGAATCCGAGGCATTGATATCATTAAGTGGATGGAACGCTACCTTAGGGATGTAAGTACATTCCAAAATTCTGAGCTTGTTTTCTGGTGAGAAAGACAATTAGCTTGTAAAATTATTTTATGAAAGAAGCACTGGCATACCCACGAAGTCCAAAGCTGAGAAAGTCTCAACAAAGCCTTCCTTGTTGGCAGCCGTGCTAAGACTTGGAAAGGAAGGATGGGGTTGCCCTCCTGGACATGCCCAGGCAGGAAATAACGGTCAAACCAGACACAGGTGGTTGATAACAATCAGAGCAAACAATTTCTTGACCAGAATAGGAAAGGAGGAAATGAAGGCGGGGAGTGGGGATGGAGCGGCAGAATTCCATTTAATCTGAGGCCACCCCGAGTGTTTTGTGGGATCGGGCTGCAGAGGTTTCCGGGCTGCAGAGGTTTCCGGGCAGCCTCGCAGGCCATGCAGCACACCACCCCCAGGCGCCCCCTCACAGCTCTGTGATTTGTTTTTCACTGACAGAATCTATACCGGCCACTGGGACACTTTGTGCTTTAACAAGATAGAAATTGATTGCTGCCAGCATGTCCGTGTCGGCCGCTTCGGCCGGCCCTTTTGGAGGGAGCGGTGGGGGACAGTCTCAGCAGGCTGGGGTTTTGTGGCTTGTCCTTTTGTCTGCAGCCTGAGGTTTCCTTTGTGCTGAGGGGTCTGTTCCTCTCGACTGTGCTAACACACACAGGCAGCAAGCAGGGCAGTCGGGAGTGCAGTAACCGACAGCTTAGATCCAGCGGCCGGAGAGGGGAGGGGGTTTTTCATCAGTGGTGTTGCAGAGCCTTTTTGCCAGGATGCAGAATCACTTAGTGATTCCGGCTTTCATTAGACGTTTATTAGTGATGGTGTGGAAAATGGTGGGGAAAACCGCATCCGTTTAGGAGAGCTCCTCTCGGAGCCATTTGCTCTGCCTGTTTGAAGGGAATTGGGGAGGGAGACAGAGGGGAGAAGGGGAGACAGGAGTCTGCCTGAGTGGGGGCCAGTGCCTTTCAGTTTCCACCGAGAATGAGCCCAGCCCTCCATCCTCCAGTATATCAGAGAATGCTTACAGTCCTGCTGGCTAGTTTCCAGCCTGCCTTCACCAAATGGACCACAATTTACACTTCCATAAACATGCTTTCTCCCTCTCATTAACAGAAGACAGTGATGATTATCGTAGCAATCAGCCCCAAATACAAACAGGATGTGGAAGGCGCTGAGTCGCAGCTGGACGAGGATGAGCATGGCTTACATACTAAGTACATTCATCGAATGGTGAGTGGTAAGGGAACCACAGCACCTTGCTGTCCCTCGGAGACAAGCTCTTTCTTCTGTGAAGGCCTGTCCTTCACTAGAGACCCACTGAAGGTCGCATGATGATGGGCGAAGAACCCCAGACAGGAGAGGGGGATGTTGGTTCTGGTTCTGACTACCTTTGGGACATTGGGCAAGTCACCACACCTCTGGGACTCTGTTCTTATCAGTAACAAGGGAAGATTAATCTGTATCTCTAAGTTCCAAGATTCTGGAAAGCAGTGTTCTGCTGGCTTGCTTGTTTACCAATGAATGTGAAGTCCTGGGGTGGGGGAGACAGGGCTGTGAGGAGAGCAGGCCCCTGCATCTGTATCATATTCTGTCCCCTGCCTTTTCAGAGAGGCAGAAAAGCACAGTACAAAGGACACGTGCTGTTGTATCAGACAAGCTTGGTTCACATTCGGCTTCCTCATGTATAGGTTGTGTGACCAGGGGCCAACTGCTTAAACCTCTTTGTGCCTCATGTCCCTATTCATAAAATGGGTCACTAATACTTACAGTGTTGTTGTGAAGATTAAATGAAATAATGTTTGTGAAGTATATGGCACACATCGGATGCTCAGTCAAGGGAAAGGGTTGTTCGTGGCTCATGATAGATGAGCAACAGTCCACTGCCTCACCTGAATTGTGGGGCCTGGTCAAACTAAAACCAGTGGGAGAAATTTATAGGAAGGTAGACTTACTCAGCATCTGATAGAACACTCTGACTGAAAATATCACCTAGCTCTGGAACTGGCTGTTTTATGGGCTAGCAATCTTCCTGCTTTCCATGATTGTCGAGACACTGTGGAGAATGTTCCTGCTTGACTAGGATGCCAGACTAGACTTATGACTTTTAAACTCTCCCGTGGAGACCCTACTGGGTGCTGGGGGTGGGAGTGGCTCTGGGCCTCCCACCCCACCTCAACCAGAGCTGGTCTGCCTTTTAGGCTTGTTTGTTTACCAAGGATTCTGAGATTTTAAAAGGCTTCAAAATCAGTGGACTAGAACTTGTAAGCTCCATTTCAGCTCTAACATTCCACAGACGGGGAAGGCACCTGGAATGGGCATAAAGATCACTGACTAAGACAGGAAGATGATGCAGGAAGCAGAAGTGGCCCAGACAGAATAAGTAAGCAGCACAAGGCAGGAGGCAGTCAGGCAGTCAAGGGACATGCAGCTTTACCTCAGAGGAAGCTGACTTAAATCCAGGTCTGTCCTGTGGATCAGGAGCGCAAGAAAAAGGCAGGGTGGGCAGGTGGTGTTCACCACCTGGGTCTTCAGGGGCTCTGTCTCCTCTTTTACCAAGTACCGACCACTTATTTGCACTCAGAACTAACTCAAAGTAAAAGCCAAGGTAAGATGGTGAGGTCAAAGAGTAAGGCCAAGAAGTCAAGAGATAGTCTCTCTCCTATTCCATTCTCACAGCCATGGGTGGGGCCCAGAAAAGGTACCATTCTGCCCTAAAAGGTCATGGCTGGCTCTGGGTGCTGCCGTCCCTTGGCTGTCTCCTGCATGTCTGCATGGACCCAAAGCCCTCGATGTTCTGTCTGTATCTCTAGGAACCTGCCAGTCCTGGGAGTCAACAGCTGGTGTGTAGGAAGGGCTCCAGGTCCCTGCCAGTTCCTGAGGAAACTGTCAAGCTCTCCTGGTGTGTGGCAATGCCAGGCAGTAATACGCAGCTCAAGCTCACAGCTTGTCTGACTATACCCAGCCATGAGCCAGATTGTCTCCAAACTTGGTTTCTTGGGACAATGATGTCTTGGGCCCTTTATCGTCACTGAAGGGGTTGAAGAGGCTAGATACAGAAGTGCCTTCTGCCCACCTGGCTGACTTCCTGGTCCCTTCCAGGCAGCAGAAAACTCCAGGACAGAGTGAGTGAAGAGGTGCCCATGAGTAACTGCACCATAGAGCCAACGACTTCTCAGAGGGCTAATATCTGGAAATATGAGAGAAAATAAAAATGCACTGCTGCTGGCCTGCCTCTCAACACATTGGGTAGCCTAGTGGACAAGCAAAATTTTACAGTATACAATGTCCTAGAAGTCGGAAACTAAATCCGGTTCTTCACTTTTAACTTATAAACCCTCTGCCCTTCCTTTCACATGTTTGTACTGGTGTGTTTGGTGCTTTTAGTTGCACAGTACTTGAGTCATTTTTATTTTTTTATTTTTTGTGAGGAAGATCAGCCCTGAGCTAACATCCGTGCTAATCCTCTTTTTGCTGAGGAAGACTGGCTCTGAGCTAACATCTATTGCCAATCCTCCTCCTTTTTTTCTCCCCAAAGCCCCAGTAGATAGTTGTGTTTCATAGTTGCACATCCTTCTAGTTGCTGTATGTGGGACGTGGCCTCAGCATGGCCGGAGAAGCTGTGCATCGGTGCGCGCCCGGGATCCGAACCCGGGCCGCCAGTAGCGGAGCGCGCGCACTCAACCGCTAAGCCACAGGGCTAGCCCTTGAGTCATTTTTAAATACGCTTTTGGTGTTGCCTTCTGATTTTTAAAGGGAGATGGTTCTGAGAAAACACCTTGTGGAGGATTTGTGTGTATTGTGATTGTGTGTGTGATTATGTGTAAGTGTGTAAGAGTGTGTGTTTATGAGGGGGTTTCTATGGTGATTTCAATAATCAGTGGTCACCACTGTCACTTTCTTTTCTGTTCTGTTTTATTCCCATGCACGATGAAGACTTCTCAGTTATAAAAATCAATTGGGAGATGAAATAGTTGGGAACACATAATTCCTCATCTCTTTGTCATCAGATGACCAAAAGCTTTGTGCTGGTCACAGGATTTGGAAGACTCTAAATCTCCTCATATTTAAAATTCTAGTTTTGATACAGTTCTTGGTAACTAAATCTTTTTGCGCCACCGCAGTGTCAGAGCAAGTTGGAACTGGTGTGGGGAACCTAAATAAAGGTGGGCTTGCACGATTGTAGGTACCATTAACTCCTCATCCTCATTCCTGAAATTAAACCTGCAAATTTGTTCTGTTCCAGATGCAGATTGAGTTCATAAAACAAGGAAGCATGAATTTCAGATTCATCCCTGTGCTCTTCCCAAATGCTAAGAAGGTAAACAAACAAACAAAAACCTTATAACTCAAGCTTTGGTTTGCTTACCATCTGGGATCTGAAGTGGAAAGGCTTGTCAACTCTTTATCAATCCTTAGAGATAACAGTGTTACCAGAAAGATCAACTGTACCACTCAGTTCAGCAGCATGAATCAGGAAGGTTTTACAGTGTTATCTGAGAGACCATCACTGTCGTAATTGTTCAAATAGCCATTACACACAAAGAAGTAGTTTGTGTTTTAACTCATGAGAGAAAAAGAGACTGTTGATCTTATACTTCTTATCTCTTGAACATAGAAGTCAAGATGTGTAGGTTTTTTACTGCCTGTTTCATGAAAGTATTTTGTTGCACGTAGCTCAGCTCTCAAAGCTGTAGAATATAGGAATTAAATCTACACAGCTACCAAAGTGAACTTTGCTGGGGTTCATATGAGGGGTTTTGTACCAGAAGGGCATGCCAGCAGGTTTGGGGAATGGGGCCACCATCTGAGGCCGTGTGCCAGGCTTAGCAAAGGAAGGCAGTGGTGTAAATGTCTTGTGAGTCAGACCACAGCACCCTGAGCTCAGGCCCAGATTCACCTGGAGGATCCCTAGATGTCAGGACTGCATTGAGACCTCTGCTGTGATTGAGGGAGGGTCCAGTTTATGTGAATGAGACATCCAGGCTTGTATGGTTCACAACCCGCACAATAGTATGCCTTTCCATCACTGTAAGATCTCCTTACTGGTCTCTCCGTCTCTACCTTGACCCTGTACTAGCCAGCCTCTTCTCTACTGTCAAAGAGGAAACCCAAAATGTAGATTTGATCTGTCTCTCTGCAGCTTAGAAGTGTTGTGATGGTTTCCACTGACTACAAGATCATATCCACCTTTCTTAGAAGGATGTATGAGGCCTCTTAGAAGAGAACTCTGCCCACTTGCTCCACTTTCCCTCTTATCAGCCTGTGCACCGACAACTCCACACTCTCGTCATCCTGGACTATTTCAGCATGCCCCATCACACACGCCATGTTCTTTCATGTTTCTGTGCCTTTGCACTTTCTGTTCCCTCTACTTGCAATGCCCTTCCCTGACTTGTCTGTCTAGTGAACTCTTGCTTATCCTTGTGTCACCCAATCTTTCTAGCCTCTCCTGACCTCCCTTCCCTTATGCCGATATATTGAATTGTCCCTCTCTCAAGAGCTCTTAACTATAGTACCTTGAGTCAATGGTATGTGTTTGGGGGTGGGAGCGCTGGGAGTAACTGTTTAGAATTACTGGAGCATGGTGATAGAAAAAGCAGACCAACTTTTAGTTGGTTTTACTGTGTTTAAAACTTCTTCAGGCAATCCCCTTGTTGCCTATGCTCGGGTCAGACTGTTCCTACTGCCTGCCCCCTTGGTACGCCATTGCCTAGAAAATAGTTTCTTTACATTTTGACTCCATGATAAGACTATGAGCTCCTCAAGGCAGTACCTGTTTCTTTTTCATTTGGGTATCATCAGTACTCAGGATAATGCCTGACATATAGCAGGTGCTGCTTCTCAGCACATCCTGCAGTCCCCAAAGGAGTCCCATCTCCTCAGAGAAAAACCTACCAGGCCCTATCTGACACAGCCCCCTCTACTTCCAGACCTCCTCACCTACTCTCTCTCACTCACTCCTCTCTTGCCACACTGGCCTTGTTGCTCCTTGAACAGGCCAGGGATGCTCCCACCACAGGGCCTTTGCACTGACTCTTCTATCTGCCTGGACCCACACACCCATGAAGCTCGCTGCCTCTGTTCTTTCAGGTCTTCGCCCATTTTCTTACTGAGACCTTTCCTAAACACCCTACTTAGAACTGCAAACTTTCCATCCCTGCCCCAGCACTCCCTATCCCCATTCTCTGTTTTTTTTCCTCCACAGCATGTATCACCATCGAACACACTATACATTTTACTTATTCGTTATCTGTCTTTCCCCAACAGAATGCCCACTCCATGAGGGCAGTCTGAAACTGCACCCTCATGATCCCCGGCTTACAGTTTCTGCTGTGCCTGACACCTGAGATCTGGTGGGCTGCTTCTACTGCAGGCCAGACCTGTGGCTGGCATGAAAGGATGAATTAGATTAAGCCCATAGCCTTGACATACTTCTTGCGAAGCCACAGGGGAATTCACATCACTCTGCGTGACCTCCGTCCTCCCCCTTTTATGTGAGGGTGGTGAAAAGCACGCTGAAATGCAAAGGGCAGGTAGCCTGGGAGACTGACAGAAAATGCTGTGCACATGTGGTTTCCATGATGAGATACACAGCTTGCTCCCGAAGCCAAAAGCATTTCACGGGCTAACTCTTCCAAAAGCAAAATAACTCGGCTCCCATGATAGCTTGGTAGGAAACGCCCGTGAAAGGAAAGCCGTAGATGTTTGGGAACTGAGCCTGGGATCTGGAATCCAGGTTTTTCTCGAACGGCCTTTGCTCCTGTCATTCTGTCTCCCACAGGAGCACGTGCCCACCTGGCTTCAGAACACTCACGTCTACAGCTGGCCCAAGAATAAAAAAAACATCCTGCTGCGGCTGCTCAGAGAGGAAGAGTACGTGGCTCCTCCCCGGGGGCCTCTGCCCACCCTTCAAGTGGTACCCCTGTGACACCTTACCTCCCCAGGTCACTGGGGCCATGCCATGTCTGGGGCCCTGTTCCGACAAGCATGCTTCTAGCTGAGGCTGTTTGTTTTCAGCCCCTCTCAGAGGGGCCCTCCTACCCCAGAAAACCTGTTCTGCAGAGTACCCTCCCTCCTGGGACCTCACAGACCCTGTCTTTGAAAGAGAGGCCGTGGCGGCTCTGCATTCCCCGCTTCTGAAGCTCACTGCGTGTTGCTCCTAACAGTCCGACATGTCCACTCTGGGCCTCTCGGTGCTTAGCACGTACATAATATACGTGATGTTGCAATAAATGTAAACGGCCCCACTCTCCCATCGCTTAAGGCTACTTTTTTGAGTTAGCCAGATGCTTGTGTGTCCTCAGACCAAACTGATTCATGTACAAATAATAAAACGTTTACTCTTTTGTAAGATTGTGTTTCACTTATCTCAAGGGAGATAGATAGATATGTGCTAATTCATAATGATATGGGCAGTTGCATCCAGGGACTTTAATAAAGCTGCTTAGATATAATATTAGATAAATGTAACAGACTACTCTGTATTAAAGGATTAAAGCCAGATAGTTAAACAGTCCCTTTTAACATAATCTTAAAAGCTTTAGTCTTGCAGTAGAAATTTTTAACAAAACAACTTGGTACAGCACACAACCATGATTCTAAAAGGATTCTAAATAGGGTCTGGCTATATATGTAAATATATGTGTGTTTTCTATGAAGTGACAAGGAATATATAATGCAGGCTCGAACTGTGGCTTGCGAGACCTGTGCTCTAGTCTTGGTTCTACCACTAACTAGCCGTGTGACCTCAAGCAAGTCCTTTCTCTTTTCTGAAACTCTGGGGACTTATTTATAAAATGACATGGAAAAAAGTATCGCTGATGACCCTAAAAGGTTTAAGGTCTAGGACCTAAATTCTAAATATTTTTTTTTTAAATAATTTTATTTATTTATTTTTTTCCCCCAAAGCCCCAGTAGATAGTTGTATGTCATAGCTGCACATCCTTCTAGTTGCTGTATGTGGGACGCGGCCTCAGCATGGCCGGAGAAGCGGTACGTTGGTGCGTGCCCGGGATCCGAACCCGGACCGTCAGCAGCAGAGCACGTGCACCCAACCGCTAAGCCACGGGGCCAGCCCCTAAATATTCTTTTAAGGAATGACTGAGTTTTCTTTTTTTTTTTTTTTTTTTAAAGATTTTATTTATTTTTTGCCCCCAAAGCCCCAGTAGATAGTTGTATGTCACAGCTGCACATCCTTCTAGCTGCTGTATGCGGGACTCGGCCCCAGGCTGGACAGAGAAGTGGTGCCTCGATGCGCACCCGGGATCCGAACCCGGGCCGCCAGCATCGCAGCGCGTGCACTTAACCACCAAGCCACAGGGCCGGCCCTGAGTTTTCATAATTATGTCTCCCAGGGGATAAAATTACATTTTCTCAACAGGGACATTTTCTTCTTTGTTAATAACCTTCAACAACACCCTCACATTAATCATTTTAGAAATACATATATCTTGCTCATCAGATCTCAAAAAAAAAGAATACACAAACATACGTGTATATGAAATATATATATGTAAAATCTACATAAACTACAGGGCAAGGTGGGGTGACTTTAATTATGGCCCAAGATAGTAAGCCAATATGAAGACTTTTTGGGGGTGAGAGCTACTGCTTTCTCTCATCTGTCTAACCTCTGAAACAAGGCTCAATTGTGCTATGAAATAGTTCAACCCTTACATGTCACTATAGGGAAAAGACAAATACTTACCCACTCTAAATAAGAAACTTTGCTAATGAATTTCAAAGAACATTAGTTTCCTTTTCATTATAATCGAGATGTCTACTGGGTAAGTTGAATGTCTTTGTTTTAAAAAGAAATAGGAAACGAAAAGAAAAGCTAGTATACCTTAAGTACTCATTTGTAAGACTCTGTGACAAGTATCTTCAACTCTGGAGCATTTGAGACCTGGTAGAACTGTCTTTCTTGCCTGATTAACTCGAAATGCCTGAAAAACACCCCAAACAGAAACTTCAACTCTTTTTTCTCTGTTTTTATATTTTTTGGAGGTGACACCATCATTAAGGATTCACACGACTGTAAATAAAATGACATCAGCAATTACTGCTCTGAAATGTTTCTAGTTCGAAAAGGTTTAACAGTGTGATGTTATTACCCCTCCTCCCTTCAGAGACCTATTCTGAGCTCTCAGCCAGTATTCCTACCCCAGGTGAGTGACAAGGGAAGGTCCCTGGTGTTCCACAAAGAGTTGTTAAAGTGTTACAGCTGGTAGCACTGGTAGTAAAAAAAAAACAACAAAAAGTACACACACACACACCTGGCCAAGTGATGCAAGTTTGACACCCGAAGTTTCTATGAAATATGATGACCACGAACATAAAAGGAATTTTAACAACTATTTTAGAGCGCTGATACTAGGATTAACACGTGGTTTATTTAGACGTTATCCTGGTGCTCGTGCGTTCATCTGCAGATATTCTGGGGGTGGAAGTGGGGTAGGGCTGACTCAGTAAAAATAACCTCTGAGCCTCAAGGCTTTATTCAGACCTAAACTGACTTTAGGGGTCAGGTGTGCGGAATGCAAGGTTAGATTTTTGTCTAATATTTAGTGACTAACTTAAAATTTAAAATGTAATTTTTAATTTCAGTGACTGGTTTCAAAACATCTGTCTGCTTAATTTAACTTCTATATTGCTCAGGACATCTCAGTTCTTAGCTACAATCAAAGTATTAGACTAGCTATTTCTCAGCTGTGCTCAGAAAAATTATTGTTGATCCCTTTTTCTTTTTTCCCTCAAAAGATGGAGTTTTTTCTCAGAGTCATCTCAGCAAGGGAGGCAAGCTCTCCATTTTGAACATTCCAGACCTTGTTTCATGATGTTTTGCCAAGAGCATTTTTCTTAACCTCAGCCACTTCATCAACCACTTTGCCAAACACCCCACTGTCACCATCACCTTTGCCAAACAGATTGCAAAGTCCTATGATTATTGGGAAATGATCCAGAAAGAGTCTCTCAAAACACAGGATCTTTCTGTTTCTTCTTAATGAACCAAAAAGAATCAGTGAGACCCACCTCCTAGTGGCACATGAAAAGAGAAGGAAGGTTAGACTGTGGGAAAATACCACAAAGAAGAAATGCCTCTCACCCTGAAGAATTATGCACTATTTTTCAAGACAAATGGCTCTATATGAGCCCACCAACCAAATAAACAACAAAAACTAGAAAGCACTAAAATCAATTTAATTCTCATATCATTTATTTCTGTCATGGAATTTGCAGTCTGGAAAGGACCCTTGAAATCACACACCTCTGCAGTTTTTTTTTTTTCCTTTTTTTGAAGAAGACTGGCTCCGCGCTAACATCTGTTGTCAATCTTCCTCTTTTTTCTTTTTTCTCCCCGAAGCCCCAGTGCATAGCTGTGTGTCATAGTTGTAGAGTTGTTTCTGTATGGGACGCCACCTCAGCATGGCTTGATGAGCAGTGAGTATGCCCGCGCCCAGGATCCGAACAGGCAAACCCCGGGCCGCCAAAGCGGAACATGTGAACTTAACCACTAGCCACCAGGCAGGCCCCCTACAGTTTTGTTTTATGCATGAGAAAAGGGGGGCCCACGGAAACCGAGGATTGTTGAAGTTCATCCCAGGACTAAAACCCAGGTTTCCTGGTTTCCAGTCTGTAGACATTTATTTGATGAACCTAGAAAGCTTCCTGGCTTTTGATGGTACATTTGTTCAAGAAATGACCCAATATCTCCCGGAGGTAAACTGAGCCTCATGAACATAGGAGGCCTGAGGGAAGATGCACTTCTGTCTTCTGATGGCTGGAGGATTAAATGATCATGTTGCAACTTGTTCTGTGGGAAATCCTTGGGGGAATTAATTATTACTGTGATTATATGAAGTGTGACTCTCTTGAAGTAGTTTGGCATATTTATTTTATACTAGTATTACATGAAACCAAGGCACAATTTAAAAGTTCTTGACACCTTCCTGAAGCTTACAGACAAAACCTGCTACTAGATCGATTTCTTTTAGTTTTATCTGACCAATCTCCAAAACAACAACGACGAAAAAGGTTTTTATTTTTAAATACTGTGATATTCATTTTTCCCTCACCCTTCTGATTCTACAAGAGTGGCACTTGTTGGAATGATACACGGCTGTTTGAAATATCTGCATTACCTTTCAGACGGAGAAATGAGAAATGTGTGGGTCATGCTAAGTCTCCTTCGGGTGGGGGGAGGCTGCAGGAAGGGTTCCTTTTTATCAGGAGGGACATCAACAACACAAGGAGCCTAGCTCAATCAATCCAGCTGGCATTCTGGGAGGCCTTATGCCCAGGCCGGAGAGCGTGTTCCTAACTTCATTCTGATTTGTTCCATTTTCTATTGGAAAAAGCTTTCAGATAGAATCACAGCATACTTGGTGGGAAGTAGAAGGCTTTTGCAGACTCTGGGCAGTCACGTGCTGCTGACTCACCCCCTGTGTGCCACAGTCCCTCCATCTGTGACTGGGCATTTGCTCCCAAATCCTCAGCCTCAAGCCAAGCAGCTGGGACCTGTAAGAGGAACGCTCGTGTTTAGTTCTCTCTTTAAATTCTCAAGGAGCATATGAGTATGGGTCTAGGTCACACTTACCAGGGTGTTTAGAAAGTGATATTTGAGGCTTTGCTGAACAATAAAAGTCTTGGACCGAACTGTACCTGGGCAAAGGTGACCATGTTCTGGGCCTGCCTGCTCTTTTCTAGAAACACTCGTCTGGAAGGAGTAATTGCAGCCCCCAGATCTCCCAGGACTTGTAAACTAAAACCATGAGGGCACACATTTCTTGTCCCTTGCCTGACCTCCCTTTGCTCCCTTCACCAGGAAGGCATTGATGGCAGACAGCAGCTGGGGAGAGAAGGGAGAGGGGGGAGAGAGCACACGAGAGAACTCATGCCTGATGGATCCCATTAGGCTTAGTGTGCAAAGCAAGTTGAGATGGAGTAGCTGCTCTGGTATGCGTCCAAAACTGCGGTTCTATTTTTAGTCTCTCCCGCGTGCTTCTTAGCCCCACATTGTACGCCTGGGCACCTGGATCGGCAGCAAAACGTGGAACTGAGCCACTCATTTGTAAAAGTGGAAGGAAGGAGGCCATTGATGCCAGGCTTGTTTATCGCCGACAGGGAAGGGGGACCTGGAATGTTAATGAGGATGGCTCTCTGAAGCATGCCTTCATGGTTAGCTAGGAGTTCAAAGGAGGAGGCAGCCTCCGTCCTGTGCTGAACAAATGTGAACCGTTGATAGAGGGAAGGAGAAATCAATTATGCTGTCGCAGGCTTCCATGTCATTGTGGTGGAGTTGTTAGAAAAGGTAGGACAAGGACCAGATCTCAAAAGGAAACAAAGCCACATGGCCTTGAAGTATAACGAGTTTGCCATGGCAACCGATGGAAACGAGCCTCCCGGGCACCGAGCAGGTGTGTTATCTTACAGAATAAACATACTTCTCTCACTCCCTGGTTTTTATAATAAAACCTGTGTTTGGATTACTTTCCCCTCCTCTTTGTTACCCGGAGAAGTTGGCTGTTGCTCAATCAGCCCAAGGCTCTAGTGAGGGAAATGTAATCAGTGTTATCAAAAGGGCTGTTTTTGAAAAGCTGGTGCTCAGCTTGGCTGCCAGCCTCGTCTGTGGGCAGCAGCTGGGCTGCAGGTACCTGTCTGGCCTTTGCCACCTTCCAGGCGATGCCCTCCATAGAAAGCCACTTGTGCACGCATTCATTGAGGCATGACGGGGAGGCCCGGCTCTCAGGCAGGCGGTGGTCAAAAGCTGTCTTCTCCCGAGAGGAGGAGAAATGTGTTTGGGTGAGGCTGGAACATGACCAATTTTCAGCATCCTGTGTTATCTGGGATGTGGGCCAAGGGTTCCTTCAGTTCAGGGATTAACTGATTCTATCTTCCAATCTGTTGTTATCTAGGAATTTCAGTTACTCAGAAATTTGCAGAGAGCTATTTCTCCGAGCTTTAAATCCCTCTCAGATGGGTTCTGGGGAGGTAGATTCTCATGTCTGAAATATACACAAAATGTGGAGACATTATAAAATCCTCCCAAGTTAAAAGGGAGGATTTTACTTTTTATTATTATGAGGCCAAAAATAATGATAAAGGAAGATAGTCATATTTTCATTGTTCTCTCCTTGTGACTAAAAGAAAACTTCTTCCACTCTAACTTCAAATTGATTTTCAAAACAAGATGCTCATTCACAACGGACTTTTAGAACACAGGCAATTCTAAACTAGGTTGTGGCAAAACCACTGAACTGAGGAGAACTTGTACAGCCAGGGCCCGCCAGCTTGGTGAAAAGCTGTCAAGCTGCGGTTAATGTTCAGCAGCACCTAAACCCCTCCCTGCTTCTGTAGGTGCTCCTTCTTTCCTCCAACAAGATGCCCAGCACCACCGCCCCTGCCCCTCTCGTCCAGCCCTCTCCTCCCAGACGATGCCCTGGCTGCCCCTTCACTCATCACCTTACCTTTAACCCTAATAGGAAAAAAAATGGCTGCCTGAAGGACCAATTTAAACTCTGGTGTCAGTGGAGGAAAGAGTTTCATGCACTAACCCTCCCAGACAAAATGGTATCGCAAAATTCAGGCACTGGGGGCTGGTCCAGTGGCATAGTGGTTAAGTTTGTGCACTCTGCTTCGGCGGCCTGGGGTTCGCAGGTTTGGATACCGGGCACAGACCTATGCACAGCTTATCAAGCCATGCTGTGGCAGCATCCCACATATAAAGTAGAGGAGATGGGCACGGATGTTAGCCCAGGGCCAATCTTCCTCAGCAAAAAGAGGAGGATTGGCAACAGATGTTAGCTCAGGGCTGATCTTCCTCACCAAAAAAAAAAAAAAAAAACCACCAAGTTCAGGCACTAAACCCTGCTGTGAGGTGAGCTTAAGGAGGGACTTCCAAAGTGGGTGGGTAGGGCCTTTCCACATTCGGGTTTTTAAAATTCAAGATTCTAAACTAGATCTTTGGATATCATGAAGCAGAAGTCCCTGACACCCCAGTGTGAGCATGAGAGGTCTGGTTCCATCATGTACCATTTCTAATGAAACTGTCATTCAAAAGCTAATCCCAGAAAGGTCTCAGGGTGGGAGTTAAGCAGCAGATAACAGATAACAAATCTCCAACTACTTATTAAATACCTACTATGTGCACAGTACTATGCTTGGCACGAAGATGAATGATACGTGCTCTTGCCCTCCAAGTATTTAAAATCTAGCTGGGGAGACAAGACATAACATGTGAAAAGCTCACACCCAAGGCAGCATACAGTAAATGCTAAGCATGTGGGCCAGCTGGTCCCTTTTCCCTGACCTTCACTATGACCCAGGACTGAGCTCACTTTTATGCAGTTTCAAGGTCAGATCTTCAAAGAAGCAGATGACTGGAGATTTTTCCTAATAAATAGAAGACCTGCTCACTCCTCCTCCCCACATACACCTTTTAGATTATAATATTCAAAGTCCCTATAAATCACCATATAAATGAGATGCAAGATTAGGAGACAAAATGTAAGAAATGGGCAAAGTATGAAAAAGCACCGCAGAGTGTGCATATTAAACCAATAAATGACAAGGCAGCCCACAGGGCATCCATCAGCCCTCTCTAAAGAGCAGCCTAGATCCGTGCCTCAAGAAGGGCCCGGCAACATTGCCAAAGTGGGAAGGCGAGGATGTGCTTTTTACACTGCAACCTCCACATCTGGGAAGGCAGAAACAGGGCGGTGATGGGCTCAGCTGGGAGAGAGCAAATGGAATTCCGCACTCTCGGTAGGGTGTGGGGAATGTTAGAAGTTGAGCCTGTCAGCTAAACATACAAATAACTGAGCGAGAAAGCAGAAAATGATAATTTGCTGGAATGGGCGAAGAAACTCGCTCCATGAATGAATGTTGGCACTGTCCAATTTCCCCAAACAAAATCTGTGGCAGAAAACACTGACCAAGCTGAGTCTGTGATGTGTCTTAACGTGTTTCTCACTCGCGCGAGGTGTAGTTTTGTAATCAGACAAACCAGAGTTTGAATCCCAGTTCGCTTACTGACAAATTGTGTGACCCTAGGCATTACTTAACCTCTCAGTCTCAGCCACGAAATGGGGACAACAGAACCAACTCCCAGGGAGGCTGTCAGGATAAGGTCAGATGGATGACATAAAGCTCCTGGAATAGTGCCTGGCATGTAGTAAATACTCAATAAATCTTCCTTCCTTTCTTGCCCTTTCCTTCTTGCTTTCTAGCTCATAATTAATGATTATTTTAGGGGACTTTGAATGTTATTTCCAAAAAGTCAAATAGCAAATCCTAACAAAAAAAAATCTTTCATTTTAAAAATGAAGCCTTAGGAGAGGTCAACATATGAGCTTTTAAGCTTAAAACTTCCATCTAGTCTTTCAGAGGAGCTAATCAGCATAGTTTGTTTTCTTAATAAGACCTGGGAGAGGCCATAGCAGACTCGCAGAACAATCACAGCATCTGGAGAGAGCCTTCTGTCCTCTGACATCTTGCTAAGGAGCAGGACTCCCAGCAGCAGGGGCTGGAATGATGAGAGGTATAACATACCAAACTTGGCAACGATGTTTGACTTTAAAGGAAACTAACTTTAGATATTCACAATGGGGCCTAAAGAATAGGAAAATGGATTGGAAAGTATTTTGAAAAGTAATTTGAAAGGCAGTATTGTGTTCATATTATACCTATTATTAAAAAGGAAATTTTGAATTCAGGTTGGGAAAACTGCTATGCTCTCCTCTGGCTCTGCTTTTCTAAGAAACAAGTTATCGTTGTCTTCTCCAACACAGCCCACTCTGAATTATCTAGCCACCAAGGAAAAGGGGGAAGGGCTGGTTAAGCAAACACTTAAACTGAAAGAGAGTTACGGGCTGGCCCCGTGGCTTAGCGGTTAAGTGCGCACGCTCCGCTACTGGCGACCTGGGTTCGGATCCCGGGCGCACACCAACGCACCGCTTCTCCGGCCATGCTGAGGCCAGGTCCCACATACAGCAACTAGAATGATGTGCAACTATGACATACAACTATCTACTAGGGCTTTGGGGAAAGAAAAGGAGGAAGATTGGCAATAGATGTTAGCTCAGAGCTGGTCTTCCTCAGCAAAAAGAGGAGGATTAGCATGGATGTTAGCTCAGGGCTGATCTTCCTCACAAAAAAAAAAAAAAAAGAAAGAGAGTTACCACATTGGTTAGTGTTTCTCAGACCTCTTTTTTTTTTTTAAAGGAAAAAAGTCCACCCATGTTGACTTAAATAATTTTCATTATATTGTTCCTTAAATATGTACCAATATATAATTAGGTATAAATGCTTAATAGCTCACTAAAAACTATAAGAGTGAAAAATGAAAAAGTTCTAGAGATCTGTTGCACAACAATGTGAATATACTTAACACTACCAAACTGCACACTTAAAAATGGTTAAGATGGTAAATTTCATGCTATGTGTTTTTTACCAAAATTAAAAAAAAAAACTATAAGAACAAGTCAAATTTACAAATTAAATAAAAACAAAATCACCAGATAAATTCAAATAAAAAGCATTAATTTGGTGTAAAGGTGGTAATATTTTGCTGACATTAAATAGCCAACATTGGGTTTAATTACAATTTATACTCATAATTATAAAAGCATAATAAGATACTTTTACCCATTTTATGTTGCAATCGTTGATTTAAATATTCGATTTTGAGCATGATGGACAGTCATTTGACTCACAATCATTATCATTATTATAACTTTTCCTCCCATCAGGTTACTCATTTGAAACCATCAGTTGATTATTTTAATTGGTCCAACTGATTTAAAAATGGTACTCTCCAAAATATAATAATGATAAATTTTTTTGAAAAAGCTTCTAACGAAAAGTTCTTCATGGAGAAAATCTGCAAGTTGGTATGTGATATAAACAAGAGAATCAAACCAATGATGTACATCCCCTTATAACCTGAATAAAGTGACGCTTTGCCTACCTTCTTTTGAGTTCCACCTGTGCTACCAGGAGACCTGTAATGACTCAATTTTCTCGCCATTTTCCTCTATTTCAACCACTGTGAAGTCTAAAACTTCATTTATACCGCTGCCATGATTCATTTGGCCTTCACTTTGTGTGAATGCATCATTTGTGTATGAGGTCAGCCAGGTTCTTTTCTCATTAGCCAATTAAAGTGGCATCGTTATTTTTATGATGGAAAATAAAAATCAATTTATTAAATAAATTAAGAGATTAAACTTAATTGCATCTTATCACTAAAAAAGAGCAGCTTTAGCTTTGTAACTGGTAAGATAATTCAATACGATTTTTATCAAACAGAATGCAAGAAGGTTTCTGTCATTTTGATGCCAGGGATGCCAATCTAAAGACTATAAACACTGTAATGTACAGCATGGTGACTGTGGTTAATAATACTGCATTGCATATTGGAAAGTTGCTAAGAGAGTAGATCCTAAAAAAATAAGTAAAGACTACTAACACATTAAAAGTTAAATATTGCCATATTTTGCCATGGCACCAACCCAATTTTAAACACAAAGCACTGACACTAAAAGTATGTGGTTATAAAATGAACATACCAGGTGAGCCAAATAAGCTCATATTTTATTATGTTTTTTTAGATCATTGAAATGAAAACGCATTATTACTGATGGACCATCAATAATATATACACAGACTTCTTTAGTTTGAGGAAAAACTGATACTGTATACATAGATACCACAGATCTTTAAAGAACTAGAACGCCAGAAAAGTGGAGTGAGGACAGCATCCACCTGAGAGGGAGGCCTGGTGCAGGGTGTTGGGCCCAAGCAGGACGGACAAGAGGGGCATCCCTGCAGAGGGTCAGCTTCACTCAGTGTCAGAATCAAAGAGGGCTGAGAGGATGGCCCAATGCAGGGTGTTGGATCCCAGGTGGGTTGAGGATGGTGGGGGCGGGCAGCCCGGCATGGGGTTTCAGAGCCCACATGAGGTGTGGGGAGTGTTTTTGCAAAGGGATAGTGTTGGAGCGCAGGCCAGCTGAAGAGGGTACCCCTGTAGAGAGGTGGCGTGGTGAGGGGGGTGTCTGTGTAGGAAGGTGGTCCAGCACAGGTGTTAAAGCCAAAGCAGGTGTGCTACCTAATAAGATGAATAAGAAGAACAAAGCGTCTGATAGTCCTGATAAACATAGCATGTGATATTCCTGACAAAGACATATAACTTAAATCATGAGAAAACATCAGACAAACACAAATTGACGGACATTCTACAAAAAGACTGGCCTATATTCTTTAAAAGTGTCAAAGATATGCAAGTCAGGAAAAGACGGAGGAACTATTCCAGATTGAAGGAGATTAAGGAGACATGAGGAATAATTGCATCGTGTGGTTCTGAACAGGAACCCTTTCGCTAAAATTATATTATTGGGCCATGGAGAAACTTGACTGGAATCTGAGGATTAGACCCCAATGCATCAATGTTAATTTCCAAATTTTGCTATTTGGACTGGACTTATGTATGGAAATGTCTCTGAGGAAATGTGCTGTATGATATTCAGGGGTGATGGGGGAACCAGATTGGCAACCTTATTTCAAATGGTAAGGGGGAGAAAAGTTATTTGTACTTGACTTTCAACTTTTCAGAAAATTTGAGAGATTGTCTCCAAATTTAAAATTTAATGATATCTTGTTAAGTTAAAAAAAAAGGGGTGGGCCAGCCCAGTGGCGCAAGCGGTTAAGTGTGCGCACTACACCGCGGTGGCCCAGGGCTCACAGGTTCGGATCCTGGATGCGCACTGACACACTGCTTGTCAAGCCATGCTGTGGCGGCGTCCCATATAAAGTGGAGGAAGATGGGCACAGATGTTAGCTCAGGGCCGTTTTCCTCAGCAAAAAAAAAAAAAAAGAAGGAGGATTGGCGGATGTTAGCACAGGGCTGATCTCCTCACAAAAAAAAAAAAAAAAAAAGTAAATCACTTGTTGTGGAGCAATGGCGTAAAAAGATGCTGATTATTCAATTCCATATTGAACAACCCAAACTATTAATAGTGATATTATCTCTTAGTAGTGATTTTCATTTTTAAATTTTTGCTTCTCTGTAATTTATTGTTTCTATAATTAATTCTCTCATTCATTCAACAAATACTTCCTGAGCATCTGCTATGATTTATTTTTATAAGAAGAAAAAATTTTAAGAGAAAAAAATGTACAATATAAGTCCAAAGTTGTAAATTTTATTCAAAAAAGCAGGAAGGAAGGATATACATGCTTAGAAAAAGACTGGGCACCAAATTGTTACTAGCAGTTATGTCTCAGTGGTGAGTTAGTGGAAATGTTATCTTTTCCGAATACTTTTCTATGCTTTCCCAGTTTCCAAGAATATGTATTACTTATATATTCTATTCACGGCTGTGTCTCCAGTGCTTAGAAGAGTACCTGGCACATAATAGGAGTTCAAGAAGATTTGTTGAATGAATGAATGCTTTTGAGTATAACCACCCCCAAAATAGTTTTTAAAAACAGCATCGACCTTTATTTATTCATTCCCTTATGATAGTTGGCAAACTTTGCATTTAACCTATGCTCTCCTGTGCTGGAGAAGACACAAGAGAAGGCCCAGGTGTAGTAGGGAGTTTTAGTTGCCATTTACTAGGTGGTGGTGCTGGGGAGACCCATGTTACATGGATGACAGAGTGAGCAGAAAGAGAGGACACACTATTCAGGAAAACACCACAACGCTGTTTTATTGTATTTATTAAGAATTCTATTCAACCTATCTCCAGGAGAATGGGAGGTGACACATCACCATGCCAGTGTCCATTGAGGATAGACCTCATGTTGTAAAATAGCTTGGTTTTTTGGTAGTGACATCTGAGGTCACAGAGGAATGGAGGGGTGGGATGAGGTTGGGACAACTCAGTCATGATCTCCTATTTTGCTTGTAATTATGAAGCTCATTTCTCTGGTTTTATAAATTAACTTGGATCATAAGCCCTAAGAGAGACCAGATATGAGGGCAATGTGGGGATAGAAGACCCTTTGCTGGTGCATGAATCAGAACTGCCCCAGCATCCATATCTCCACTTGGCCGTCCATCTCTTGACGCATTTATGGGGGAGACAATATGATATAGCGATATTGCCAAATGTGAAGATTCTCAAAAACCACATGAGAGCCAGTCCTGATGGCCTAGAGGTTCAAGTTCAGCACTCACCGCTTTGGCAGCCGAGGTTTGCTTCCTGGTCACTGTTACACAACAGTGCCTGGCTCATGGTAGGTATTTTTTTTTTTTTTATAATTTTATTTATTTATTTTTTCCCCCAAAGCCCCATACCACTCGTCTGTCAGTTGCCATGCTGCGGTTGGCGGCTCACAGAGAAGAACTAGAATGACTCACAACTAGGATATACAACCATGTACTGGGGCTTTGGGAAGGGGCAAAAAAAAAAAAAAAACAGATTGGCAACAGATGTTAGCTCAGGGTGAATCTTTCCTGCAAAAACCAACCAACCAACCAACCATATAAGGTAGTCCTTATGTGTATCCAGGGATTACCAGAAGAAACAAACCTTTGAAGTCATCCTTGAATCTTCTCTTTCTCTTACACCAAGACATTGACAAATTCTGTTGGTTCTACCTTCAGAATCTGACCACTCTTACCTCACTTGGATTATTGAAAGAGCCTCTTAACCACTCCCTGCTTTAATCCTTGGCCCCCTGGTTTATTTTCCACACAGCAGCCACAAGGATCCTTTGAAAGCCTAACTCAGATCATGTCTTTGCACAAAAACCTACAATGGCCATAGCTCTTACAATAAGGCCCCACCTTGTGTCCCACAGTTCTGTTATCTCTCTGACCTGATTTTCTACAGCTTTCCCCTTGCTCACTCCACTCTAGCCACTTTGACCTCTAGGCACACTTTGCCCTTGCTGTATCCTCTGCAGGAAGCTGCCCTGCCCCCATCCAAATGGCCCTCTCTCTCACCCTTAGACTCTCTCCTCAAATGTCACCTTATCAGAGAGACATTTCCTGACCATCTATGTCAAGCAGAAACCGCCCATCTAGACATCATCTCCTTTACCTGGCTTTTCTTCATAGCAATCGTCATCATCTGGGACAGTTCTGCCCACCGAGTGTGTCTGATTTTCCCAAACACATGGTATGATTGCACTTCCTCATCTTCTGAAGTTGGGTGTGGGCATGTGACTTGCTTTGTCCAGTGACATGTAAGTAGGAGTGCCATGTGTCACTTTCAGGTGTAAGCTTTAAAAACCAGTGTGCATTTCACCATCCCATCTTTCCCTCTCTCACAGAGACTAGCCATACTCCAGATGGTGGTTCTCCAGGCAGCCAGGGTCCCAGAGGGAAGTTGCATAGAACAGAGCTCCCAGCTGAGCTGCAATGAACATGCAGTGTAAGTGAGAAATAAACTGTTTTAAACCACTGAGATACTGGGCTGTTTACCGTCACAAAATAACTAGCCTATCTTGATTGACATACACTCTGACACATTACATATTTATTTGTTTACTGTGTCCCCCTGCACCCCCTCCATAATGCAATCTCTATGATAGCACTGTTCACTGTTATATCTCCAGTGCCTGGAACAGTGCCTGGCTCATGGTAGGTATTTTTTTTTTTTTTTATAATTTTATTTATTTATTTTTTCCCCCAAAGCCCCAGTAGATAGTTGTATGTCATAGCTGCACATCCTTCTAGTTGCTGTATGTGGGATGCGGCCTCAGCATGGCCGGAGAAGCGGTGCATCGGTGCGCGCCTGGGATCGAACCTGGGCCGCCAGCAGCGGAGCGCGCGCACTTAACCGCTAAGCCACGGGGCCGGCCCACATGGTAGGTATTTAATAAATCATTGTTAGCTGATTGAATAAAAGATAAATTGATCACACCAACTGAAATAGTAAGATTTAACAATGGCAAGTGAATCTAATCCCGGACTCATCTACAAAAACATTCATTCTACCTGATCTGAATGTGAACAAAATGGTTCCCGATTCAAGATCTGAAGTGTGGCCGCTTATCTCAGCAGACACAGATTGAAAGCACAGATTGTCTATGGGTACATAACATAGCTGGTCACGAAAGCACATAAAGTAGCTAAAGTTACAACACAAATGGAGATCTGGCACACTGCTGAGGGGACTCAGAGACAACCATAAATAAAAAGCATTAGCAGTGTTTGTGTCGATGCTGAATGCTGATGTGGTTTCCCTTCCTAGTGTGGACATTAGCATTTATAATGAACTGAGCTTCAGAGGCCTGGGGTTTGATCTGCTGTTATCAAAAATTGGTGTATGAGTCCCTCTCAGGACTTCTGCAAAAGCTGTGTGTGCTTTTGTGCACTGCTTTCCTTTCACGTGCTTCCTCCTGGTATGCGTGAATTTGGATGGGGATAATGCATTTCCTGTATCATGTGGCACAGCACAAGGAAACTCATTGTATCCCTTCGGAGGAAGAGTACATCTGTAAGTAGTTTTTAAGAGTGTACTGAAGGATCTTGTTAGGGTGACTTATTCTCCCAGTTCCATTTGGTTGATGAAGCGGATCACGTGACAGATGTGCATAATGAACTGCTTCAGTTGCTGCCAGTGGGAAGCTCAACCTATAAAATGCGAAATCTCGTGGCCTCACTGAGGGCATAGCAAGCTGCTCACATAAGAGAAGTCTGCCCCATTCTGAGCTGTCGTTTCTTACTGCCGCATACAACGCACCAGTGTTACTAGGCTTTTGCTTGTACTTTCCCCCAAAGTAACTGCCTTTCCAGTTTATTCCTAATTCGAACTGGAAAGGCAGTTGTTTCTGCATACAATTCCTTAAAGAGCAAACATCACTAAGATGTGCAAGTAATCATCCGTGAAATGCATTTGCAAGGAGTCTTTATGTTTTGTCATTAAAAAAGGAAACATATATTGACATCAGAAAGCAGGATTGCTGGGGTTTTTTTTGCCTCTTTTCCACCTCTTTTCCTCCCATCCTTTTTTATATTTCTTTTCCTTCTCTGTTCCATTAGTTTATTTTTTCTCTTTATACTCATTGGTAATTCCCTAATGTCTGCAATCATAAGGGATATAATTTGTCTCCCATTTTCCATGGGTGGCACAGAACAGTGATGTCCAAGCCAAAAAACACAAGTGACGGATCTATTCCAGGAGTGGTCCATCTTGCAGCTCACTCTGGATGCTTCTGGGTCACTAAGGAACAAACAGTGAATGGAGAAATAAAAAGCAATAATGCAAACGCTAGTCCTAGATATGATAATAGGGGAAATGATGAAAAAGGCTATAAGTCAACTCAACCTCTACCACAGAGCTAGGCACTGTGTGGGGAACTGAAGAGACAGAGCACACGGCCTTTGACTTGAAAAAAGTGAATAAATGATGGTGTGTGATGACATATCCAAATGCCATTACAGCTGCACAGATAACAGGGCTTTAGGTGGTCCCAGAGGGAAGATCTCAGTGAGAACTTAAGTTGTCAGGCAAGGCTTTGGGCTGGAGGCAGGAACTGAGCTGGACCTAGAAGGACCCGTTTTAGATGCTGTCAAAGAGCAGAATACTCTATTAAAGAGGTCAAGAGTGCATGACATCTTGATCAAATTCAGCTGTTTGGGGCACCTCGCTTCATAGCCCCAGTTTCCCAACTAACCACACATGTCAGCCGCACAGGTTATCTAAAGAACATTAAAAAATATTCATCAGATGTTAGTATAAGGCAATTAATCACAACATAAAGTACCAAGATGTCATAGCTGTATGCTTTCAATCAATTATGAGGACAGCAGAATTGTTTTTTCTTGTATACCAGTAAGTGTTATGGATTAAAAGTGCTGCTGAATTTAAGGAGAATAGAAAATATAATCTGAAAAATGAGAGCTTAATCTTCTCGTAGCAAAATAGCTTATGAAACTTCTTTTGGAGACTTTTAATTATGTCAGATTTGGCTTGAGCGAATTTAGTGAATTTTCCTTTGCAGACAGAAAGCTGGCATTGGGGCCCTATAGAAAGTCTCTGGCACTCGGTTACTCATTCTGACCCTGATGCTGGCCGGCAGCCTCTGGTGAAAATCCCTGGCTCTTCTCTGCAGAGGAATGGCAAGACTTGGCAGCAACTGTTGAGTTCACACAGAGACGGGAGTGACTTGTTCCCAGGGTCAGCAGGGGTGGAGGTAAGAGGCAGCTCAAGGCCAAGAGCTTGACTTCCTGACCCTTCCAGAAAAGTGGAGCACTCTCTAATTTATTCCTAATTGGAATACTTTGCTGTGGTTTTCCTGGCCACAAGACGTGCCCTTTTAACCATTTCCTCTCAAAAGACTTGTGTTAGATTTGATTTAGTTGTTTCAATATCAAAATAGCTACCACATAAAATTTATTACCAAAAATGCCTCCTATTCCTGTTTCACATAACTCAGTAATATGGTTCCTGAGGTCTTGAGCCCAGAACTATCGGTCCTTTTGGTTGTAGGGGTTGGCAGGAAAAATTAGAGTTTATGAAAAATAGAAACCCTTTAGACTGTCTCCCTTTTTCTGAATGCCATGAATACTTGAATGTAGGTATATATGCACACGGTTTGGGTGCATGCGTGCATGCACACACATTGTTACACATCACCTATTTTACTGAAAAATATTATGATAGAAAACTTTATTATTTTTCTTTAAAAATAATAAAGGACTGGTTGTAGTCCTTCAACGATGGGCACCTGAGAAGCATTTGTTTGCAGGTAGCTAAGTGGTCTGCCTGGAAACCTAAAATTAGATTGAGTTGATGATTCCACTGGGAGAGATTTTTCCCTCAGTGCTTTCATTCCCAAACTCTGCTACCCCCACTTCCTGCACGGAGTGAAGTCATGGTAGATACCACTCAAAAGGAATAACTCCCGAGAGACTCTTTCTGGAAAATCAGCATGCAAAAGGCAGTTGGCCCCAGAAGCCAAGGGCTCTTGGCTACAGCAGTAGAATGTTAAAGCCACACAACAGTAAAAGGAATCTGGGTTTCCTATATTTTAAATTGTCTATTGTTTCAGTCTTAGCTTTAGTGAAATTCAGAGAAAGGAATTAAAGAATTGAATGAATTAAAGATTTTGCTTTTAGAGTCTTTACAAAAATAATGTGTTTTCGATGTTATTCCTTAAAAGATGATGAAAATTAGGTGCTGAAATTTAGACGCCTTCTGAAAATGACTTGGAATAATTATATTTGTTAAACTGGGCAGCCCTGATATTGTATGCTATGTAAATCAACTTTCATTATTCTTTAATGACTCTTTGCAATTCTTTTTTCTAGAACTTTTCAAGCTTGACTTGTGTTCACCTTGCTGTGGAATGCTTTAAAGGGCATTTCATCTACTAGCAGAGGAAAATGATAAATTATAGATGCCAAATCATATAGTAGTGATTTAGGTAACACTAGGGTAAGGTTGGAAGCAATAAAATAAAAATTTTCCCAATCAACCTCTACATTAGGAGCAAAAAAGAAATAGCTGTCTGCATAATTAAAGAGAGACATGTCAACATGCTTGTTAATATGCTAATCTGAGGGCTTTTTAAAAAACCTGAAATTATAAAGAAGAATACTGGAATATTTATCAGTTTAAGCAAAGAAGTTCTGTATTTATGAATGACTATGAAGTAATTTTGTTGTAAGTGTGCTCTGGAAATACTGATATCAAGAAAGGAAAAAAAAGGGAACAGCTCAATCTCTTAAGCATTTGGGGAGTCAGGATAATGAGGTGGTTGCAAGTTGGCCTGAGGGACTTTTGGCCAAGTCCCTACTAGCTGTGTGACCTCAGGCAAGTTACTTAACCTCTTTGGGCCTCTGTTTCCTCTGTAAACTGAAAGATAACTCATAAGGTTATTGTGGGGATTATAAATAAAGCATTTAAAATGGAATCTAACAGAGTAAGTACTCAATAAAAATGGGTCATATAATATCTAATCATTCTTTTGCCCAAACTCCCTGTTGGCTTCTCTTCTTACTCTGAGTGAAAGCTAAAGTCCTGACCATGTCCTATAAGGCCCCACATAACCTGCCTCGGTTTTCTCTCTGACCTGATTGCCAACTGCTTCCCTGCAACACCGTCAGCTCACACACTGGCCTCCTGGCTGTTCCTCAGACACACTAGGTACCTTCCTCACAGACACTAGGCACTGTCCTCTGACAAGACACACTAGGGACCTTCCTCAGACACATGAGGCACCTTCCTCACAAACACAAGGCACCTCACACACATGAGGCACCTTCCTCACACACACGAGGCACCTTTCTCACACACTGGAGCCACATTCCTCAGACATGCTAGGCACCTCCCTCACACACACTAGGCACCTCCCTCAGACAAGACACACTAGGGACCTTCCTCAGACACGCAGGTACCTTCCTCACACACACTAGGCACCTTCCTCACACATACGAGGCACCTTCCTCAGACACACTAGGTATCTTCCTCAGACACAAGGCACCTTCCTCACACACATTAGGCATCTTCCTCACACACACTAGGTACCTTCCTCATACACACGAGGCACCTTCCTCACACACACGAGGCACATTCCTCACACACACGAGGCACCTTCCTCACACACACGAGGCACATTCCTCACACATACGAGGCACCTTTCTCAGACATACGAGGTACCTTCCTCACACACGAGGCACCTTCCTCACACACACGAGGCATCTTTCTCAGACACACGAGGCATCTTCCTCAGAAACACTAGGCACCTTTCTTAGACACATGAGGCACCTTCCTCAGACTAGACACACTAGACACCTTCCTCACACACACGAGGCACTTTCCTCAGACACACGAGGCATCTTCCTCAGACACACAAGGCACCTTCCTCACACACAGTAGGCACCTTTCTCAGACACACTAGGTACCTTCCTCATACACACGAGGCACCTTCCTCACACACACGAGGCACATTCCTCACACACAAGAGGCACCTTTCTCAGACACACAAGGCATCTTCCTCAGAAACACTAGGCACCTTTCTTAGACACATGAGGCACTTTCCTCAGACTAGACACACTAGACACCTTCTTCACACACACAAGGCACCTCCCTCACACACACGAGGCACCCTCTCATCTCAGGACCTTTGTAGCTAGTGTTCCCCCTGCCTTGCAAGTTTTCTCTCAGACCTCCTCATGGCTGACTCATCACTTCCATCAGGTCTTTACTTCGAAAGCACCTTATCAATGAGACTTTTGCTGGACTACTATTTAACATTTGAACACCTCATCTCCAATTATATTTTAGAGTCCCTTTTCCTGCCTTATTTTTCCCCTTAGCACTAACTACTTCCTAATATATAGTATTAGGAATACATATCTTACCAACTTATCTTGTTTATTTTCTCCATCTCTCACCAGAATATAAACTCCAAGAAGGCAGAGATTTTTGTTTTAGTCACTGTTGTATCCCCAGTGCCTAGAACTGTGTTTGTCACAATAGTACCTGTTCATAGGCATTTGAAGGCTGAATGCATGGATGATTTTCCTTAATTTCTAAAAAAAATTATATTCTACACATATATTTCCTCAGTCCAAAGTTTAATGAAATGTAATTTTTTTGCCACATGAATTTTTCTTCGCTTCCCTGATGACTGTCAATCATAGGTATAGCAATAACCGCTCCTTAAAGGCCTGATAACTATATGATGAAAGTGAAAGGACAAGGTTAGGCCACCCTGCCCATGATGTAGCTGCTGCTTCTAAGTCTTCATCAGTTAATCCAGAAAAAGAAATAATGCTGCTTTCTGGACCTCCCTAGTTTCTATATAATTTCTATAGAAGTATATAACTTCTGTATATTTCTATAGAAGTATACATCTATACTTCCACATGGCCACTTCTGATTTTCTCTTTCCACCTTGTCCTTTTAATAGCTATAAAGGGGAGGGGAAGCTTCTTAAGTAAATATGGCACATCATTTCCAAAACCTGATTGAATGCAAGGGCAGAGTATATAGAATACTATGAGTTATCACTGTGAAATCATCTCTCCCTCCCACCCCCACCCCTGGCCAGGGATTTTTAAACGGTGTTTTTAAACATGGACATGTTTAGAGGGGCAGGAGGTGAGACAGAAGATAAAATTTCCTGAACATCTACTGTGCTCCAGGCATTACCCTAGGGGCTTTACATACTATATCTAATTTATTCCTCACAACAATCCTGCAGAGATGATATTATTATCCCCAATCTCTAGATGAGGAACTGAGGTTAAAAACCAAGGTTCAGAGAGGATAAGTGACCTGCCCAAGGCCACCTGATTAATAAGTGGCAGAGCAAGACATGGAGCATTTATCAGGAACACGACAACCACTTTTATGTTCTCTTTTCTCTGCCTCTGTAAGCAGTTTCCTAAGCATTAGACCAATTTGTGTCTTGAGCCAACAGCTTCTGAATTAGAGAGTGGGTGTTCATGATGGATTTCTGCAACAGCTTAAAGCTGTTGGCTTAAAACTATTGGGATCTCAGCAGCTTCTCCTCCTCTCATCAATGAGGTAAGGGCCTGCACACCAGGGATGGGTTGACATCAGAGGAAGAGCAGCACCTGTGCCCCGTCCATACCCCCCATTAGTACCCAGATGTGATCTCGCCCTCCCCTAACAGCCATTGCTCCTCATTTTACTTCTCTGATGGCACTTACACTCCTCTGCTTTGTTTGATAAAAATGAATGTATTCATCTTATTCTAAACCCTTCGGAGGCACAACTGCCCCTCCTACCTGATTTCAGTGACACGGTGTAACAGCCTGTGCGTCTAAAACCACCAGACAACATCAGAGAAGGAAGAGACCACTCAGTCCAACTTCCTAATGTTATTAAAGGGGAGACTGAAGCCTAGGAGGGATACATAACTTGTCCAAGGTCACAGAATTGAGACCAGAACCCTGGTTTTCTTAGTTCCTCTGTTTTTCATTATACCACACTACCTCCCTTGTCTTTGAGCAGAGCTATGATGTACTGAATGTACTTTAAGAAAAAAGCCATCTGATAAAAGTTGTGTAGGCCACACAGGGGCCTGCAAAGACTGCAGGTGGGGAAAGAACAGCAATAGTTAGGGAAATAAATAGCAATCACTTTAACTAGGTTGGTGGCAGCAGAAATGGAAAAAGGGGGCCAAATGCAAGAAACATCATGATAATGGACTTGATAGGACTCATAGCTGATTTGGGGGATGAGTTTGTGGGAATGACAGGAGGAAAGTCAAAGCTGAAGCAGGAGAAAGCGTGGTATAGTGGTTGAGACAGATCTGGTTTCAAATCCCAGATCCCACGTGTCTGTTGTATCACCCTCCATTCATTCCATAAATATTTATTGATCATCAATATGGACCAGGCATGGTTCTAGGCACTTGGCTACATCAGAGAAAAAAATTGACTCTAGAAGATTCTGGAGCTTATGTTCTAGCTATGTCTTAATATAAGCTCTAGAAGATTCTGGAGCTTATATTCTAGCTATGTCTTAACCTTGCTAAGCCTCTGTTTCTTCCTACACAAAATGGATAGAATAGTATCCATTCATACAATTATTGTGAGGATTAAGTACTCAGCAAATATTAGGGATCATTATGCCCGAATTTTGAGTCTGGGTAACTAGGACAAAAGTGCTAACAGAAACTGTGAAGTCGGAAGGATAAGATGGTCTTGAGGCAAGATTCAGTTTGAGCGTATTGAGTTGTTAGTCCTTTATCATCCCAAGTTTCTAATAACATATGTGACCCAGGATTGTTACAAAGTTTGGTCTGTACCTTTACCTCAGGGAACAGTGGTCTGGATTTGCCTATGTGACCCAATGTCCTTGAAATAAAGAAGCTGAGACTGTAACCAAAAATCTCAGATTCTTGAGTTAGACCTGTGCCAGGTTGGAATGAGAGTGCTTTGTGGAAGGACACTCATTCCATGCTGCTGGATCTGGGCTTTGTCTGGGCAAGGGCCCTAGGGGAGTTGAGAATGAGGTGGTGTGTGGCGGTTAGCAGGAAAAATGAATACTCACCATTTTCTGAAATGAACTATGAAACTCCACTGTTGCAGCTTAAGACTGCACAACAAGCAACCTTCAAGCAGCAGAAGAAAGAGCAGTTCAAGACTTGAGGCTGAGAAGAGACTACTGAGCAGAAAACCAACACTCTCTTCTATGGCAATACCTAGGTCATCAAAAGAGAAAGAGATTTTGGGGTGCCCACCAACTCTGTAGGGGTGCAGAGGGGAAAGCAACCTAAACAGCCAACAGGGTCTAAGAACACCCAGACTACCAAGAGCTACCATTTCTAGCCACCAGTAGTTCTCCAAGGGTGGTCCCTGGCCCAGCAGCACCAGCATCACCTGGGAACTTGCTAGAAATGCAAATTCTTAAGCCCCATCCCAGACTTACTCCCAGAATCTCTGGGGGTGCAGCTCAGCAATCTGTGTTTTCACAAGCACCAGATGATTCTCTGTTGTATGCTCAAGTTTGAGAACTACTGAGACAGACTGTTGAGCTAAGAATGTCTTTCTAGCTAGAGGCTTCCAGCCCCCATTTCCCTCCTTCCAATATGTCTCTCCCTTGAGCGCCTCTGTGTTTACATATTTTCAGTGTTTTTTTTTAACAAGACTCTGTGAAGTGGAGAAATGATAAATACTAAGGTCCTGTAGGAGCTTGAGTCAGTGAAGACCCTAAACTTTATCTTTTTACTCAAAATCTGAGAAGAAGGTTGCACACAAATATTTATCCTTACAGGATTTTCCACTTATTTTTACATTCAGTAGTAAGATACTTCTGATTTTTCAGTCTTCTCTGCAGAATAGTGATCAGGATCAAACTGGGCCTTAAACCTAACATGAATTAAAGGAATTATAGATAATAATAATAAAAATAGCAGCTATAATTGAACGCTCACTATGTTGTAGGCACTGTGCTATATTTTATATGAGTGACTAATCCGCTAACAACCCTACACTAAACTCTTATTAACCCATTTCACAGATGAGAACACTGAGGCAGACACATTAAGTAAATTGTCCAAGGTCAAATACTACAAAATGGCATATCTATAGATTAAGCCCAAGCGATTTGACTCCAGAGCCCAAGTTTTAATCACTATGTCCTCAACATTAGAATCACCAGGGAGCATTCAAAAAATATTCATGCCTGGGTCCCACCCCCAGAGAGTCTGATTTAATTGGTCTGGGTTGGGGCCTAGGCAGGGATACTTTTTAAAGATTTTATTTATTTTATTTTTTCCCCCCAAAGCCCCAGTGGATAGTTGTATGTCGTAGCTGCACATCCTTCTAGTTGCTGTATGCGGGACTCGGCCTCAGGATGAACGGAGAAGTGGTGCCTCGATGCGCACCCGGGATCCGAACCCGGGCCACCAGCATCGCAGCGCGCGCACTTAACCACCAAGCCACAGGGCCGGCCCAAGGGATACTTTTTAAAAGCATCTAGGTGATCCTACGGCTGCCAGGTAGAAAATTCCAATATATAACACAGTCTCCATGCTGAAGTACACTACCTGAGGCCAGCTGCTAGCAAGTGGTGGCGCTGCCTTCTGAATTTAGATCTGTATGGGTCCAGACTTTGGTTCAATCATCACCATCACTTTGACCACACTTCTACCATTTCTACTCCAACATCACCTTACATTTTAAGGAGTTTTACAACTTACACAGTATATTCAAAAATGCAGAAAAATGAAAGTTCTCAGTCATCATATCTTACGAAAACTATTGCTTTCAAGAAATATTTTCATGACTTCTTAAATAAAGTCTTCTTCCTCTCCTCCTCTCTTCCTCTCTCTCCTTCTTCTTCTTCTTAAAGTTTTGGCCTCTGGAAATTATTCCAAGTATAAGGGCAAAACATCCAGTTTTCCTATGAGCTTATAAATTGAAGTGGTTCTTAGGGGCAACAAAAAATCTCTTCATCTAAAATTTTAATTGAGACCAATTCACTGCCCTGGGAATTAGTTCTAGCATTTGGCTCAGGTTTCTGGCACTGAGCACTGGGCCCTGGCCCCAAGCCTGCACTGGGTCACCTTACAGCTGCACCTCAGGGCTACTTGCCAAGAAGCTAGTCTCATGGCAGCACTGCCCTGTGACTTAACACCAGAACAGTGAGCTTCGATACCCAACCTGGCTGAAAGTAATTCACATGACTACAACTCTATTTAGTAAACAACTTAAAGGAGTTGCCTCGTATAGCATTATAGCACCCTCTGACATTTCTGAGAGAAAAGAGAACTAATTTTCATTAGTTTGTCTAGGAGCAGAGAAGGGTATTTCTCAAAATTTAATTTACAGCCAGAAAGTTGTGGATAACGTAAAAGAGAAAGTGTCCGTCACTTCCATTTGTAGCCAAGTTTGTAGCAGCTCTTTCAAAAAGGAAGGAGACTAGAGACCAGCTATCTTGGTTTAGGGGCAAGAGAGATCAGTTTAAAATCTGGTCTTCCCACTAACCAGGTAGGTTTGGGCAGATAACTTAATTTCATTGTGCCTCAGTTTCCTCATATATAAAATAAGGTTTGAGCTCATTAAATGAACTCTAAATCTCAGTCCTAAATTGTATTATATGTATGAATATATATTTATAGTTTTTTAATTTGGTGTAACCACTTGAAACTCATCCTCTTCCTAGAGAAAACTGAATTTTTAAAACTCTGAGGTTGACATTAAAGATGGAATTTAAGCACAAGGAACTGTGAAGTTTTAGCTGTTAAGAGGCTATTGAGATAATGTAGTCCAACTTCCTCATATTATCTTCTCCCTTTGTCTTCTCTTTCCTTTCTTCCTGTTTTCAACAAATACCTTCTGAGTTCAGGTTTGCTCCAGGCATTGAGCAAAGTGCTGGGGACCAAGACTGAGAGTACTTAGCTTCAAAGAACCTCTAGTACAGCAGACACATACAAGTAAACAGGTGATTAAAACACAATGCAGTAGGTGCTACCGCAGAGGTGAGCACAGGGTGCAATGGAAGACAGAGGCCGGTCTCAGGGTAGGATGAGGATGGGAGTCAGGGAAGGGTTCCTGGAGAAGTGACATCTAAGCTGAGGCCAGGAGAGGTGGCCACCTTTCTAGGCAGAAAAGCAGCATGTCAAAGAGGGAACTCTGGAATGGTGAGGGGGATTGCCCAAGGGCATGCAACTGGCCAGTGGCAGAGCTGGTGGTAGAAATGAAGCTCAAGGCCCTAACTCCGAAATTACAGGTTTGGTTGAATGTCAGCGACATGAATTAATATTTTTTGGTTTTAGTGCAGGTGAAATATCACTGTCCCTGCTTTGCTGCCACCAACTTAATTAAGACTTGAAGCTCTTTCCTGGGCTCTCTAGGCTTAGGATCTCCCCTCTCTGGCTCCAGTGTCTTTAGCAGTAACTCATCAACACAGCACAACCACATCACAGGCCCATCATCTGAGAAGCACCACCACCAATCTACTCTAGGGATGAGGATCTTTCAGCTGCTGAGTGGTGTGGATGGATGACGGTCCTGGCTCTGACTGGTTTAGGAGACGAGTCTTGTTTCATGATGGCTCAGTTATAGTCATGATGATTGTCTTCAAATTTGAAGGGTTGTAGGAGGGATTAGATTTATTCTGTGTGGGTTGAAGGGGAAGAATAAGAACCAAATGAATGTAAAGGTACAGATAAGTATATCTTCCCTGAATGAGAAGAACGTGAGGCCAGCTGCATGGGTAAGTAATGAGTATTCCTGCGCCAACAGTATTTAAAACAAAGGCAGAATGACCACTTCACTGGGATGTTACAAAGGGGTTTATGCCTCTAATAAGTTTTGGATTATAGAGGCCTAATCAAACCCTTCCAGGTCAGAGCTTCCGTGATTCTATATTTTCACAGTTGGTCTAGGCCAGCTGAGGTCTAATGGTTCTAGTTTATTATCTATTCTTCACAAAGTATTTACTCTCAGTTCTAGTTAATTAGCATTTGCAAGCACATTATTTTTACATTTCTAAGCAAAGATACACTTATTGTATGTTGTGATATTTAAAAGAAGGCAATTTAGTGGGTTTTTTCCCCCACATAAAGCATTAAAATATTTGCCGCCAGGTTGTGAAACCGCCATATTTATGGGATAAAATGGGCAATTTGGCAAGTGCACACGTGCACATACCACACCCACATATCGAGCCTGGTGTGTGTGTACTGCCTTATTTGAGGTATACTGTGCCTACATACTTATACGCTGTTCATGCTAGGATCCATCCTCTTACAGACCCAAAAGAAATTTTATAAATTCTTCCTTTCCTTTCTTTCACTTTTGTTTTTATCGCAGAAACTGTGCTGTTGTTCCATTATTCTAAAGCTATGGAGAGAGAGAACGGAGAGTGTAGTCAGTGAAAACTGAAGATATTACTGGCAGTTCTGACAGATACAATTTAGATTTTGTTAACCCCGAATTATTTTCAGAGAGCAGTGATAAAAGGCGATATATATTGTTCTTTAGGTCAGACTACTCTTCTGCCCACATAGTAAAATAAAACATATAATTTGTTTTTACCTGCTTTCTAAGCTTGGTGCATGTAATGTGTTATAAATCAAATATATTAAATAATATTTTATTGTAAGTTAGTATTTGGATAATATATTATCTAAGGTCTAAAATATGTATGTTTTAAAACAACATAGTAGCTTCTTCAAAAAGAGAAGAAGAATGCAAGCCTATTTTCTAAGTGTTCAAAATCAATCAGCTATACATTAAAAAAAGACGAAGAAGTGTTCCATAGGTGCTGGCTGTAACAGTTTATCGTGCACTGAGAGGAACGCTCCGTGTGAAGTTACGGAACGGCCTCTAGGACGGCTGTTTACTGTGCACAGGATGAATAAATCATTTCTCTCAAGGTAATCCTGTGGAGGGCTTCCCTTCAAACAGTCATAATCGTCTGGCCTCTGCATGCAAATGTAGACATGGTCACACACTGAAAAGAGCACCAGCAAAAATGACAAGCAGAACTTGCGGGGGCAGCAGTAAGCAGCTATTTATTGGCTGATAGACTCTTTTTTTTCCCTTCCAGTTGTTTTTCAGAACATAAAAATGTTTTCCCTCATTTTTTTTTTCACCATAAAGAACGGTAAAAGCCAGGAGACACCAGGCAGAGTACCCTGAAATCACTGTGGGGACAGAGCCAGAAGCCAGGCTGGGCACTGGGCACAAGAGGGCAGTGGGCCATTTTGAAAGGAAGAAAAGGACAACTGGGGGCAGAGGCTGGGACAAAGTCTGCAAAGCAGGGCAGCAGATGACACAGAAGATTCTACAGCTGCTCGCTGCAGCTGCTCTAATAGTCTCCTCTGCTTCAGAGTAGAGGCAAATGTGCTTAGAAATGAAAGGCCAGAGGGGACAGGAAAAATGCACCTTCCATTTCTAACCAACTGGAGTATAATCTCCACAAGCTCAGCCTGTTCTCATGAGGTGGTTATTTTTAGGATTCAAATATAGGCAGAATACTAACCCGCAAATCCTATGTGCTTCTTTGCTGCAAGCACAAGTGGGTACACCCAAATTACTGAGAGGATGTTGCAATTTCTAAGGACAAACTTGTAGTTGGAGCCTTGAACATTAGAAATGGTAGCAATTTAGTAATATGATAGTTTATGGCCTTGCCCAACTGTTTCTGAACTCATAAAATGCTTTGTCACATGTAAGCTTAATTTTTATAGGCTTTAGGCCACATAATGGCATGATTTCTTGTTTTAAATTCAGTACAAATAAGGGTAGTCGATCTCTCAACCCTGAGATGATTTCCAAGAACTCTGGACCCTATTGAACTCTGCACTATTTTAAGGACTGCCTCTGGTTGACTGGAAATCCTATCCTGAGGAAATAAATACATAGTTGGGGACAGGGAGGACAGGGGCAGGCCAACTCCATCCACCTCATGTTTTCTTCAGGATCCATAGACATCCTAAATGGTAGCGTTTTCACCTCCTTGATAGCAGAGAGCATTTATGATCAGAAAAAGATGTTCTTCAAAAACGTCAGGGACTGAGAGAAGTCACAAAAGAGGAGGAAGAGAGTTAACAGTAACTGCATAGTTACTGGGCTGTTTTACAGATTAAAAAATAAAACAGGCTCATAAAATTTAGTAATATGAAGTCACACAGGAGGGTCAGAAGTCAAATAAAGGTCTATGAGACTCTAAAACTTCTTTCTACTATCACAAGACGGCATGGGGGTCTCAGAATTCTGTAGAGCTCTTCCCACTGAAGGTTTATAAAATGCAGACAGACAATGTGTATTTCATTAACTAAAAACAAGTTGAAGCCATTTCTCAGGCTATATGCCTTCACAGGGCAGGGGCACTCTCCTCCCGACTCCAGTCAGACACTTAGAACCACTTAAGCTTGCTCCATGGCCTCTAGCCAGGCCTGAGTCTGTGGAGGCCTAGGGCTAACAGTTGCATGATCTCCCAGCTCAATTAGGCATGACACAACTCTGGAAGGGACAGCGGTCCACAGAGTATGTTGTTGTAGTCTGAGCAGCCTTAAGGACAACAAACATGCTACAAAGTGCAAAGCACTTAGTTCTGTTGAGATGTGTTCTTATAAACCTGTTTAGAGAACTGAGATAATTTCAGTGAGCAGTTCAACTAACAGAATAATATTGCTGACCTCAGCATGAAACCAGATTCATAATCTGACCCCACTCTGTAAAGTATATATCCCATTACTCCCCCAAATCTGTCTATTCCAGAGAGGACGTCTCTTCATTGTTCCCACGTTTCCCTCACTCTTGCTTCATGCCCCAAATGCTACTGAATCTTCTAAAATCCCTTCATTTCTCCCCACCCAGCAAATCCTACCACATCTTTCAAGGCCCATCTCAAAACCCACTTTCTCTCCATTGAGCGTGCCTTGATAACTCCAGTCAGCAGTGGCCTCTAAAATCCTGAACAGCCATAACAGTATCTCCACTCCTTATTTCCATATTTGATTATATTCAGCTTAGAACTTGACTGAGTGCTCTGTAAAATCTATTATCTCATCTTTGTAAATCCCTCTAGTCGCCAAACTGTAAGCGTCTTGAAGACAGAGACTCTGCTGACATACTAAAATGACTGGCAGAGAGCACCATGGCAGTGCTTCCTAACCCCAAATCTATTGTTTTTTTTTTTACTTTGAGTTTAAAGCAGTTGTGAGCTGAGAACCACTTTCCTTTGAGACTCAACTAAATTGGCTCAAATCCTATTCCTTTGTGCAGTGGGAGCCCTACATTCTTTCCTAACTGTATGAGGACTCTGGAAGTGAGTGGAGGTAATTTACAATTTCTTTTCCTAGTCACTTCTGGCTCCAAGTTCTTTCTTCTCTAGACTTAGTCCAGTGGCTGGAAGGAGGATATTGCTATCCCTGAGCCCAACATCTCCAGACATGGAACTTTTTTTTTCTTCAGTAAGAAATATTACTACTTCATTGTGGGTACTATTTACTTTTGAAGGTTTAGAAGAAAAATACTTTGTATTAATTAACTCTTCATTACACAGAGTAGAATGCTACAAATTTTACTTAGAATTTTTTTTTTTTTTTTTTTTTTTTGGTGAGGAAGATCAGCCCTGAGCTAACATCTGTGCCCATCTTCCTCTACTTTGCATATGGGATGCCACTACAGCACTCCTCAATGAGTGGTGCGTAGGTCCACGCCCAGCATCCAAACCCGAGAACCCCAGGCTGCCGAAGCGGAGCATGTGAACTTAACCATTACGCTACTGGGCCAGCCCCTTTACTTAGAATTTTCTTGGCCATTTTCTAAGGAACTCTGATTTATTACTTGTGCCATACCAAAGGAATAAATGAAAGCTGCTCCATTATTTTTCATGTATGACAGCCTAGTAATTACTAATTAAACATACACAGACTTTTGAAGTTACTCATAATTTTACCTCAAGTAGATATTACTGTGTTTTCTGTTTCTTTGGTCCAAACAGGATGCTTCTTGTTAAGAGGGGTAGTATAATACACTGAATGAGTACAGACTCTGACGTCAGACTGTGTGAATTCAAGTCCTAGCCTACCACTTACTAGACATGTGACTCTGGACAAACTACTTAATCTTTCAGTAATAAATGGGGGTAAGAATAGTATCTAGCACATATGGATTGAATAAATATGTGTAAAGTGTTTTGAAGAGTGTGTGACACACAGTAAACACTCTATAGGGGTTAGTGATTTTCTTTTTTACTTGGTATCACATGGTTTATGCTACATATGCATTGTTATGGGCTGAATTATGTCCCCTCAAATCCATATGTTGAAACCCTAATCCCCAAGACCTCAGAATGTGACTGTATTTGGAAACAAGGACTTCGAAGAGGTAATTAAGTTAAAACGGGGTCATTAACTCAAAATGACTAGTGTTCTTATAAGAAGAGGAGATTAGGACACAGACAACATAGAAAGAGGGATGATCACATGAGGAAACAGAGAGAAGGCAGCCATCTGCAAGCCAAGGAGAGAGGTAGCAGAAGAATGTAAACCTGCTGTTACCTTGATCTGGGACTTCTAGCCTCCAGAATTGTGAGAAAATAATCTTGTTTAAGCCACCAAGTCTGTGGTATTTTGTTATGGCAGTTCTAACAAGCTAATACATGAATCAAAATTAAATTTGGTTAAAAAAAAAAAAAAAGAGAGATGGTGAGAAACGAATGGTTTGTCATTACATTTCTGACAGCATTAAATTGGTAGGATGTCTCTAAGAGGTGTTGATTTTTGAAAGGCTGAAATCATAGTGGTTAAGAGCACTGGGCTCTATCTTGGTCCTGCCACTTTCTAGCCATGTACCTTTAGGCAAGCGAAGCCTAAAGACATTTGGAAGGACTGTACAATCTCCAGTACTTCGTGGGTGTGTCAAGACTAAGTGAGATAATGTGTAGCACGATGCCTGGCTCATAGTAAACATTAACTTAATAAAATTCTGTCTATCTATCTACATGTCTTCTGATGGTGGGGGTGGGGTGGGGGGACATTTTCTCAGCACCTGACCTTTTCTGCTTTATTTATTTATTTTTTTTCAACCAGATAAGAAGGCTGAGGCCCATAGAAATAAACTGATTTCTCCGGGATTCACAGGCAGGTATGTCTGACTCCAAGACCCATTCTCTTTCCACTATACCACATTACCTTTCTCATTAATTTTCTAAAACCTATACATTCTAGTATGCTGTCCACAGTACTCATCTAATACATGCTTCCCAATATATATATGTATTTTATGTGTGAGGGGTCATGAGACCAGAGTGTTAGTAAATTAAATATCATTTTCAGAGGGCCTTCTCATATATGAAAGAAAAGCAAAAAATAAAACAAAACTCAACCTTTAGGTAGAAGTAATTCTAGCTTTGGTAACTCCACTGTCCTGTAATGGAGACAGCCATGGTTTAATGGTCCCATAAGAACATGGCATAAGTGATTTATAGTCTCACATTGCAGTGTCCTGATTTGAACCAACAGACTATGATTTCCAAAGGATTATAACTTGTGCTGCTATTGGACCAACCCCAATGTCCAATTTTAGCACAAAATTTGCTCTGGCAGTATTTAGTCCTAGTTAAATAAGCAAAGTGTGTTCTCAAGTGCTAAATGACAGCTCTCCATTTCATTTTGTAACTTTTCCATACCCCCAGTCAGGAATTACAGACCAGCTACCCTACCTATGGAGTTATTTAAAATACCCCAACGAGGCGTTTTCTAACTAGCGTCTTTAACAAAACAAACAAACAAACAAACAAAACAATAAGGTAATGATTTCTTGAATCATTTGGTTTTTACTAAATTACCTCCCAGAAAATATTTAATTCCATCGTGTGAGCAGTTAACTCACCTATTTATTTTATTTTTGTTAAAAATAGATTGGCTCTTAAAGAAATTGATACCATGCAATATCGGTTTTTAAATGTCTCAATGAGAATAGCCACGTATACATTTCTACCACTTCAATTAAAAACAGAAAACCAAAGCTGAGTGATTGGAATATTTTTCTAGGTAGAGCTAAGATGGTTAGTGTGAACTACTTTGCTCCAGGAAGTATTGTTGTCACTTCACTCGTTTTGTACTATGACAGAAGCTTGGTTTGCATGATATTTAGATACTTAGGTTTAAAACGTGAAAACCCTTATGTTCAAAAACTCTTTAATCCAGTAGAAATATTTAAAATGCTTACTGTAAATCACAATGCAAGTCTGCAAGACAATTAATTGGATTGTTATTGTCAACAGAATGGAAGAGCAAAAGACTGCAAATTGTTTTAAAACATCTTCACATCGAAAAGAGTATAGATAGGGCATAATCTGAGGCAAACAAACAAGGAAGTAGAAGGCATTTTCCTGCTCCATTTGCCCAATTTCAGGGGTAGTAACTCTTTGGGAAAGCTCCAAAGCTATTAAAAGGGTTTGTAAATCCATACTTCTCCAAAAACAGATTAAGGGTTGCATAAAAACAGAATTCTCAGTTTCAAAGAGGTTGGAAACCACTGCCCTAACCTCCCTTAGACTTTCTTCCTCCTGCCTCTTCAAGAATGGAGGAATAAGAAAAGGAGAGTAGCCAGAAGTGGAGGTGGAGATGATAGTAAAATATTGTTTGATAACATTTTCATCAACTGGAAGATGTATGATGGGGCAAAGCTAGGATGTTATTTCTCCCTTGTTCTATTCTAACTCAAGTACTGAGTTATGATGTCCTTAAAAAAAGAATAGAACCACTATATGGACAGTGACTACGTTTCACCTGAATTTCTGTGATTTGGGGTCTCTAAAAATGACTGGAAGGGCTGGGAGGGTTTCTAAAGAATGCAGACTGTTAAATTACATTATTTCCTAAACTAAGACAATATCAAATTGAAAAAGAATCAGTAGAATTTCCAGTCAAGATGGCACAGTGAATTCATGCTTCAATTCATCCTGTATGCTCTAAACACATGGTAATGACAGATAAAATAGAAAAAGAGAAAACCAAAAGGTCATTGCTGGGCTCAAAAAGCAAGATAAACATCGTTGTATACCAGAAACACAACAGAAATGCAAAGCAATGAGTTGGGTTAAAGCTGCAGCCTATCAGGGTCCGGGTTTTGAAGCAGCTAGTGGCAACTGGAAATTCAGCTCTGGTGGAATACTGGGGCTAAAATGCTCTATTTAAGGTAGAGATCAAAGCCAGCATCGTTACTGAAAGCCAGGAACTGGGGCAGATCAACCATGCTGTTTTTCCCAGGATTCTCCGTGTTTTGGCACTGAAAAATCCCAAGTCCCAGGAAACCCCTTAGTTCCAGGCAAACAGCAATGACTGGTCACCTGACTTCTCCCAGCCCCATGAAAGGACGCTGAATAAAACTACTGCCAATATACTGCCTGGGGCTGTGGATTTATTGGAAGCAGTAGACCCATGAAAGCAAAAGGACAAAAGAAAAACATCACTACAGCAAATGAACTGAGATACCAGCTGGCTCAGTTACTTGATTAGCCATATTCCTAATATTGATAAGGAAAAGGAGCCCTCTCAAGCCATTGTAAGATCTTGTTCTGGACTGTGGAATGGAATGGGGATAGGGGCAGATGGAAATATTCATCAAACTGGAGATGGAATAAGAAAGGATGACAAAAATATTTCCCACTCAAGGTAATTGTGCAAATCAAAATTCCAAAACATACAAAGAAGTTAATGCTAAAAAACATAGTTGGGGGGCCAGCCCCGTGGTGCAAGTGGTTAAGTGCGTGTGCTCCGCTGCCGCGGGCCGGGGTTCGCCAGTTCGGATCCCAGGCGTGCACCCATGCACTGCTTGGCAAGCCATGCTGTGGCGGCGTCCCATATAAAGTAGAGGAAGATGGGCACAGATGTTAGCTCAGGGCCAGTCTTCCTCAGCAAAGAAAGAGGAGGATTGGCAGATGTTAGCACAGGGCTGATCTCCTCACACACACACACACAAAATAAATAAATAAAAATAAAAAACATAGTTGGGAATGATGGAGTAATTGGTACCAGACTAGCTCTCCTTCTATAAAAACTATAAAAAGAGACAAAATATACCAAACAACCATTTTCAGAAGCTGAACAGGCAGTACGAGACTGTGATCCCTGGGAGAAAGAAAACAAAGGAGCTGAGTTCCACAAATGCCCCACCTTTCTGCCTGGAGGCTCTCTGTGGATTGACATACAAAGAGGAAAGGTAGGAAAGGTCTTATTGAGAAGGTGATATTTGAGGAAAGATCAAAAGAAAGTAGGGGAACAAACCACGTGAAAATCTGGTGCAAGCGGAATGAGTGTGCCTGGATGTTGAAGGAAAAATAAAGAAGTCAGTGTGGTGAGTGCAAGCAGAGCCCAGAGAGAGAAGTAGGAGAGGAAGTTAGAGTGGTAAGGACAGGGGGAGGGCAGGAAAGACCAAATAGGGCCGTGAAAGCCTTTGCAGGGACTTTAGTTCTTATACTCAGTGAGATGTGAAGACTCTGAAGGTTTCTGAGCAAGGAGTGACAAGATCTTGGATTTTCACAGAAGCATTCTGGCTGTTGTGATGAGTACAGACTGAAGGGGAGCAGGGACTGAGAGACTAGGTAGGAGGCTACTGCAAGAATCCAGGAGACAGCTGATAGCTGCTTCCACTGAAGTGGTAGTAGTTTATGCAAATGGGAATGATCCAATAGAGAGGGTGGGAATGATGATGCAGCAGAGAGGAGAAAGTTGCTCATTCACTATCCTTGCTAGGGAAAGGGATGGGACCTAGTACACAAGCTGCGGAGATACAGAGCAAGGAACGTTTCATTCATAGTAACGGGAAGGAAGGCAGAGAATATGGGCACAGACACCGGTAGGTGACTGGTGGTGGCGGTGGAGTCTGTGGACGTTCTTTTCTGATTACTCCTATTTCTCAGGGAAAAAGGAAATAAGGGCTGAAAACGAAGAGGGAGGAGGAGGTATTGGGGGTTTGAGGAGGAGAAGGTATGAACAATGGATTAGGAGAGTAAGAGAATGAGTAGTTTGGATTTGCCATGGTTGTTCTCTTCAACCCAAGATGCATTTGAAACAGTTCTCTAAATCTTTTGCTCCTGAATCTATCTACATGAAGAAAACATCGTTTTGAAGCCCAGTAATTATCAATATCTATCCATTTTTATTATGGATAGTCTACTCCAGAGAGAGAGAAAATTCCGGCCTCTAGTAAGAGTAGATGTGCCTCAGAAATGTATAGCTAAATGTGAATGAAATGCTGCCAGATTTGTAGCTATCTCGTACTTCCGCAGAAACTAAAGTTCTGTATTTTGAATTCCTTCTGTATTATAAGACTACCTTCAAAAGAGAATCAGCACATCACAAATTTAATTGCACTTATTATTATGTGTATTTCCCATTTACCCTAAAAATTACAGCTGAAGTAAAAACTTTAAGGAGAAATTAATGTCAAGTGGTAAAAATGCTTATTTAAGAGGCTGGAATATTAGGAATTTTTTCAAAAAGACTATGAAGCTTTCTAATGACCACCTGACATGGAAAGCTTAGAAAAGATAAGGGGTTAGGTTTTCACACCCTGCAGATATTATCTAATAAATCATCTCAAATAAATAAGGGTGTATAAGTTGTGTCATAAATATGCTATACATCAAAATTATAAACCTATAAAACCTCTGATGAGGTGACAAGTAGACTAATTATCGTTTTATATTTTTTTCTATTGATGTACCTCAGGAAAACAGAAAAGCAATCTTGGTGTTTTACGAGACATGAGCAGTGTGTTGATTCTTCTAAAACATCTTATTCTCCTAAAACTCTCTATTTGAGAAAAAAAGAATTTGTGCCTAAATTACAACATTATTGGACTACACTTACACATAAATATTCTTTCAGAATCTAAACTTTTTGTAAGCGTCTCATCATCCCAAATCTCCCTATTATGGGATCTTTATGACAGGTATCCCAAGACAGGAATCTCTTGCACCCCCAACATGCTGATCCAAGGACAGGTATCTTTACAACTGACACATTTTTAACAATGAGGTAATGGGTTTTCCTTTTGTGTGTGTGAGACGATAGATTATTATTTAAGAAAATTAGACCACTTCCTATAAATAATTACAGTTCATGTTTGGGAATGAGATGTTTAACAAAATCATTAGGAATATTCAAAGCCAACCAAAGACTCAATACATTCTACTTTTTGGTATGAATGAAGCGAAATTAACCAAACTAACTCACTGGTTCCTAGCAAACATTTAAGCTTCTAAAAACGCTATTCCAATTACTCTTAAAGACAGGGGAAGGGAGTTACAATTCTTAGGCAGAACTATTTATTCTGCTTAGTTCAAGTTTTAGTTTTGAATAGCTTTAGGCAGTTTTTCACTCTCAGGCAAGGCCCATCCAGCCATTCTTAGGTAAACTTTTTCCAGATGGGCAATTTAAAAAATACTGGTTGAAAATGAATAATACAAATGTTCAGATTAGATCCAACCCATGATCCAGAGGACCTTTAGGTCTGTGCATGTAATGAGGAGGCTTGTCCTCTGAAGCTGTTTCTTTACAGGCTAAGAATGTATACCAAAGCAACCTGAACTCCTTCAATACTACATTATAAAGGATTGAAACATTACTGGGGGCAACCTAGATTTTAACTAAAAAAATTTTTAAAGGGCTATTCATATTTTCAGCGCCTACTACCTCTTGAAGTAATAAAAATTTTCATAATTCACTGAAATGCTTTATTATGTATCCTAAATTTGTCTTTTCATTCTCTCAAAGGAAATGTAACTCAAATAAGAACCAATTTCAGTCATAATGCCTCTTGTATAAGATATTCCTGATAAATACGTTTTAAAAAGTAATTGCTAAAATGAACTTTTTGTTTTATTCATAGCTTTTAATCATCTCAGCAATTCTTGCTCCTCATTTGCACATATAAATTGAAGGCTGGCTGTGCTATTGCTACACTCCAAATTTCATTCTGCTACCATCAACCATGTTCAAACTTTCAGTTTCTGAGGTCTAAATTTCTTTGCTTTTCTATAATAGTCTATTTTGTATGCGAGAGGAGAGGGGATAGCATGCCTTACATTGATTATTTAAATAAACAGTTAATCCTAAAGCCTTATTTGCATCATTAATATCAAATAGAAACTATAAAACCTGGGGAAACTGAGAGCCAGCCCAAATAAGCCATCTAGTGTGGAACTTTTCTGATTCTTCCTCAGGAAAATGGAGTCTGTTGGCCTCTGCCTCTGTGTTTGAGAGCACTCTGTCAACACGTCATGGGGGGTTGTTACAGACCACTACCATCATTCTTAGCTTCTCCAGGGTAGGTGCCTCACCTTACTCACTTACCTGTCATGTAAGTACCTATTCAGTACTTACAGATATTAGGTATTGAATACATCATTGTCAAATTGATAAATAATTCCATAGGACAAGGGGTTTGAACTTTATGACCTCAAAGTTTCTTCCTGATCTAAAATTCTATGATTTCTATTTGTCCCAACCTCTACCTATTGATTTTAAGAACTCCTAGGAATGTTTATGTGACTATACAAAAGTTGCCAATTTGGTCATTAATGGGGTAGTAATCCTTTTCCTGCATTATGTTGGTGATTTAAGACCCAGAGTGAAGTAAAATCCTGTTAATAGTTATTCTAGATCAGTGCTGTCCAATAAAAACATAATACAAGCCAAAAATACAAACCACAAATGTAATTTAAAATTTTCTAGTAGCCACATTAAAATAGTAAAAAGAAACAGGTGAATTAATTTTAAGGCTATATTTTATTTAACACCCTATGTCCAAAAATATTATTTCAACATGTAATTAATATAAAATAATTAAGAGATTTTACATTCTTTTTGTGTGTGTTAAGTCTTCAAAATCCAGTGTGTATTTGACACTGTACAACTCAGTTTGGACTAGCCACATTTCAAGTATTTAATAGCCATATGTGGCTAATTAGTAGCTGCTCTTTTGACAGTATCGTTTTAGAGCCTTCATACTCAAAGTGCTCTGTGGACCAGGAGCATTGCAATCATGTGGGAGCTTGTTAGAAATGCAAACCCTTGGAATCAGAGTCTGCATCTCAACAACACTCCACGTGATTTATATGGACATTAAGTTTGAGAAGCACTATTCTAGAGGGAGTATCCAAATTCTTTTTCCAGTGAAACTTTGTTTTAAATATTTTTATAACTTTCACGTTTCTAACTTGTATAAATTTTTTTTTTTTAAAGTTTGGCAGTTTTTTGTTTTTTTTTAAATTTTTATTTATTTATTTATTTTTTCCCCCCAAAGCCCCAGTAGATAGTTGTATGTCATAGCTGCACATCCTTCTAGTTGCTGTATGTGGGACACGGTCTCAGCATGGCCGAAGAAGCGGTGTGGCGGTGCGCGCCCGGGATCCGAACCCAGGCCGCCAGCAGCAGAGCGCGTGCACTTAACCACTAAGCCACGGGGCTGGCCCTGTATAAATTTTTTGAGTCAATATGTTTCCTGGGTCTCCCTCCCCCCATTGTTTCAATAACTTGTTTTTTTCTAGTTACAAAAGAATAACTTGTTTATATAGAAAAATTAGAAGCTACAAATAAGAAAAAAGAAAATAAAAATCACTTGTCATTCTACCAACCAGAGATAACTACTATTGACATTTTGGGTGTCTATCCTTCCAGTCTCTGGAATGTTATTTCTTAATTACATAATAAATAATAAATTCTTCTACATAACTCTAACAGCAACATATAAAATAAAGTCCCTTTCACTACTTCCCCAAATGCAGTCCTCTCCTGATCCATTCACCAGGTAAAGGACATTTGGGTTGTTTCTAGTTTTTGGCAATTATGAATAAAGTTGCTATAAACATTGACTTTCAGGTTTTTGGGTAAATACGTAGGAGTGGGACTACTATTAGAAAACATCTTTTTTAATGGCTGCATTGTACTTCAGGACTTGAATATATATGAATATATACTCATTTACTCATTCAATCAACAAATATTGAATACTTACACTGCACTAGGCAATGAGAATATACTGAACATAGTGTTGGTCAGTGTTGGTCCCAATCTTCATATAATTGGTTTTTAATAAAATTTCTACTAATGGACATTTATTTCTAATTCCCCTATCATAAGCAATGAGTTTTAAAATTGCAATTCAATCATTACTGATCATCTGCTATCTGCCCAAAATTATCCTAGGAGTTGTCAAGGCAAAAAAAGAGCCACTAGGCAGTAGTCTTGATTGGGAGAGTCACGTAACTCTAACCACAGCACTGGTTAGAGTTGGGTGGGGAGTGGGAGGGCAGAATCTAGCCCCAGGTAGCTGTTGCAGGTTAATTCTAGGTTAATATGCAGAACCTGGGATCATCCTTCATCGTCCTGGGCCAGTGGTTTCCAAACTTTAGTGTACATCAGGATCATTGGGGTGAGGGGGGCTTGTTAAAACACAGATCCCTGGACCCCATTTCTGATTCAGTAGGTCTGGGATGGGGCCCAACAATTTGCATTTTTAACACGTTCCCAGTTGAGGATAACACTGCTGGTCCCAGGAGCATACTCTGAGAACTGCCCTAGTCTATTTGTGTGTTTCTGAGGCTGATGTCTTAAATTTGGACTCTTCTTTATCAGCAGTTAGGGATTCGGAGATCTACAAGTAGCTATCTTTGAAGTTATTGAAGAAGTTATTGGCAGGGGAACTTGTCCTCTGGCACTCACCACCACCAGTAGGCAGGGAGGGATTCCACATCTGAAGGGTTCTGGAGCAGTGTCTTAATATCCAGCTCCAGAGTTTCCTCTTCTGCGTTAGAGGTGGCTGGGTTTCTAGCTGCAGGCGCCTTATGAAAGCTGCAGGGCATTCATCTGAGACTTCAGAAGGGCTTGGAGGGGACATGCTTACCTGGGGTTTAGGGAGTCTTGAGGACATGAGCTAGCTCTGGGAGCTTGCAGGGCCCAGGTCCCACAGGCAGAGGATCCAGAGTTGCTGGTGAGTGTAAAGCTAACTGCAGAGAAGGCTTTTTGGTTTCCTTCCCTTAGCTAGTTTGGTGGGCAGGTTCAAATAGCGAACTGTGGGTTCATTCCCCTCATAGCAGGTTTGAATCCAGTTTCAACATTCACTAGCTCCATCACCAGTTCTTGGGAAATTTCATCATCTGTAAAATGAAGACAACACCCTCATCCTTCAGGGTTACCATGAGGATTAATACGATAAGATATGTGAAGTACCTTGTTAGCATGGCACACACAGTAGGCCCCTCCTTATCTAATGGGAGCGTGGGTCTGTAGTGAAGCTGTCGTACACCATGTTCTGGGACCTTCAGCGGACTCATCACAAAGTATGTTTGATTCTCTTTCCACATAAGGGTACTGGTATTACTCCCTCTGGAAAATAAGGCTAGCTAGCTTTGGGGGTCTGTTGTCAAGTCACTCACAGGCAAACAATACACATTCTCTGGAGTGGATGTAAGAGATTGGAGTCTGTAATAGCTGACAGGATAATAACCATGCCACACTAGCATTTGAAGTCTTCACAGGATCTAAGATGACTATTCACAGATGAGACTTTTAGAACTAGAAGGAACAGGGCTAATTTATTTCAATCACTCATTTTACTAATTATCCTGGGAGGTTAAGTGACCTTCTCAGGGTACTGTTGTAATATTTAGAGTTCCTAACTCTGAGCTGGCCTTGTTTTCAGCTATTCCACATTTTCTGAATCTTGCTCCTGTTGCTCTATCCATAAAGCACTTGCTCTATTTCCCTTTTTTATATATACTATGTGTACAAAATGAGAAGTTGATTAGGACAGTTCTGTGGCTCCAAGTTCTTGCTTAGAGAAGGATTTTGGAAGAGTAGGAATTTAAGGTCCATTTGGAAGAGTGAGAGTGTAGGTTGGCATGACAAAAGCATTAGAGCCCATCTTTTTCGTCATTCCCAGATACTCCAAAAGGTTAATACTACTTATAGGTTCATGATAAACATTATTTCAACAACCTGATTTTAGCTTATTGGCAGTTAAGTACCTATGTTTATATTCCAATTTTGTGTTTTAGTAGTCAGGAATCTTTTCTTGTTGTCTTAGGCATATCTCAGCCAGTGAAAATAATCTTCCCCCTATGTCGGAAACTTATTCAAAGAAGAAAATAATCAGAAAGCTACTTTAAAAAAAGTGTGTAAAATGTAAACTTTAGATACAACAGAGTATTTGTTTTATAAAGGAAGGATTCCTTTTTTTAAAAATAAAAAGGCATTTTTTTAAAAAAGCACAAAACCAAACTCCACTAGCAGAGGAAATGGTAAACAATTTTGGAATGGTATGTACGGAGTGCACTCCCATCCACCCCACCCCCTGCCCCCCGACCCTTCCTAATGTCTTCTCTTGAGTTTCTGCTAGTTTTGCTGAGAGAATTAAGGAGCCATCATGGACATGAATCTCCATTACAGGAGAGTTTGACTCCCCACTCTCCTATCCGCCATACTTAATAGAAGGGAAGATGGGTGGTGGCTGTTCCCTAGTATTCCAATTGCAAAGGAGGCACTTTCTCATTGAAATGATGTTAAAAATGGTACGTAGGTTTCTCTTAACTGTGAATTAGATCAGTTACTGCGAGTTGGCCTGAAAAGCTAATAGCCATTTTAAGATTACTTCTATGAGAAACACATTTGTAGATCCAAAAATTGGCTGACCACCAAAATACATTTGAAATACAATCTGTCATAGGTTGGGATATGGTTGGATATTTTTTAAAATTTGATTTACACAAATTCTTTCAAGTATATATTAAGCCATAAGCATTTCTTGAGTTCCTGAACATCTGTTGCATTAACAAATGTAGTACCTGTACTAACATATCACTTAAAGCTCAAACATGACTTGGGGGTCATCATACTATTTGCTCTACTTTTGCATACGTTTGAAATTTTTCTTAATAGAAAGGATTAAAAAAACCCTTCAAACATAAATTTCAAAAATCCCCAAAGGATCAACCTAGGGCAAAACTGGGATGCAATATAAGAACCCCTAATAAGAAGTAAAAACTTGAATTTTGAATTGCAGCCATAATGTAGACAGCAAACCAGCTATTAAAATGTTGAAAACATTTGAAATAATGGACCTATTTTGAAGCCTCCAAAATCTCACATCACTGTTGTTCATAATTAAGAATGTCTTTCAAATGCCTAAGTATGACATTTTTTAAAAATCCATTGCAATTAATATAAAAGAGGAAAATTCATCCTTTTAAGCATCTCTTTTTAGTGTATTTATCTCTTTAAGATGTAGCTTAATAAGTCTATTAGACTTCCTAAAATATTATTTTATTAAATTCAGAGTTAAAACATTTACTCTTTAGATATCTACAGTCAATTAATAAATTTTCTATACCATCCTTTCATATCTTTTATAAACAAAATATTTTAAAAACCTACAATGGCATGATATAAAGAGAGCAATTATAGTAGACAAAACAATAAGTGAAATATGATACGCCGTCTGCCATGTACCTATGAGTTTTACGGAATAATCATTACAACAGATGTCCTAAGAGAACAAAGAAGAATGAAAAAGTATAAAGGTGGAGGAAGGCATGGAAGATATTTTCTGTTATCTTCTACTGTGTGGTCTTGCACTGCACTGTTCTTTAAACAAAAAAAGGTCTCTGCAGGGGCAAGCCCTGCTTCAGATGTGCCCTTCCCTCCTGACTAGAGAATAATGTGCTTGTGTAGTATCTGATTACACCAGACAAGACTGTGAACACATGCGATTTACTCAATGATCCTGTTCTACTTCCTTTTAAAGATAAAGAATGCATTTAAGTCAATTGTGTATGAGACTGTAGTAATTCCTTAGAAGGCTCCATTCAAACAGAGAATAATATTACTTTATTTTAAAACATTAAGAGCATAGCCATTTCCTTGGCCTTCATTTTCTTTCCAGACAACATCAATTAGAACTTTAATTTATTTTAAAAGAGAAAAAATAAGACACGAGTAATTACTTTAAAATAGTTTTAATTTTTCTTTCTATAAGCAAAACATCCCAACAAAAAATTCACTTTTCAAAAATCTTTATATACAAATAACTGCGTAAAATGGAAGAAACAACTAAAAACAATACAACCATCAACACAACAGCTCCTACCAGGCCAGGTCAGGGTGGAGATCTCATGAAAACAAGCTGCTCACATTCCCAGAACCACAACACCCCGAGAGGAATCTTGTCCTCTTTAACTTGCTGGGTGGCAGAGCCCAGAGGAATTACTCTAACTATGAAAATCCCAAAGCATGGTCACCTAGGGGAAATGTGGAGACAGATATGACTTGAACATGATAATTATTTTCTTGTAATAACAGTAAACAACCTTAAATGGTGAAGGCTGCATGAGCTCCAACTTTAACAGGTAGCTAATTGTGTATGTATTTATCAAACAGGGCATTTGTTAGCTAAGATGGAAAACACACAATGTATACTTGCCATTGTGTTTAAAATACTCTCTAAAGCACTCACATTTATTGATTATAGATACATGTAAGAGGTATTTAAAATAATAAAACATAGCAAACATTTGAGGGCTTACTATATACCAGACATACTGTTTTAGGTACTTCTTATGGTTTATTTCACTTAATCTTCGCAATAACCCTATGAGGTATGAACCATTAATATTCCTATTTTACAAATAAAGAGCTAAGGCATAGGAAAGTTAAATTATTTGACCAAGATCACACAACTAGAATGCAAAATCAGGTGCCTTGTCTCCAGAGCTCTTGGTCTTAATTTAGCTCCCATTCTGTAATGAGAAATTGGATTTTTAACCTCATTATCATACAGAACTATTCTTCCAAGATTGTAAATTCTGTTTCTTCTCTGTGAACTTCCACCTCTCGCACTGTTCACCTTCTGCCTCCCAATTCACTTTCTGGTTTCACCTGCTTCCCTGTACTACTTGGACCCCTAAGTAATTTCAATTATGCCCCCAACTCCTACCCAGACCTCTCCTGCTGAAGTTAAACCAAGGTGATCGCCTGCACCAGCAATCTCTGTTATTGCTACTGCTTCCCAGCAGTGAAACATTACTGCTGATTTAATCCAAGAAAGATTCATGCTGCCTGTTGTTAACTGGGCCTTCACTATTGCTCAGCAATTCTTTCACTGACACCTCGCAGCATTCATAGCAGCAGTTTCAAACCAGGATTAAATCCCCAAATGCACCCATCTATCCCTTTATAGATTATCTTGCTATGGATTTATTTAAAATCCATCCAAAGTAGGGTTGTCAGATAAAATACAGGATGTCCAGTACAATCTGAATTTCAAATAAACAAGAAATCATATTTTAGTATAAGTATGTCTCAAATATTGCATTATAGAAACATTTAAATAGTATTTAAAATAATAAAAAATAGAAACTATGTACTCAAAGCCTACCAAATATTGTATAGAAGATACTTAATACTAAAAACTTATTCATTTTTTACCTGAAATTCATATTGTACTGGGCATCCTGTATTTTAATTTGCTAAATCTAATTCAATCAAATTCCCTTCTTTCCATTCCCAGAAGTGCCCTTCCTTTTTTCAAAGGTTAATTCTCTGACCTATGGTATTGATCTTTCTCTTTACTTTCTTCATTGTGCATATTCCTTCCCTTCTACTTGCAGGCATGCTCAGGTCATCCCTACTATGGTATTAACGGTCCCAATTCTTCACCCCTCCATGAACCCAGGCCGTTTGCCATGTCACTTCACAATTTCTCTAAGAGGTGAATTCTAGTTCCTTACCTCTTGAATCTGGGCTTGGCTGCATGACCTGTTTTGGACAATAGAATGAGGCAGAAGTGCCAGTGTTTCAGTTTGGAGTCTAGGCCTCAAGAGGCCTTGTATGTTTCTGCTTGTCCTCTTAAAACGCTTCTTCCATCACCATGAGAGAGGTACACCCAGGCAAGCCAGATAGTTCCAGAAGGAGGATGGCAGATAAGTGAAAGAGTCCAGCCTAGAGCAAAGCCCCGAATCTCTCTTCTAAGCTCTAGTTCAGTTGGTTCTCAAACTATAGCATGCATTAGAATCACCCTGAGGGCTTACTAATATTCAGATTGATAGAGCCCCACTCCCGTAGTATCATATTCAGTAAATCTGGGGTGGGGCCTGAGCATTTGCATTTTAACAAGTTCTCAGTGATGCTGAGGCATCACTTTTAGAACCACTATTCTACTTTCATAGTTCCAACTATCTAACAGTCTCCACCTGGTTATCCACAGGTGCCTCAAACATCATATACAGTGTCAATTAGGGGTTTTTTATTATAAGCCCTAGGAACCAATATGGGCCAACTAAAGCAAAAACAAGAATTTATCAGGGAGCTCACAGAATCAATGTGAAGGCTGGCAAACCATGCTCCAAATTAGAAAAGAGACTACTTGACAGTAGGGACATTACTTCTAAGCCTGAAGAAGTAAACAGTGTTTCTTGTGTTCTTGGGTCCCCCTGTTCAAGATTTAACTCCAAACGAGAGTCCCCTAACCATCCCTTAGTTGTACCAGGGCAGTGATAGAAAGGATTATGGTGGAAGTAGCTATCAAGGCCTCCTCTTCTTTCACACTGACTCTCATGATCAAGCAGGTGGATTACTATAACCTCTTAACTGGTTTTCTTGCCCCTAATCTAATCTCCAATTCATTCTCCATATCATCTTCAGTTATCTCTTCAAAACATGTCATTTTCTTCTTTGCCTTGTCTGGTGTAGTGTTCCTGTCTTATCTTGTTTTAAGTAATAAATTGCTTTTCTTTATGTACAAGTGGTGGGATACCTTTGCCTTAGCAGACTCATAAAATGGAAAAGTAGTTTTAGAAAGTAAGGAATACATCCCATTATTAAATGAGGACCTAATTCCTTAATAACTGGGCAAAGGTCAGAAGTGGTGCCAAAATTTTGCACAGACATCCTGATAGGAGCCTTTAAGAGATCAATGTCTCACTAGGCTGAAAATTCCCTCACGACAAGGACCTTGTCCTCATTGTATCACCGCAACTAGCTCGTAACTGGCACTTAATCAAATGAATCAAGTCTTCATCTCCAGGCCCTCCCTTCCTTAGTTTACTGTACCTATTAGTCTCCTAAGGTGATTTCCTGGTTTGCAGTCTTGCCTTCCTATTTCCTCACTGCCAAATCCTTCCTGTATATCACTGCTAAATCAAGCCAATTATTATTTCCTGCTCAAAACCTTCTGACTCTCCAATACGTGCTTGCCAACTCTAAACTCCTCAGTATTCAAAGGCTTCCATAACTTTCCAAAACGTTCCATAACAAATTTTTCTAGGCTTTCTTCTACCCCTTATTTATACTGTCCACCAATCTATATGAATAAGCTTTCTTTCATATAACTTACTTTTTCTGCTCTTTTTGGTTTGGTTCCACTTTTTGGAATGTCTTTCTCCCATGGTGTCTATCCTACCCTACCTTCAAAGTCTAGTTAACACCTGTCAGTGTTCTCAATCTTTTTTAATCCATGACCCACCATCTCAGGTTATTATTGGTCATGTCCCCTTGTACCCCATACCCCTTAATTTCCTGATTAAGGATCTTTCTATTTGCAGCTTTCATGAATTAATGTCTTGTTTGTATACATACTTCATAAAAGTTCAACATATACTATCTCAAATTATTATATACTTGTATTATTTGTCCTACCAGATTTTAAGAGCTTTAAGGAGCTTTCTGTTACTAATTAATCTTCTGTATTCCCCAGAAACTACTCTAGTGCCTTACACATAGTAGTGATGAGTAAAATCTGTTGAACAGATGAATAAACGGATGCTTATAATATGGAGCTAGTTTTTGGGGCTGGTCCTATTGAGGTAGCAGCCAGTGGCTGTGCTGGAATCAAGGGGTTTAAATCTTGGCAGCTTAGAACTGGAAGGTGAGTCTAAACCAAAGATAATCAGGTTGAGCATAGAGTCAAATGCCAGGAAGCCAAACACAAGCATCAAGTAAAAAGATCTCAAGGCCAAACCTGAGAAGAAGTGTACAGTGAAGGGTATGGAATCAGGCAAAGTATAAGCAAGAGTGGTTTAATAATAGGTTGATGGGGATCTGGGATGGTGGACTTCTTTAAGAGCTTGTGTATAGTGTTTACCAAATAGAAATGAGTGGTTTATTGGTAAAATGGAGTTGCCTAAGAGTCAGAAGTTGGGTTGGCAGCCCTTTATAATTTCTAGCAAAGAAACACATACATGGAAATAAATTTATAATAGCAAATATAGTGAAATATAAATAGACCTGCTTTGAGAGAGAGATTTAGTTTGAGCATTTTCTTGCTCCTCCCTGTCACCTTAATTTGTTTCACACATTTGTGCAACTTCACATCCAAGATCTAATGTATTTTTTTGATTCCTCTATATTATGGATAAAGAAAAACATATTTTAAAAGATATAATATCATAGTACTTAATACCATACAAAAACTCAGAAATTTTTTTTGCCTTATTTTTTAGACTTTTAATCTACCAATCAGTAAAGCTACAATAAGAACACTGTACCTAATAACCGCTGATTTTTCTACAGTAACTGTTCATAGGCTGGAAAATTCCAAGAATATTTTACAAAGGTTTTTTTTTTAAAAAACTTAAAAACGTAAAATGAAAAATCCTAATTATAAGAAATACATACTTTATTATTGAGAGTGCTAAAGAGTTTAATTCCTACAGCTATTTTGCCCTATAAAGCATTTGTTTGCCTGTCAGTCTGTGACGTTGGGTTAAGCGACTCTGCCACACACAGTGTTTCCTTGTACTAATTAGCACGAGCACTGTGGGAAAGACTAACGTCCACATGAAAAGCACAGCAAAATTCACTTTAAATCTTATTATAAATGTGCAATAGTCCTCTGCATGAATCGTAAAATAAATTTTGTTATTTTGAATTAAATTAAATGCTGAATAAAGTACACTTTTAAAGGCTATATCATTCTTCCTGATATTACTGAGAGAAGAATAAACTCCCATATTAGTTTCTTTAAAAATTAATATATTTGGGGGCCAGCCCAGCTGGCGTAGTGGTTAAATTCGCCTGCTCTGCTTCAGCAGCCCGGGGTTCGCAGGTTCGGCTCCCGGCGCGGACCTATGTACCTCTTATCAAGCCATGATGTGGCAGGCAACCCACGTGTAAAGTAGAGGAAGATGGGCACAGATGTTAGCCCAGGGCCAATCTTCCTCAGCAAAAAGAGGATTGGCAATGGATGTTAGCTTAGCGCTAATCTTCCTCACCACAAAAAATTAATATATTTGGCAAGCAATATAGAAGAATAGGAAGATCACTTACGAAGGAACTAGGTGACCTGGATCCCCTTTATTCTTTGGAATCTTAGGCCAGTCATTTATTCTAAGTCTCAATTTCCTTATCATAAAATCTAAAGACTTGAATTATTTCAGTGATTCTTGCAAGGAAGACTTCATTGGAATTGCCTGTGGGCATTGTGACTGGGTGGATGTGAGAATAGAGGGCGTGGGTAACTGTAGCTTTACAACACTTCGTAAGTGATTCTTGATGTATATTACTGGTTAAGAACCAAGGGTCTAAATAATTTCTTGGGTCTTTTGCAATTCTAAAAGTCTACTTTTCATATCCAATCAATGGAAATTTAACAGCTCCTAGCTTTCATCATTACTCTCTTCTTGTTAATGAATAAATGTATTTTAGGAAATAGAGAAGCTGCCTCTAAATTATGAATAATAGCTTACAGTTACTGAGTGCTTACAAGTTCTAAGATATTAACTCATTTAATATATGTAATTCAATCCTCACAACAACACTGTGAGGTAGGTACTAGAATTATCATCTGTATATTACAGAGGGGAAAACTGAGGCACAGAAAGTAATTTGCCCAAAGTCACAGAGCAGGTAAGTAGGAAACTGGGCCGTAAAGCCTAAACTCCTAACCAGTACCCTACACTGCCATTCAATAAATGCCCTATACATACAAACAGAACCCACCACTGTTCCTCACCCAAGTAGCACTGCTTTCCCTGCCACTCTAGGAAAAAAGGACGTGTTTTTAGAAAATTTGTGGGATCAGAAATGATGGGAGGGGGAAGATGGGAAAGGCAAGACTGAAATGACTCAAGGGAGCTGAGCCTAAAGCCCCTGGCCCTGAGTTACAACAACTAGAGACTACTTAGATTCACAAGAGCTTCTCTAAAAAGGTTCACTATTCCTAGGAGTGATTTTCCTTCAGTTATCATTTCATTCCATAATGTTTGAGATATATTCTTTTCTTTTTTGAGGAAGATTGGCCCTGAGCTAACATCTGTTGCCAGTCTTCCTCCTTTTTCCCTTTTTTTTCCCCAAAGCCCCAGTAGATAGTCGTATGTCACAGTTGTACATCCTTCCAGTTGCTCTATGTGGGACGCCACCTCAGCCTGGCTTGATGAGTGGGGCGTAGGTCCGTGCCCAGGATCCGAACCAGTGAACCCTGGGCCGCCAAAGTGGAGCGCGCAAACTTAATCACTATGCCACCGGGCTGGCCCCTAGACATGTTCTTTTTGACTGATCAAATTTTTTTTTTTTTTTTTTTTTGTGAGGAAGACCAGCCCTGAGCTAACATCCATGCCAATCCTCCTTTTTGCTGAGGAAGACTGGCCCTGGGCTAACATCTGCGCCCATCTTCCTCCACTTTATATGGGACACCGCCACAGCGTGGACTGACAAGCGGTCTGTCGGTGTGTGCCTGGATCCTAACCCGGGCCGCCAGCAGCGGAGCGCGCACACTTAACCGCTCCGCCATGGGGCCGGCCCCAAACTGACTGATCAAATATTGATTTAAAAAATATTAGAGGGGCCGGCCCCTTAGCACAGTGGTTAAGTGTGCGCGCTCCACTGCTGGCGGCCCGGGGTTCGGATCCCAGGCGCGCACTGACGCACCGCTTGTCAAGCGATGCTATGGCGGCGTCCCACATAAAGTGGAGGAAGATGGGCACAGATGTTAGCTCAGGGCCAGTCTTCCTCAGCAAAAAGGAGGATTGGCACCGATGTTAGCTCAGGGCTGATCTTCCTCACAAAAAATGTAAATAAATAAAAATTTACCTTATTGGATGATCTAGACCCAAAACTATAAAGTAAAACAAGAAAGTAAGCACAAAAGCTAATTAGAGAGTCAGAGAGAGGGTAATGATAATTGCAATGATTCAGGCTATTATTAATTTTGGGTATACAGAGGAGAATTTATAACACTATACCTTGGCATGTGGAGTATGAGGTTCAGATGACAGAGACTAATACATTACAAGGATAACCTTCCCTTCCCAACAGTATGGATAGAGAGTAATCTAGCTGAAGTTTGTGGTCCTGAATTTAGTGTTAAATGCCAGTCTACACAGCAGTGTTATTTTTTCTATCTGGGTGCACTCAGCAATCTGGGCACAGGCACCCAGTTAGAGCTGGTGTTTTGCCAGGTGAATGATAGCAGGGCGACAGGGCAAAGGAGATTCGTGGTTCCTGACAAGACAGTGGTAAAGCAATTTAACACAGAATGCAGCAGGAGATCAAAGGAAGCAAAGGCAGGAGAAGGCTGAGAGGGAGAAAAAAGAGAAGTCTGTGGACTGGAGGTCCAAGTCAGAGAAATCTGAGAAGGGTGCGAGGCTGAAGTAGAGTGGGAAGAGCAGTGGAAATGAGATGTCAGGGAACTGAGAATGGTTATACTGGAGTAACTGAGTGAGAGAGCCAGGAGGAAAGTTCTGGCCAGAGAATGTGAGGTTTGCATTTATGAAGTTAGAGGTAAAACAGATTGGGGGTATGACAAGATCCAAGGTGTGGCAACAGAAGTGGGTGGCTGAAGTTCACTAGAGACGAGCATGTCAAGAAACTTCGAGGCTGATGCTAGGTGGACTGTCTACTTGGGTAATGAATTCACTCAGGGTGAGAGCAGGAGTTAAGGTAAGAGGAAGACTATAAGCCATGTGTCACAGCCTTTAATAAATTAATTCTTGAAAGACTTTGGATATGTTTAGTACAGAGGACTGGATATTCCAGAAAGGGGACCCTTGCCCCTTATCTATGAGCTTTCAGTCCAAAACAGTTCATACTAATGCAGAAGCAAGCAGCAGCTTAAGAAAAATGAGTAATGTTTCCCTTCATTCTTAAGACTAATCTTTGCTCCACTTTTCATACTTGGCAAGAACTTGTGCTTCACATTTTCATCCTAAGGCTATGTCTTCTCTGCTGAAGTCGTATGGAGAATGAATTACCTACTAATTCAGACAAGAAAAATCTCAGCTCCTTGCTCTCATAAATTTGTGAAAATAAATGTTTTAAAAATAAATTACAATTCAATTGCCCCAGTTCTGATTTGAAAACATCTGGTGAGACCACTGGGTACAATTTCCCACTACTCTTTTTTTTTTTTTTTTATTGTAAAAACACACATATACAAAGATTTCTTATAATCTTGAAAGACCAGGGTGGCATGCTATTTACTGACAGGCTGACCTTTACACAAAGAACCTCCACCTTCAACAAGCTGAAATTACTGTTACTGATGCCTTCAGCATATCGTCTGCGTCAGAAAGCGGCATGTTTTGTCCAAGTCATACAGAAGTGGCTAGATAGACACCATTGGTCACCAGATGGTGTAATGCAGAGGGCAGGGGAAAATTATTTCTGCAGTACCAACCATATGCCTGATATTATGCAAAGAAAAAAAGAAATGTCAAATATGATTCCTAATGCCAAGAAGCTTACAACTTATTGGTCAATTACATAATACTTGAGCCCAGAGCCATGTTTCACAGGTTTTGAATCACCCACAGCATCTAATATAAAACTTTATAGGTATCAACAAGAAGTTAATAAAAAGTTAAAACAAAGGGCCGGCCCGGTGGCGCAAGCGGTTAAGTGCGCGCACTCCGCTGCGGCGGCCCGGGGTTCGCCGGTTCGGATCCCCGGCGTGCACCAACGCACCGCTTGTCAAGCCATACTGAGGCGAAAAAAAGAGGATTAGCAGATGTTAGCTCAGGGCTGATCTTCCTCACACACACACACAAAAAAGTTAAAACAAGTTTATAATTAAGTAATAAAATACATGTTTAATATATATGATCAAGAGAAGGGATAACAGTTGAGCTGGTGTCATTGTAATCTATGGAAAAATCTTGCTCCTATTCTAATTTTATAGTATTTTTATTTTGAGCATGTACTGACACCGGAAGGTCCCCATTCCTACTCACTGAAATCTTCAGGGAAGAAAAGAGCCAAATCAGATTTTCCTAGAGGTAGGAATTGGAGGTCAGGCTTATCCTGTGGTAGGGCACCACGAGTGGCTGAGTCCTTACTTGCATCCTTTCCCAGATAGGCAAGGAAACTAACCTTGAGCAATAGCTCTTTTAAGCATGCAAAAGTACTGACCAACGTGTTATTGAAAACTTTTCCCTCTTGGATTCTTTGATCTTATATTGTTATCCTTCCATTCATTTATCAAAAAATTATTGAGCACCTACTATATACCAGCAGTGTGTGCCTATCTGTTACTTCTGATTCCTCACTACCTGTTCATTCTCTACCCTACCACTCCCTCCCCCTCACCCCTTGCCTAGCCCTCAGCTCTATTCTTCCTTCTATATATATATATATATATATATATATATATATATATATATATCTTACCCTTCAGAAATCATATGAGTTCTCTGAGGTTCCCATAGCCTTTAAACTAATATTCCCAACCTACATATCCTATACATTCAAATGGAAGAGGTGGCTAGTGTGTCTGTAAGGTCTTAAACTTCCTGCTACTGCTCTGCCTCATTTATTGTTCCTTCTCAGTCTTTCCTGCTGGCATCTCTTCCTCTAGAGATGTATTAGGTTCTCAAAAATTTTCAGTACCGAGTCTGTCCTTTCACTCTATACTCCATCCTTATGTAATTTCATCTCTGCCTTCCTATCAATCACTAAGCTTACAAATGAATTTCTATTCTTGCTCTTCCCATGCTTTAGGTCTTCACTGAGGTTGTTGCCCCTACTTTTATCCAGATAACTCCTTTTCTTCCTTAAATCTTAGTTTAAAGTCATGTTCCTCAAGGAAGTCTTTATTCCTCTCCCTAGAATAGGTTAGACAGCTCTGCCATGTGATTTTATTGCACCCTGTCGTTTTCTTTTGAAGCATTCATCATCTCAAACGATCTGTTTAATGGCTGTCTTGTCCCCTAGACCAGGGGTCATTAAACAATAGCCCATGGGTCAAATTCAGTCCCCTTGCCTGGTTTTTTTTTTTTGTTTTTTGAGGAAGATTAGCCCTGAGCTAACATCTGTTGCCAATCCTCCTCTTTTTTGCCGAGGAAGATTGGCCCTGTGCTGACATCCGTGCCCATCTTCCTCTACTTTATATGAGACACTGCCACAGCATGGCTTGATAAGCGGTGCGTAGGTCCACGCCTGGGATCCGAACCTGCGAACTCCGGGCTGCTGAGGCAGAGCGCACAAACTTAACCACTATGCCACTGGGCTGGGCCCCCCCAGCCTGTTTTTTAAATAAAGTTTTATTGCAACCCAGACACTTTTTTGTTTATGTATTGTTGATGATTGCTTTTGCGTTTCAACAGCAAAGTTGAGTAGTTGTGAGAGAGACTATATGGCCTGAAAAGCCCGAAATATTTATTATCTGTCACTTTACAAGAAGAGTTTGCCAAACCCTGCACTAGACTATAAGCACCCGAAGGCTGAAATCATGCCTGTCATTCTCACTTCTGTATTCCCAGTACCTAGCATGATGCCTAACTGTATTTCAGTCTCAAGCTTTAACCCATCTTATCAGTGATACAAATGAGATCATATTAATCGGCCAGTGTTTATAACAGCATTATAATCATTGCTTATCCAGGTAATGATTGTAGTATTCTAGTCCAAGGGGGGAAACAGAAATTAATCAAATAATAAACAAATGAATGGATTATTACAACCAGAGGTAAGTGCTATGCAAGAAATGAACACAGTACAATTAGAATATGTAACAGGGGCCAGCCTCGTGGCCTAGTGGTTAAGTTCAGTGCACTCCGCTTCAGTGGCCTGGGTTCGGTTCCCAGGCACAGACCTACAACACTCATCAGCGCCCATGCTGTGGTGGCGACCCACATACAAACAAGATAAGAGGAAGACTGGCACAGATGTTAGCTCAGGGTGAATCTTCCTCAGGAAAAAAAAAAAAAAAGAGTATGTAACAGAACAATAATCAAATAGAGTTTGGGAAGGCTTCCCTGAGGAAGTGACCTTTGACTGGAAATCTAAAGTGTGAACTAAGTGGACAAAAAGAGGTGGAGAGAGGAAGAGAAAACCAGGCAGAAAGAATATCACACACAAATCTCTCATCTTTGGAGAGAAGGAACATGGTATGTACCAGGAACTGATGTTCTTGTCAAATAATGAAATTTAAAGTAAGTTCCTTGAAAAGTTAAGGGTAGGATCCAAAATGCACCAAATGCTCAGTGGGGTAGTTATAATAATGTAAAAATTGAAACATTCTGTTGTTGGCCAACAGTGGGAAAATGGTAAACTATCACATGTCCACAGCACAGCATATTCTGCATCCATTAAAACAATGTATATGAAGAATTTTAATTTGCATAGGAAATGCTTCTGCTATGATGTAAAGTAAAAAAACCAGGACATTATTTCTACTATGTAATATATTTATAGAAAAATTTTCTAGAAAAAAATGGACTAAAATGTTAATCATGACTGCCTCTGGGTGGGACTGAGTGTCCCATATTTTCTTTACAGTTTTCCATATTTTCTATGCTATACATTTAAAACTTCTAAGATTGAAAAAATACATTTTATTTGAAAATAAGGAAATATAAGGGTTGATCTGTATCTACACATCTGAGAATAAATAGTCTTTCCTGGCCCCTGGAATGAGGATGTAAAATGAGGATTAAAACCCAGGAGAGTTCACTGTCAATAACAAAGATTATTAGTGGAAGTTTTCCTGGAATGTGATTTAAGCTATGCATATAAAAGTGCAGGAGGGACTTGGGGGCCAGGGAAAACTACTCTGAGATATGCTGCTCTATATAGACATGTTGCTTCTGAGATTTTGTATCTTGATTATTTAAATTGGGAACTTAATTTAACCTTACTCTATGCGTGTTTGGTCTCTTCCTGCCTAGGCATAATCCATCAGAAACGCTCCAATATCAATTCTGTTTACGTAATTTAAATGAGGGTCCTGGAGAGCTCAAGCATCAGTTCTAATGTTACTTTATTCTGAAAGCTTCTTTTGGTTTTTGTTCCTCAAACATCATCTTTAATTTATAGGCTCATTGGTCTCTCCCTTAAAACTGTTACTGCTAATTTATAAAAGTGAGCGAGTTGAAAGTTGTTTTTAAAAAGTTTTGCTTCTCTCTGTAACTGAGTAGATTAATTGGTTAAAAAGATAAGAACAGAGAGAAATTCAGCTCTCACCACAACGATTAACTTGACTTCTCTTTAGTTTAACAAAGAGAGAAATAAAACCTCATTCTTTTAGTCAAAAATATTTTATTACTCATTCAGGCAATATATATTTATGTGCCTATCTTATACCCAGGCAGGTGCTATGAAAATTGGAGAAACCTGCATAAAGTTTTTTGAGAGTGGGTAGAGTTGACAGCAATTGCCTCCAGGGTTTGCCATACTTATTTAGGGCTTTGAAATCCCTTCTGGGAGAGAATGATTTTCTTTTCCATCATCGTTTCATAGAGGCAAGACACTGGATGAAGGGCTGGTAAAAATTTCCTTTAGACTAGATCAGGGTTTTTCAATCCCGGCACTAGTGACACTTGGGACCAGATAATTCTTTCTGTTGTGGGGGCTGTCCTGTGCATTGTCACACATTCAGCTGCATCCCTGGACTCTTACCTACTAGATACCAGTAGCACTCCTTCAGATGTGATCATCAAAAACGTCTCCAGATATATTACCAAATGTCTTCCGGGCAGGCGGGCAAAGTTGCCCTGGTTGAGGACCACTACGCTAAATGCATCCGACATTCAATCCCACGGTAGTTGACAAAACTGAGTTCTATAAAGATGAAGGAAAGGAATGACACAAAGAATAATTTACCTTGAATTCCACTGAATTTACTAGAAAACAAACAAAAGCAAACAAATAATTGAATAACAAAGAAAATATGAATCTTGTCAAATCACTATGCCCTTCTGCCTATTCCCTAGATTAGAGATGAATGGAAAGACACTGACAAGACAGGCTGTTTCCTACAATGGAAATGACTAGTATATAGATGCTACTCAGAAGATTCTCTACAGTATAGGAGTAAAAGCAATAGATCTGGAGTTAGAAGGCATGGGTTCTCACTAAATAAATAGCTTCATTTCTTTGTGCCTCAGCTTCCTGATCTGTAAAATGGAGGTGTAGTGGGAAGGCAATAGAAACGGTTGTAAATAGACCTTTTTTTTTTTTTTTTTTTCCGTTGGTGAGGAAGATTAGCCCTGAGCTAACATCTGTTGCCAATTCTCCTCTTTTTGCTAAGGAAGACTGGCTCCGGGCTAACATCTGTGCCCATCTTCCTCTACTTTATATGTGGCTTGACAAGTGTTGCATAGGTCCGCGCCCAGGATCCAAACCTGCGAATCCTGGGCCACCAAAGTGGAGCGTGCGAATTTAACCACTATGCCACCAGGCAGGCCCTGTAACTAGAACTTTTAATTTTTTAATTCAGTAAATGTTAAAGATATATTCTAGGCACTATACTTGAAGCTAGTACGTAAAAGATGAAAAGACATGGTCCCCTCCTTCAAGGAGATTACCAGCAAACAAACTACAACAATCTAAGAGTTATAACAGAAGCATGTACAAAAAGCAGTGGAAGCCCAGAAAGAACACCTAAATCTGCTTAGGGAAATCTTTACAAGTGGGATAGCATTTCATCTAAAATTTGAAAGATGAATAAAAATTTTGACTGGAGACAAGGAGGAGGAAAATACTCAAGTTAGAAAGGCAAAGGCATAGAGACTTGATGAAAGAATATTTAAGGTATATTTAAGGAACCACAAGTACTCCAGTGCTGCTAGAGGATAAATGGAAAAGACAGTGAAATGAGATATTATATTGTAGAAGATAATTTAAAATTTATGTGGTAGACAGATCACCCTTCCAGTAGTGTGGAAAATAAGTTTGGAGGGGAAGAGCCAAGAGACCAATTAAGTGGCTATTGCAATAGTCCATCTAAAGGCAGTGAAAGCCTACAGAAGGACGATGAGTATATGGACATGAATGGGGAATATTCAGGAGAGAGAATGAGCAAGACTTGAAGTCAGAATGTTAGAAGGACTATAGCTAAGATTTATGGAGGATTTTGCTAAGCACTTTTTTTTTTTTTTTTGCAATACCTCATTTAATCCTTATAACATGCCTAACAGGGATGGAAAACACTCCAATTTGCTAAAAGCTAATTTGCCAAAGTATCAGTGATATTTACCAAATACTTGTTTTAGGGAATATTCATCTTGAATTTAACAAGTGTATTTTTTGGTAAAATTACTTTTTAATGAATTGGTTTTTGGTGAAATGACTTAGAGCCTAGTTATATTATTATCCCCATTTTAGAGAGTAGAAAACTGAGGTTCAGAGTTAGCAAAGGCAAGGCCAGGCCTATAAAACTAGCGCTTTTAATCTCTACATGGCTAATAGTGTAGGGATAAAGGAAACAAAATGATCTGGATATCTTATTTCAGCTCTATTATGCTATGATGTTAATATTCTTAAATCAAGAACTAAAACTTAAAAAGAGATAATACAATGAAACTAAGCTCAAAATCTAATATATTAAGAGTACCACAGCTTCTTATGGCAACTTGCTTAGTTTTTCCGGGGGGCTTTTTCTCCTCCTTCAGCCAGTTGATGAAGATAATGAAAGTAAGATGGTTCTCTTTGCTTTTCTGTGGTTCTCTGCTTTTTCTTAATTACCAGAAATTGCCATGTATCTGGAGTCAACTATTTATATGCATGTGACACATAAAGCCCACTGATCACCTTTAAACTTTCACCTCAAATATTTGTTTCATCACCAATATAGGTAGTATTATTTTTCTGACAATGGGAAAAAAAGTCACCATAATTCTGCTCTCCCGGGTGTGAGAATTTTGAAATCTTTTAAACTCAACTCTGTATTTTGCTCTGCTTGAGAATCCCTAGCAAAAACTGCACATGACCTTTCTTGGATCTGTAATGATTATGGTTTCTAGCTGCAGAGAGTGGAGTCCACTCTAGGAGTTCAGCGGAGAGCAGTAACTCCTCTTTGGGGGCATTTTTGTCACAGTGGCATGTAGTGCCCAGGGGCCAGAGATGTTAAATATCCTGCACAATGAAGAACTGTTTCACCCAAAATACCAGGAGAAGCCCCCTTGAGAAACACTGAGCTCAGGGTCAACTTCACGGGCATGCAGACTGTGCAAACAGGGCTCAGTGCCTGGTTTAATGCTCTGCAGTCACTACTTTGAAAATCTTAATACTTTTATGTTTGAATGTCTGTTTTATAAATGAAGTCCAGTGGTACAATGAATCATACATGCAAGCAGAGGAGGTAACGTGTGTGTCCTTTCTTCCTTGCCACCCTATTTGCATACAGTCTTCACAATGCCTCATAAGCACAAGATTCTGGTGGACCTATGAGGTGAAGGAACTCAGGGAGTCACAGAGTGAGTCAAGGCAAGCATGTTACATCTATGACTGATTTAGTGGAGGCGCTGACAGTTCCAAGAGGCTATGCTTTCCATCTGACCCAGAACTTGCTTCAGGGGCAAAAAGAAGGCAATGGCATCCTAAGAAATAGATGTGACCAAAGAACCCCATCATATCCTTTCTTACTTGTGTGTGTTACTTCCCTGTAATACCATTTACTCTGAAAATGATGACATAGAAGGAAGGGGAAAGGTAGGGCAGCCCACAGTTCCCTTTCCTTTCAGTCCTTCCTTACTCAGGTTGGTAGGATGTGCTTCATATCAAGAAGGGAAATAAAAAGTTGAGTTGGTTTTGAGCAGCATTTACATTGTTCTGATAAGCACGAAATACATATGCATGTACAAACTATGAAATACGAATTGTGTAATTTTGGTGATTCTATATATGAGTTAAATGCTCTTATATTTGCATTTATAAATGGCATTGCACAATGTAAAGATGAATGGTAAAATTCATTCTAATAATTTAAAATTCTAATTTTTCTTTACTTAGAATGATATTAAAAAGCAAATAAAAAACATCATGACAAGTCGAGGGAGAGATAACAGAGGAAAGAAAAAGCTTTATATTTAAATATATATAGTGGCACTTTTTCCTTGCTTTTTGACCCAGGGGGCCTACCGTATTCATTTTGCTCTGAGCCCCACAAATTATGTTGCTGGGAGTGACTGAGCTAGTTTAAGCAGAAAGAGATTAAAGGATAGCATTTAGCTCACAGATCTCTGAGAGGACCAGAGAACCAGGCTTGGATAATACATAGCTAGAAACATCCAGGAAAAACCAAACCAGGAAGAACACAAGAATAGCCTGCATCACAAGGCTATTCTAGCAGAAACCCACCCCAGCACCACCTGCCAGTCAGCACCTATGACTCTAAAAATGGATGCCAGAACTCCTCCCCAGCTGCCCAGAAGAACCAGACACCTCCACCATGATGTTTGCCAGAAAATACCATCACCCTGAGTGCAGCTGAGCCATTGTGTTGCTCACTTTCACATTTATGTCTTGAATGGGTGCATCTGATTGCTGGAAATTAGGTCATATGTAGTGATATGCTAAAGCAAGCTCATGATTGTTAGTATCTTCACCAACTAACGCCACGTTCATTGAAGTAACTCTGGTAGCTTAAGAATATTCACACCACGAAAACTGGCCAATGCTACAAATCAGGGTCTTTCCCTTCCCCCAGCCATTGTTAAACATTTACTGGCACACCACTCATCTCATGCCAGTACTCTAGTTGCAAGGGAGTCTAGAAACTGTAGTTTTTGATTTTCTAGCTTCTGAAGTACGGAAAAGCAAGCCACAAGAAAACTGGATGAGTGTTGTGTAAGCCATTTTATAATATCTGCCAAAAAATTATGGTAGCCATTGCCTTCTGTTCTAACAAGAAGATGCTAACACACATTGAACATTATTGGCACAGTAGGCCGGGCAGGCTTTTACTAAACACACGACATGATGAGTCTAGGTCAGTGAACTAGAAGAGATGATAAAATGTGGATTGATATGACTAAAATACATTTCTATGATGCTACACTATAAGCTCCATAAGGGTAGGGGCCACATCTGTTTTGTTTCTCACTATATCTCAAATCACCTGGCAAATAAAACCCACTCAACAATAACAAAAAAAGAGATGCTTTAAGGATATTAAGTATAGAGCTTAATTTTGGCATTTCTCATATTGTACGTAGGTAAGACAATTCCCAATGATTTTACTGTTTTTAGACGAGTTAAACTTCTGGATGTCAACAGTTTATTATACTTCACAGACATTATCTCATTTGAGCCTTATAACATCCCTGAGTGGTTAAAACAGGAATTACTATCCATTTCATAGATGAGGAAACAAATTCCAAAAAAATAAAGTGAGCTGTCCAAACTCATTTAGATAGCAAATGATGGTTTAAATTTTTCATTCTCTGACTCAACATTCCAGAGTTCTTTCTTAGCTCGGGAGAATATATTTATAAAACACATTTGATAGTGATTAGGTAGGGGGGAATTGTCAGGTTTTTAATTTGAGCATGAACTTAAATTCAATTATGTGCAATGGACACAATATTCTAATTTCACGCTGCAAATGCTTTTCTTCAAGAGTAAGCATTCTTTCCTTGGAGTTATAGAAGGATTTGAATTGTGGTTGCAACTGCATTTTCTTAAAGTAAATGATGTTGTTCAAGGGGTAGGAGGAAAGAAACCCTTTTCTAGAAACAGATCTGTGAATTTGATGCTTTTATCTTTTTCTAGTTAGGAATGGTATAATTTAAATATTACGGATGTGCTTGATTATAGCATAATACAGGCATTCTCAATTTTATATTACTTAACAATCATGAGAGTGGTGGGTGGGGTTCCCAGTAATACAAATTTCCAGGCCCCATTCCCCCCAAAATAATAAATTTCAAAATATTAATTATATTTATATAATTATAATATATATTATATATTTAATCTCAAAATATTAAATACTATGAGAATCACTAGTATTGTGCATCTGACCTTCAGCTTGTACAAAATATTTAATTACCAGAAAATGCATTTTAGCATGGTAGTCCTATTTTTAAACCCCTTCCACAGCCTTCTGAAACTTAATCAATTTAAGAGATTTTGCATCTTAAAAATATTATTAGGTAATTCCATGTATATTAGTAGAAATCTTGCCACCTATGTTTATAATCATGCTCTGAGTTGAGAACTGCAGGCTCATTTACTGTGGTAATCAGTCTCAAATCCCTTGGAGCATAAATTCTTATTAGCATTATATGCTATGGAATTTCTAGACCGCTTCTTACCAGTGATTTGTCCCTTTGAGCCTTTTGATTTTCCTATTTGAAGAACCACAACGGTTCCAAATGAGGATCTCTCACACCTCTTCATATATGTGGCAACCTAATAACCATTAAAACACACCTGTATAATATATAAGCGTGAAAGAATGAGCTCTAATTTGGGTAGATTGAGATGATTGTCAAAAGTCCTAATTCAGTGGCATATTTCGAACTTGAAATTATGGTTTCTGCCTCCTACTGCTTAAATCTTTTTGTTGGGAAAAACTCATGGATTTTTAAGTGAAACTCTCTCGTTTCACGGATGAGGAAACTGAAGCCCCCCAAAACAAATTATTTGTCCAAGGTCACGCCCAATATTAGTGACCAAGTCAGACAAAAACCCATAGGTTCCAACATAATGGCCAACACAGTTGCATGTTACTACCCTTCTTTTTGCGATTTCATTAACTGTACCCCTACTCCCCCTGCTCTTTTTGGATCAAGTTGTTTTGTCTACGGTCCCCTCCCCCTTTTCCTTTTATGCCTTCGGGTAGCAAAACCTCGCACAACCTGTTAATGAATAACACCGGGAGTCCACATCTACCGCGGCGACTCTCACGGGCCTTTTTCTTTGGCCGAAAATTTCTCTGAAAGGCTCTTAATCCTACATTCCACCGGGGTAGGGCGGGGAGGAGAGAGGTCACCGGGAGCTGACAAGTCCTTACATGTCCGCGCGCGCGCCCGAGACGCAGCCTGCGGGCCCGAAAAGGAAACCAAGAAAGGATACGCTAGGGCGAGGGAAGGAAAGGGGCGGGAGAAAAACACCGCGGTGGGAAATCCCTGTGCACTGGATCTGCCAAATCCTGGCAAGGCTGAGCAGAGCCGAGCGTGAATAAATCTCATTAAGTGGCCGTACGCAGACACTGCAGCAGCACACACGAAGAGGGGGCGCGGCGGCTCGCGCCGCACAGGCGGGAGGGAGCGCCGGGGCGACCCTTTTATAGGCCGAAGATCGCGCTCGCGCGCCCCCGCCCCTCGCGCCGCCCTCGGGCCACGCGCGGAGCCGCGGCGTTACCTGAGAAGGGCCAGCTGCGTCCGCCTGGCCCCGCCCGTTCCGCCGCCCGCCCTCCCGCGAGGCCGCCGAGGCACGAGATCTGCGCCTCGCCTCCCTCCTCCCGCAGGCGGGTTTTCTTACCTTGTAAAAAGCCGTCTCCGCGGCTGCCCCCGCCTCCTGTGCAGGATGTGAAATGGCGGTCGGCGAGGTGAGCGCGAGTACCGTAGCTCCGGCCAATCCCGCTTAGCCGCCAAAACGGCCGTGAACATGGGTTACCCCCCACCTGCAAGCCCCTCCGAGCCCATCCATGTCATCGGCGCTCCGCCGCCCCCTCCGCTGCCCCTGACCCAGGTGGCCGTGCCCACCGGCCGAGTCATCGATCCCCCGCGCCGGGCGCCGGCCCAGCTTTCCCCCAGCCTCCTACCCCGCTACGTGCCCGGGGGCGGGGGAGAAAACACCTTCTCGGCCCCCACCGGGGTGTCCCGCTCGGGCGCGCGCCCCGCTCCCTCCCTTTCCCGCCGCGTCCCCTCCCCCAACTACTCACAGCCCTCCCTTCGCCACTCACAACCCCGGTCTCCCCTCCCCCAGTGGTTGCGTCCGTGACATCATCATCATGGCAACAAGAGCTGCAGCCTGGGACCGAGGAGCCCGTGTGATTCCCGGCGGTGGCGGCAGCACCAGCACCGACGACAGCGCGACGGCTTCTCTCCTGCTGTCCCTCGCCGGCTGCTCCTGAGGAGGCGGCGGCAGCCGTGCCAGGCCCGCCCCGCCCGCCGCCGCTCGCGGTGTCTGTGTGTGAGGGGAGGGGGACGCGCCGAGCAGGGGAGGGGGCACCGCCGCCGCCGTTGCCGTGGGGCTGCCGCTGCGGAAGGAGCCGCCGCCGCCGCTGCTGCCGCTGCCAGGTCGCTAGTGAAGAGGAGGCGGTGGCGGCGGCGGCGAACATGTTTTCAGTGCGGATAGTGACTGCCGACTACTACATGGCCAGCCCGCTGCAGGGGCTGGATATCTGCCAATCCCCCGTCACCCAGGCCCCTGTCAAGAAGGTGCCGGTGGTGCGAGTCTTCGGAGCGACCCCGGCAGGTAAGCGGGCGCGGGCGGGAACCGGCGGGGCGCCGGGGCTGCCCTCCCCGCCGCGCACAGGCGCCCACGCCGCCGGCGCCGGCCCTCTCGGCGGCTGGCTGCCGCGTCTTCCTGCCCTCCGCCCTCCTCGCCTTTCCTCCCGTGCGTGACAAGAAGCGCGGAAACGGGGGTCCGCGCGAGAGCTGCGCCCCCCGGGCGGGGAGGCGGCGGGTGCCGAGTGTTTACACTGTGTGCGGCGGCCGGGATCTGGATCTGCACTGCCGGGTTGCGGGGCAGGGGGAGCGAGCTTCGCGAGCACCGCTCTGGCCCCGGAGGATGGGCCAGGTGGCCGCGCCATGTCTTGCGGGGACGGGTTCGCCGGGCCCCGCTCTGAGGTCGGTCGCCGGTGGGACCGCGGACATCCCCTGCGTTTCCCAAGTGCCTCTTTCTGGAAATGGCTTGGAGAGGGGAGGGGAAGTGTCAGCTCTGTTGTCAATCGCTCCTCTTCGCCTCCCAGCAGCGCTCTCCTCTGCCCCTTCCGGAGAGGCAGTGGGCTGAAGAGCGGCGCCTGGGGCCAGATAATCGTTCTCAGTGAAGTGACCATGTGGTTCTGCTGTGAGCGCAGGTCGTGACTCCTTAGAGTTAAAGCCTCAGAGTCTGGGGACAGGGCAGCATCCTCCGGTGCAGTGCTTTCAGGGAAATGTGCGTCCATGGAAGTAGGAAATGCGTGTTTATGTTGCCCAACGTAAAACATCCCACTTAGCGTGAATTGCTTGCGCTGAGCTCAACTCAGCAACACAAACATTAAAAGATAACCCTATGCTGGGTTGTAGGGTTGCGTTTTTATATACAAATATATTTAAAACAAACTGTTTTGAAGAATGAGCCAGGTGGGGAGACGGCAGTGACAAGCTACCTTCTCAAAAGCTTTTGGGGATTTATGATAATATAAATGGATAGTGGGCAAATTTACGAGGTGTTTTTGGTTGTTTTTCGTTTCTACGTGCTATGAACTGCCTACATGAAATAATGGAGCTGCCTCCTAGAAAGGGATGCTGTTGCCTCTAGCTGTGTATTGCCCTATGGGATTTTAGATAGCATTTCCCACTTGATGCTCCTCTCCCTAATCATCATTCATCTTACTACTAGTCAATTTATGTGGACTACCGAGATAATAGCATTACTTTCCCAAAGACAAGCACTCATTCCAAGCAGTTATCTTTTAATGTGAATTCTCTTTGTTAAAAACTTCAGTGATGTTAGTGAGATTTGGTAGAGTATTCCTTTTTAAAATAGTGAAAAAGATTTTGATGATATGGACCTTGTAAGGTGGGGTATTTGAATGCTGTTAACAATTCGTTGAACGTGTAGCACTTGAAACTTTGGAAGCTGGAAAATAGAGGCAGTCAAGTGTTCTGAAGGATAGATTTTTCTGCCCTTTTAAATATAGTGATGCTGTCTTTGTTTTAATTGGAATTTCAGTGTAATATACTGTTTGTTCTCACTTCAGCTGCAGAGAAGGAAAAAGATAGTGACGTTGATATAGCTCTGTTCAGCTGGATTTCCAGATTATAAAGTGACATGCTCATAGTATGTACTGTGGCATTTCTGAGTATTACAGTTTGTATGGTTTGGGTTACTTTTCTACACATAGTTTTTTTTTCTGTACACAAGTCATTAAATATGTATTGCTGAGTGATTTTCAAGCTCTGTTTCATAGGAAAGTTTTGTTTGTGGAAATAAATGAATTTCATTGTGAGCTAGCAGTAATTGTGTTATCAGAGAAAATATTCTTAAAAAAATAAAGAATATGATATACTTTTGTGTTTCTCAGTTTAAAAAAAGAGACTTGAACTATTCTATGATTAGAAACATTTATTTCTTCCCTCTTGGACATCTTAAAATAGATTACCAGCCCCCCCTTAAAAAAAAAAAAAAAGCGCAAACCCAAACTGTTTTTTTATATACCTTGAAATGTATATTGTAAATGAATATACAAGTAAGACTTTTTGTATATACATTGAAAGATGTAAAACTTGATACAGAGAAACCCGAACTTCAAGTTGTTAAGGATTATCAAATTGTTTGCTATAAATATAGTTCAGTTTCAAACATAAAAATTTTTGTGTTTCCTCAACAGGTGAAAAACTTTGAAGTCACTGGCATACATTTAGAGTTTACAGCTTTCAGAAATCAAGTCAGCATTTTTAGTACCTCAGAAACTCTCAGTAAAATTAGTATTAATTAAATGTAAACAGAAACTCTCCAATTATCTGCTTCTGAATTCTCTCCTCAAAGAAAACCAGTCCAGTCCACCCAGTAACATAAAACTTGAAAATAATTAAAAGAGAGGTCAATTCGGCTTAGTAGAAGTTTGAATGCTAGAATTTTTAATGAAGACAGATTTATTGTTTGAAAGTACAAACTATGTTTATATAGTTACTAATTAGTAAAATAAGTTAATGAAAAATTGTTACACATGATGAACCTATGTTACATAAAATACTATAAGTTTAATTTTGGAAGTCCTTAGTTTTTTACCTTGGTTTGCAGAAAAGATGTTTTTAAACTGAGTTTGCTTTACGAATGTGGTCCTGAAAAATAGCAGCAGCAGCAATTTTCTCCCAAATAAAGTGGCCATATCAGATTTATATTATTCTGAACTAATAAGTTTATTACATTTTTACTAGTTCAAGTATTTTTCTGCTTTAGAAAACAGTCCATTTGACTTCTGATTGTCCTATGTTTTAGGGGCATATCTTGAGTAATTTAAGAGATAAATTGTCTTAGGTTTAAAAGCTCTCATATCTTAAGTTGGTGAAATTTGAAAAGGTATGAAAAAAGTGGCATATTCAAATTTGGATGGTAAATCCTGACTGATTTAATCCCTTGCTGACTGAGGATATTGATTTCTGAGACAATCACTTAAATTTTCTTCATGTGAGTGATAGAACTATTTAAAAAAACAAAAGATTCTTCTGCTTTTCTTTCACTTATTCTTAAAATGTCTTGAACATTGTTTTGACATAACAATGTATTGAGCAATATAACAACATTTTGGTAACTTGTTCTAATGGAGGGAAGCAAAGTTATAAATAACTCAAGTACGAGACAGTGTTTTTTCACTTAGATTTGAATATGGGTGTGACTCTGGGGATTCACTTCAAACAAAATCCCAGGGCTTCATTATGAGGACCTGACTCCGGTGGACCTGGGAAGCAGTCCAGTTTCCAGATCCCAGCTCTTGCTTAGTTGCTTGATGTAACTCACTTCATGTTGAGCTTAGACAGCTCTCAGTTTTCTCAGCACCAGGTTAAACAGAATTATCCTTTCAAAAAGCTTCCCTGCTGAGATGCAGAGTAGGAGTGAATAGAAGAGTGTGAGTGAGATGTTCACAAAGCAAGGAATTAGACAACGTAGGCCAAACAGACTATAGAGGGAGCTGCTTGTCTTTAAGATTACTGTAAGGAACTCTGCCAATCCCCCCTCTAAGTCTTCCTCCAGCTAGTGAAAATTTTAGTAGAGTGTTCTAGATGCTAACTGTTAAACATAGTCAAGTTTTTGAACGTAAAAGATTGATAATTCTAAAATGCGATATAAATTTATGTGGTTGCTTAATAACCTCGCTTTTTAAAATAAATTGGTGGATTATTAAATAAGTTTGAGATGAGTACGATTTTGAAAACTATAGCGTTTATCAACAACTCAGATTATAAATAATTTCTCTAATAAAAGTGTTCATAGCCTTTTTTTTGCTAAACCATTTAAAAATATTTTAGGATCACATAATACCAGTTGATATAATTATTAGAAAGATTTTTGAGGAGCACTACTGAGATTTAATGATTTACCACAAACAAGATTAGTCACTTTATTTAGTAGGTATTTGAAGCCCTGAGTAGCAAATTTTATTAGTTCTCTGTATTGTATTTGATTTAAAATCACAATCAGTAAATCAGAGGCTTAAGCAGTAGCCCTCTTAAAATCTGTGGACATGGAGGAATCTGGTAATTTGTGATGCAGTTCATTCAGTGAACACTTTATGAGAACATACTGTGTATATTGAGATATTTTTTAGGTGCCGTCGTTATAAACAACTTTCACCCTCCAGAAGCTCACAGTGTAGCAGAGATGATAGACATGTAAGCCTAAGTCAAACATAGTTTGATTGGAGTATAATAGAAATGTGTATAAGACCAAGTGAGGACTCAAAGAAGGACATGTTCAGCGACCACCTAGCAGGCAAACAGGGGAGTGAGTCAGGGAAGGCTTCATGAAGGAAGTATGGATTAAATCATTTTAAAGGAATTTTAAAATTTAAAAATTCTGATAGAGGAACAGATACAAGGTAATTCACAAATGAAGAGAAAACTGCCCTTGGCAGGGCACCTTGGCAATGCATATCAGAATCCTTGAAATGTTCTTTTTTGACCCAATAATTCTAGTTTTAAAGGATTTTAATCTGTGAATGTAAATCTTTTAGCAAAATCTGATTATCTTTTGAATCCATCTACTTCTTTTCATTATCCATTACCACCTTAGTCTAAACTATTGGCCTTTTTGGATACGTTTACAATAGCCTCCTAATCTTGGCCTACCCCAGTCCACTCTGTTCCCTTCTAATCTCTTTTCTACGGTGTAATCAGAGGGATCTTTTCAAAATGCAAACCTGATTATATCACTCTACCACTTGATATGCTTCAGTAGCTTTCCATTGCATTTAGGATAAGGACAAAGCTACATGTCTTATGTGGTGGCATCTTCATGTCTTAGAAGGTCTTGCATAGTCTGGCCCCTACCTTTCTATCCAGTCGTGGCTTGAGCCACGTTCTTCTTGCCTTGCTCTTTGTGTTCCAGCCACATTGGCCTTATTTCAGTCCCTTATTCTTGCCATGCTCCCTCCCACAGTGAGGCCTTTGTACCTGCTGTTCCCTCTGCCTAGAATGTTTTTCCTTTTCCTTCACCTCAACTCCGATTTATCTTTCCTCAGGGAAGCCTTCCCTATCATAGACTCTCAAAGCTCCATAAACTCTCCTTCATAACACTTGCTCTAGTTGTAATTTTATATATGTTGGAGATTAACGTCTGTTTTTCCCGATAACCTCCATAAATGCTGGTAATGTAGTCATTTTTGCTTACCATTATACAGTCAGGTCTTACCACAGTGCTTGAAACTCAAGCATTTGTTGCGAGAATTATTCAATAGATGATAGTCATCGCAGAGAACGACCCCAAATCTCCAATAATTGGGAAGTGGTTACATAAATTGGGCATATTCGTATAGTGGAATTTATGTCATTAAAATCATGTTTTAGAAGAATATAAAATAATATGGGTAAATGCTGTCAATATAGTATGTGAAAAAAATCAGTTTACAAAATGGTCATTTATTAAAAATGCAGAAAAGGTACACCAAAGTATAAACGTTGGTGATCTCTGGGAGCTGTGTTTTGTGTTTTTCGGATTTTCTACAGAGAACATGTGTTGATTTTATAATTAAAAAAAAAAAACTGTGTATAAAATTAAGGAAAAATTGGCTTTCTAGATATGGTTCAGAAATAGAGTAAAAAAGACTTGAGGTTCATATTGGGCTCCAAAATAAATATCAACCAAAATGCATGATTACATGATAATAGTATTGAACTTGATTATATAAATTCAATTTAGGAACTGCAAAATGATTTTTATATTGAAACAAGCCAGTAATTTCTGGTTTTATCATACCCATTTATATGTAAACTGATTTTAAAATGTTTTGAAAAGTAGCATGATTTTGGCACATGACAGCAATGAAATAGAGCAGAGGCCAGAAACTGGCTCATATATATATAAGAACTTAGTATATGATAATGGATGCTACCTCTACCTATCAGTAGGGAAAAGAATTATTATTTAGTAAACAGTATTGAGATAGCCACTTAGTCATCTGGAAAAATAAAAAGTTGGCTTCCAGATGAGTCAAAGATTTAAATGTGAAAACAAACAAACAAATAGGATAATTATTTTTAATATAAATCTAGGAGTGGCGAAGGCCTTTCAAAACATGAAACAACTGAAGTCAGATTGCTGAATTTTACAATATAAAAATAAAATTCTGTATGGAGGAAAAAATCATAAAAGAGAAACAGACTAGTAAATCTTATTTGTACATTTTTCTCAAAGGACTAATTTCCTCTTAATATACAAAGAGCTCCTAGAAAATAATCCAGTAGAAAAAATGAACAAAGAGAATTCATATGCAAAGATGGACAATTTTATTTGTAATGAAGATGTAAATTAAAGCTACAACAAACCATTTATCACCTATCAAATTAGGAAAGATTGATTACATAGTATAACTTGGGGAAGATGAGAGAAAGGGGAAACGGGCATTCTCATACATTGCTGGTGGGACTATAAAGTGTTCATTGTCTATGGAAAGCAATTTGGAAATTATTTTCAAAATTAAAAATGCAAATATATTTTGATCTAGCAATTTCATTCAAGGATTTTTATCCTCTAAAAGATTTTATATAGATGTCAAATGAACATGTAAGAATATCTGTGGCAGTATTATTTGTCATTGTAAAAGATTGGAAACAACCTAAACATAAACTAGTAGGTGAGTGGTTAAGTAAATATGGTATAATCTATTTAGTGGAATATTAGGCAGCCCTTAAAAATAATGAGGCAACACTATGTGTACTGCTATGATGCATATCTAAGATATATTAAGAGGAAAAAAAGCAAGATGCAAAACTCCATGTATAGTATGCTGCCATTTGTGTGGTTTAAAATATGTGTATTTATATCTGGAAGGATACATGAGAGTTTGATAACAATAGTTCCCTCCAGTGAGGGGAACTGGTGGCTTAGAGGACAAAGGTGGGAGACTAAATTTTTTTAATATACTGTTTGGTAATTTTTGAATATTTCTTTTACCATATGCATGCAATACCTATTCAAAGCTGATTTTTTAAAGTTACATTATGCTTGCAGGAATTGGTAAGGAAGAACAAAAATAAAAGGCCGTAGTAGTTGTAAACAGTTGTCAAATGATTACTGCAGTACTGTTTAATTTTAGGTTTTGCTAGAGTCTTCTAATTCAGAGCCTCCAGTTGACGTTATGTGGCTCACTGGAGGGTGGCTCTAGTGGAGTGGGGTCTGAAGCAAGGCTGTGTGGTTCCTGTAAGCAGATAGCATGATGAGCAACAACTAGCAGTTACTGCTCCTTTTGATATTTTAAGTGCATTAAAGCAGGTGCTAAATTTACTACTTGGAATGCACTTTAGCCAGCTACAGAGTGTGTAGCTGCCTCTTGTGGAGAAGGGATCACAGAGCTGCTTTTGGAGTTTGTAGTATTCCAGGTGCCTATGGAGCATGTCACCCAGTGCAAGGTGCAGCCCACTGATGATGAGAGGACAGGGTAGCAGGGATGTTGCCTTGCGGGGTCCAGTACCAGGTTTGGATCTCTGTATTCACCTGTGTTGGATCCTCCTAGCCATGGGCATCTGATGTGCCGTTTAGCTTGCTGCAAGGTGACTGCCTAAATAGTGCATGTATGTTCTGCAAAAATAAAGCATCATTGCTATTTTGAAATATTGTTCCTGATGTGAAAAAGGTTGGATTTGAAATTTGTTCATATTATTACAAACTTCATTTAAATTTTAATTTTTCATGTGTAATTATATAAAGAAAATGTGATAAATTTTTTTTGCCAAGCACGATACCGATGCCTCCAAATGCCCTTCTGTTGGCCAGTGTGCTGAACAAATATTTACAGTGTGAAAAAGGTTGGGAAACACTGTTCTGGTCAAATCCTCTCATTTTATATAAAGAAAACTGAAATCTAGGTAGATAAACTCAGGGATTTGTCCAGTGTCCTATAGTTGGTTGGTCTGGGGCTTGGTCTGAAAACTGGGGATCTTGACTCTCAGTTCTCACTACCTCACACTGGTGCCCCACAATCTGAGGGAAAATTGGAGGAAGGCGCTGATGATGGAGTGAAAGACGAATATACAGAACCTTAGAAGAATTATTAAAAGAACTGCATGTACACGGCTTAGAAATCTTTGAGGGCCTACTGTGTCCAGTAGTGCTTAGAGTCTAACTGTAGAATAGGTAATAGTAGGATTTGTTTTGAGATGATTGTAGCTATCTCCTTTAAATAAAGAATGAAAGATAAGGGTTAGACTATAGCAAGAGGAATTAGGGATGGATATAAACAAAAATTGGTACTAGAATTGTATGTATACCGTTTTTCAAAGAAAAAGGGAGTGTTATCAGAAGACCTTTCAAGTTCCTCTGGTGCTGTAATTAAATTTTTCTCACCTTGCTTTTGATTGGATTAGAATTTGTTCAATTAAAAATATGAGTGAAAAATGATTCGGGTTTAAGTAGGTTGGGGTTAAATAGGCTTCAAAGGATGTTACCATTAGCCTTAGATATTTCAAAGAAATACTTAGAAACTTATTAAGATAAAGGATGTGGTATGATGTATGCCACTTTGATACCTGGCTGCCATTTTAACACCAGAGTGATACTAAATAAGAGAGGAAATAATGGGAGTTAAGGTACAATAAACTCCGGGTAATACTGTGTTAACTTATAGTTTCCAAGTAAGATACAGATAAGGCAGGGGTAGGTGTCTTAGGCAATTAAAAAAAAAATTCCACTGTCCAAACATAAAGGGATGCATTTTTGAGACAAAAACTAATTATAGGTAAAAGTAAAACCCTTTTAATGATAGTCTGTTTAACCTTTTGGTGTGTGGGGTTTTTTTGGTCATTCCTTTTAAGTTTTCCAGATGATCTGTGTTTCTTCTAGTTCTCTGTAGATTTTTAAATATTTCACTTTTTTAAATGAAAAGTATTTTGTTGCTTAATTAATATTGGCAAACTGGACTGTTTTCTGCAGCAGAAATTGAATATATGCTTAGCAGAGTAAATTCTGAGAAAAAAGAGTAGTAATTGCCATTGGAAAATTTAGGGTTTTTTTTTTTGTCCAATTCTCTTTTTTTTTTAGATGATAGTTGTGGGAATTACTAAGAATTTGAGGTCAATTTCCTTGGGGACAGTTATTTAATTTTCTTTGGGTTGAGAGAACATTTACTATATAAACAATTCAAATAAAAAAAGAAAGCGTGTTACCTCAAAAATGCTTGTGTAATATATAATAGTATAACAAGAGTTTTCTCTTTTTCTTCCATTTATTATAATTACCAAGAAAATATGAAAAGAATTAAAAGAAATATCTTATTTTGCATATATATATATTTATACTTCAAAGTAATTTATATATTAAATTAGGTTTTGTTTGAGATGGTGAAACAAAAGAGTCTGTAAGTAAGAATACATGTTGATATGTGAAAAAATGTGAAATTAAAACATGTTGGCATACTCCTAGTTTCTCAGAACAAGAAAATGACTAATCTAAATTTCATTTCAGAATAAAAACCAAGACAAGCCACATAAAAGCAACCTAAAAAATTAAACTGTCATCATATTATTTGTTTTAAAACTATGGAATAATATATCTGAGGAAGATTTCTCTCAAAATTGTTTTTCTCAATTTCAAGTAAGTAATTTATTTTGGTTAATATATTGGGGATGAGGGGGGTGGGGGTGAGCCTTGGCATTGAAATTGATAAATCCTACTCATCCTTGAAGTAACAACTCAAATATCGACCTCTTTAAAGCCTTCTGTGACCCTTTGCCCATTGCCAAAAGATTCTCTTTGGTTTCCAGTAGTCCTAGCCCCCTTTCACGTTGCTGATAAAGGACTTACTACACAGAGCATTGTGTTTGTAGGTGTTAGTAGTCACATGGCATTCATTACCTTCCTGTGCCTTCCCCACGTTCCCACCCCCTATACCCTCCATACTGCTTTCTACTGCTGAGAGACCCTGGGCAAGTTATTTTACTTCTATCAGCTTTAATTTCTTCCTCTGTAAAATGAGTTTTAATAATTTCTACCTTGTCGGATTATTATGATTGAATACAATAAGCAGCAAATGTCTGGCATGTATATAGTAACATAAATGTTACTTTCCTTACCTTTCTGACTCCAGAATCTGCCACGTTACTTCATATATACTATACACTCTTTAAAATGTTTGAATTGAATTGAAATGAAAATGGAATTTTTGTAGCATTTATTAGCTCCTCACAACAGAAAAGATAGCTGCACATTGTGGTGTAAGGCTTTTTACAGTTGGTCCCTGACTCATATATCTACAGGCTAGGTAATTACCTGTTTAAAAACACTTTTTAAAAATTTGACTTTTTTTAATAAGTACCCCACTCAGGCCTGAGTTTTCTTTTTTAACTGTTGATGTGTATTTATGGAGAGACAGAAAAGTGTCCAGGCCTGATCTTGCCTTGAAAAAGGGCACTGTTAAGTCATTGATCAAGGAGTAACTATAGTTTTCCAGTGCTGCAGATTAGGTTAAGTGTATTTCTTGTGAAACAGCCTTATTTTCCAAAGCCATCAGTAGTGCCTGCTTTTTTTAAAATGGTGGTAGAACATGTTGAAAGTGTGTGTGCCAGAGATCACAATAAAGGTGACAGTAGGGTTTATTGCTCTCTCCTTGTTTTTGCCTTTTGTGAACTTGTAACACACACAAAAATCGAAGCCCAAGGTTTTTAAAGCTATTTAGGATTGTCAGATGTGGACCAAATGAATTCATTGTTGCCTGGAGTTTCAATTCTCTTCACCATGTTTTGTCTACATATATTCCCAGGTTTTGTTTTGTTTTGGTTTGGTTTTTAGTAACATTGTCTTTTAATTTTTTTCATGAAGTCATTAGAAAAATTTTCAAATTAATTTTGATGTCTCATACCTTAGTTGATGATGCTTTTTGATTTTAAAATAGAAGCCAGATTAGTCAAAAGACCTTAATTTTATATCATTTTACTAACAGGTGATAGAGCATTTATTGAGCTCTTGCTGTGTCCCCTGTTCTAAATGATTTAATCTTCACAACAACGCTATAAAATAGATATTATTATCCCCATTTTACAGTTGAGGAAATGAGGCATGGAGAGGTTAATTAACTTCTGCCTAAAGTTATTCAGCGTACATTTACCTCATAGCATGTGAGTATTAAAATGAGGGAATATGTATTAGGCTATCACTTGCCTACATAGAAGAAGCAAAATATGAGATGTGTGTCTCCTGACACTTCCAGAATTTGAGATTAGCCATTATTGAGTCATGGCAGTGATCATGAATATATTCTTATTCACTACTTTTTTTGTGTGATAGTATACCCTGGTACTCTGTACTGACCCATTTTTTTCTGAGCAATATTAATGTTTCCTCTCAAATTCATGTTCCCATTTGGACTGAATTGTTTTGTTTTATGCATATGTGTTTATAAGGTGATAGTAGGACTTTAATATCAATCTGATAAAAGTATTTTTATAAGTTTAGTTTAATTAAACAAGTAGTATATAAATGTATTCTCATTGTGGTATTTAAAAAACAGGAACAGGTAAAGCAAAAATTTTCCTTGACCACCAGTCCTATTCCCCTCCCCACTTGTATCAGTTTTTGCATAACAAACCTCCCAAAACTTAGTGGTATGAAACAGTAGCCATTTGTTAGCACAAGATTCTGGGCTAGGCTCAGTTAAGCAGTTCTTCTCTTGCTACTGGCTGGGCTTGCTTATGGGGCTGCCATCAGCTTATAGGTCAGCTGGAAGCTGATTGGTCTAGGATGTCTTCACTCATATGTCTGGATATTGGGGCTGGCTGTTGGCTGGGGTGGTGGAGGGTCATGTGTCTCCAGCAGGCTAGCCTTCATCTGGAGGCAGTAGTAGGGTTTACAGGAGCACCAAGTGAAGGCAAGCCCCATATGTTTTCAGTTGTCCCATGGGCCAAAGCAAGTCATGTGGCCAAGCCCAGAGTCAGTGTGGGAGGGGTTTCCTAAGAGTATGTGACTCATTAGGGAGCCATTTACTGCTACTATGCCACTGTTGCTGGCTGACTCATTTTTCAGGAAACATTTGCCAGTGTGATGGTGCCCTGATTTTGAAAAAGAATAGTGTTTATATAAGCAATTTATTCAACAATTCAGATAAATTTAGATAATTCCTTGTTCTTACTTGTTTTATTCCATTCTCATCATCCGTTAGCATCATTCCTGTCCCGTTCACTCAAGAGATACTTACTGAGCACCCACTGAGTGCACAATAAGGTATCATGGGGCGAGCAGCAGATGGAGCAAGAGTGCTGTGTGCATCATCCAGGTTTCTTAAACTTGCCCACCTATCTGCTTCGTTATATGAACAGAATTCTATTATGACAGTTTTCTTTAAAATGACCAGTAGCCCAAAGTGGGCTAAATATATCTTGTGTACTACATTTTTTAAAATGCTTTACAAGGATTTCATCCAGTGAGGAAAAGCTGTAATACAGAGGTTGTTTTGATTTGTACTCCCACCAGCAATGAGACTTTTTTCATGTCTTCATCAAGATTATGTTCTCAAATGTTTTGATCTTTGCCAATTTAACAGATAAAAACGTGGACCTCAGTGTAGTTTTAATTTGCATTTTTTTTATTATGAGTGAGATTGAGTGCTTTTCTATATGCTTGAGAGCCATTTGTATTTCCTTCTCAGTGTACTACCTGTTTATCTTTTACCCACTTTCCTGTCGAAAGTCTTGGTCTTTTGTTTGTTAATTCCAAGGAGCTCTTCATATGTTAGGAAAATTGGTGTCTTTCTGTGAATTGAATTGCAAATATTTTTCCCAGTTTGTTTATTCTTATGGTAAATACATTTTCTTTAAATAATATTTTCATTTTATAAAGAACTTGTATATCTTAAGTGAGGCTTTTAAATCACATTTAGTTGAAGTTAGATTTAAATATTAGGCATGAGAATGGAAGAAAAAGATCCTGACTTTATCACATCTTATTTAGAGAACTTACTTTTTAAAACTCTGTAGAAAATGAAGAGTTTCAAAAGGATCTGATCTTTGATTTACTCTTTTCTCTTCGGGGTTTGGTTCTTTCATGAGACCACTCCTTTTGACAGACCAGTCCAAGAAGTAGGATCATCCTTTGGAGAGCTATTTTTAGATAATTAGACTGTGTAGCATAGGTGGAAAACACTGTTTCGCTTAGAATGAATTGTTCATGTTGCTTTGAGTCTCATCTACTTCAGTTTGTGTGTGTTTGTGTGTGTGTAAGTATATGTAATGTGTACAACAAATATATACTTGTAGTGGGTCAAGCAATGCTCTAGGTTATATATAACCCTTTACCTATGCAGCCAGCCTTTACTTAATCAACCATGTAGCTATATTAGGGTGGCTAAAATAGGCAAGCCTTTACCCAGTGGGCCACATAGAGGAAAGACAAAGAAACAGACTGTGACGTTTTCTGAGACAGCAATAATGCTGCCCACTACCCAGAATAATATCCTACATTTTTAATAAGATTGTGGGGAGCTAGAAAGAGAGTAGCAGAGGCATCTGTTACCTCCTGCACAGCATCTGACGTCATGAAATACTTTGACTTCTTCCCTTGACTTGTGTATAAAAGGGAATTAGAAAACTGTGAGGCTGGACAGATGAGTGTGTTTTGAGTCATTTAATGTAGTTTTCAAAAGTTTTTTTTTTTTTTTTGTGAGGAAGATTGGCCCTGAGCTAACATTGCCAATCCTCCTCTTTTTTTTTTTTCTGCTGAGGAAGACTGGCCCTGGGCTAACATCCACACCCATCTTCCTCCACTTTATATGGGATGCCGCCACAGCATGGCTTGACAAGCGGTGCGTTGGTGCACGCCCGGGATCCAAACCAGCGAACCCCAGGCTGCCACAGCGGAGCACGTGCACTTAGCCACGTGCACCACCAGGCCAGCCCCCGGTTTTCAAAAGTTTTTTAATTTTTTTTAAAGATTTTATTTATTTTTATTTTTTCCCCCCAAAGCCCCAGTAGATAGTTGTATGTCATAGCTGCACATCCTTCTAGTTGCTGTATGTGGGACGCGGCCTCAGCATGGCCGGAGAAGCGGTGTGTCGGTGCGCGCCCAGGATCCGAACCCGGGCCGCCAGCAGCGGAGCGCGCGCACTTAACCGCTAAGCCACAGGGCCGGCCCCCTCAAAAGTTTTTAAAGTTGATAGAACCTTTCTTAATGTGTAATTTTAGCAGCAGCATCAAAAAATCAAAAACAAACAAATCCTAAAGTGATTTATAGTGGGGAAAGTTTGAAAACCAGTTTTTGCCATGCTTTACATAGTTTTTAATTTTCAAAGTTATTGAGGTGTTCTTTAGGGTCTGTTATAGCATCAGTATGTTTATAAATGTTTCATTGATAATTAAAAAGAAGTTTTCCACTTATTTATACCAAACTGTTGGCTTATTTCCTTCATTAATCCTTTTAAAAAAACTAAAATTTCTGAGGTTGTTGACATCTCAGAACGTGTACATTCAATACAGTAATTTTCCACCCTGAAAAACTGATATTAAACTGATGGGACATCTTATAACGACTTCCTAAAGAAAATATGATGTTTTGTAATTTGTTTTCATTCTCTATATACTTTTTTTTTCCTGCTGAGGAAGACTGGCCCTGGGCTAACATCCACGCCCATCTTCCTCCACTTTATGTGGGATGCCGCCACAGCATGGCTTGACAAGTGGTGTCTTGGTCCACACCCGGGATCCAAACCTGCGAACCCTGGGCCACTGAAGCGGAGCGCATGCACTTAACCACTATGCCACTGGGCTGGTCCCATTGTATACTTATTTTTGTATCTTATCTGTCATGAAATGAGATTGTTTCCCACTTCCATTTTGTTCTTCATTTTTGCCTTGCATCTCTAATTGTTTTAACTTTGTATATTTTGATGTCATGTTATTTGGCACATAAAGCTTCATAACTGATATGTCTTTTATAGTGGTGCTTATTTCACATTATTTGTGGTGAAGAGTCAATTTTTTTTCTGATGCTTCTTTAAAATACATTAAAAGTGAATTACTGGAAAAATGAAATGAGAAAGAAAAACCAACAAGCAAAATACAAGCTTCCTTTTTTATTATTATATTAAACAGGTATAGAATTCCCCTGTCAGATTGCTATGAGTTTCTAAATGCTTACTTTCAAGTTTTATATGTGTCTTGTTGCAGACCTATAACAAACAGCTAGTTCATAGATCGCATTTGAATAACACAGTAGATATCTTTTTACCAATCTAAAGAGACTCTTTAATTCTTTTCTTCTTGAATCCTACTTCTTCCCATGTCAACATTATTATTCCTGTTTCCTTTTAGTTTAACTGTTTTCATGATATTCATTGCATGTCACTATTTTTAATCCTTTTTATGTCACTCCATTTTTTTAGCCCCGTATGAGGATCCTTCCAATAGGGAGATTTTAAACAATAAAAGTTTTTTGTAATTGATGTGTTTGATTTTTATTCCTATAATTTTATACTTTTTCATAATTTTACTCTTTCCTTTGGCTTTTGTTTTTTACAGCATAGACTGTTTTATGTGTTTTATATTTTTAAAAAGCATAGATACAGAAATCATTTTTAAAAGCATATATTCAGAAATGTAGTTGTAATTATAGAATTCAAAAACAAAAGTATTATTTTCTTTTACGTAATACAAGAAATATAGCTTATTTTAGCTTTTTAACACTCTCAGCTTCCCAAGTTAATCTTTAAGACTAACTTACAAATGTGGAATGTTTTAAACTGTATATCTTCTCTTTGAAAAAAGTTTTAGCTGATGTGTTCAATTTCAGTAGCACAATTTCAACTCTACATATTCATTTGGTGTGGAACACCACCGCTAATCTATTTTATATGACACCATTTATATCCATTCTTGAGTTCCAATTTTGATTTATTTTTTGGTTGCCTCAAATATGTTTTTACGTACTATTTTTCAGGAGATAATACATGTGGGTTACTTTTCTGAACCCTTGAATATCTGAAAATTACTTTTTGTTGCTTGCATGTTTTGATGACAGCCTGGCTCAGTATGGTGTTCTTGTGTCCCAGGCTTTTTCCTTTAAAATTCTCTAAATGTTATTCTGCTGTCTTTTAATTTTGACAGAGACAAGAAAGTCCTTTTGATGTAGAGATGCTAGTGCTTTTTATTTTGTGATAGTTCTTCAGTTATACCTTTGATTATTGCTTCTATTCCATATATTATGCTTTTTTTTCTTTTTAAAAGAAATACTCATTATTTGTGGATTGGATCACATTTCTTTTTTATACCTGGCTTCTCTCTTATTTTTAACTTTGTCATTTCGCACTAAAATTTTTGTTTTCATCTTCTATGTTAGTGATATGTTTTTCTGCAGTATTGATTCTGTTCTTTCTCATCTCGAGTGTGGATTTTAATTTTGTTGTTGTTTATATTCCTTTCTTTTTTCTTGTCTCTTAGAGTTCCATCTATATCTTAGTCTTCATATGTCTGTTGCATTTTTATTCTTTCCTGGTGTTTTTAACTGGTCATCTTTCCTTATGAAAGATATTTCACAGAAACTTTACTTTCTTCTAAAGTTGAGAACACACAGCAAATACTTTTGCATTTCCTCACTGAGATTGTGATCTGTGATCAATTGTCGCAGATTCTTTTCTTTGGCATTCTAAGAAGATATTTTATCTACGCTGCTGAATGTTTGTATAGGTCCCATGCTTATCCATCCATAAACAAGAAGCTATTTATCCAGTACTGGTGTTTTGCCAGTAGGCAGAGTATGGAGAGTCCACTTAGTTGTCTTCATTTTCCACTTATAAGCTGATAGAATTGCCTTCCCAGATATACAGAGCTAGTAATTGTGCACAACCCACTTAGATGGAAACATTCACCTAGTGTGCCTCTACTGGATTGAGGTTTAAGAGTTTTTCCCCTTTCTCGCTGCACAGTCTCTCTGTCATGTGGGAGCAGACTTATTCCTGGGTAACCTGAGGCAGTATTTTTTTCTTTTTTCCTCTTTTAACCAGAGCATTACATGAAAGTCTCCAGGTTGTCAAGGCCCTTAAGAGTTTTGGTGATTTAATCAGTGATAGAATCTAATTTAACATCCAGGATGGAGAGGGCTATGCCCCATCAGTTATGTTGGTATTGAGAGTTGTGTTTTTAGAATAGATGGAAAAAGAGAGGTATTGAGTGAGAGAATACAGCCTTAGATATCTCAGAAAATTTTTAGTAGGCAGCTGGTTTCTTTTGGAGCCGACTGTTTGTCCAAGGTAGAAAATAGGGTTGTATATTTTAGTGAAAAACGGAGAAGGGGTAGTCTGTATTTCATTGATTCTAAGAAGTACGTTTCTCCCCATTTCTATACCTCAGTAATTGGGATGTGTTTTACAATCAATGGCGCACTGTAATTAGCATTTTTTCTTTCTTGGTAGTGCAAATATTAATGATGTCTTATAATCATTGGCGTCTTCGGTTCATTGAAATATATTAATAGGTGTTTAGCTTAGTGCCGTTCTAAATTGAATCTCCCTATTTGTTATGAGTAAAGAGTTAATAATAGCTTTTCTTTTCTCTGGTTAATTTTGGCCTTGTGTTAATGTCCTAGTTTTATTCACCTGGAAAAACCTGATAAAGATAGACATTGGTTATGCTTAGCAGGATATAAGGCATGAAATAACATGCCAGCAAGACAATGTCAGGTAGTTACTCTTCAGCAGGAGTATTTTGGAGCTATTTATGTCACTTGTGTAACCTAGCACCATTGCTTCTGGTAAAAATGACTCATCATTAGTACGTTACATATGGACTGGGAGGACTGTGAATGAACTGTAAATACCGGTGAGAGACTACACCTTTGGGCTTGCCTGGGTGTGATAACTCTTGTAATTGAGCAAGTCTGTTGAGACACAGGAAGCTATGTCTATGGGACTGGAGATAGTGGTTACTATTTGGTACTTCTGAGCTGGGGATCTCGTTCTCTTACACTTGACCTGCCACGTGTGTGAGGGGGTTGGGGGACAGGGAGTGAATACCCTCTGAATTGCTGTGAAGACTCCTGCTGAAGAGTAACTACCTGACATTGTCTTGCTGGCATGTTATTTCATGCCTTATATCCTGCTAAGCATAACCAATGTCTAGTATGGCCTGTTTGGGTCGTGTGAGTCTCAGTGTCTAGTTGGCCCTAACAGAGGGTGTTGTCCCTATGTTTCATGATTTTCTTTTATTTTGGGGGGTTTGTTTTTAATATTTGCTGAGTGAATCTGTATTTACTACTTATTCTTCATAATAATTTTAAAATATGAAATTATAATAAATGTGATAATATATATAGTATGTATAGATTAAGGAATATATAATAAACACCTATCTACACCCAGGATAAGAAATAAAACATTACAAATATCTTTGAAGTAGCTGATTGCCTCCTCATCTCCTGTCTAATTTCGATTAATCATTTCCTTGCTTTTCTTTATGGTTTTACCTCATAGGTATATATCCCTAAACAGCATATTGTTTAGTTTTATCTTTTTGGAGCTATTTATGTGTGTGTGTTCTTCTGTGATTTTTTTCCCCCACAGAATTATGTTTTGGGGAATCATCCATGTTGAGTTATTTAGCTGTAGTGTACTCATTTTCACTGCTGTATGGTGTTGCATTATATGACTGTACCACAATTTTATTTAGTCATTCTCCTGTCTGTGGACGTTTGAATTGTTTCCTATTTTTTGTCTCTAATTATAAACAATGCTCTTATGAAAACTGTCATACATCTCTCCTAGTGCATGTGTATAAGAAATTGGTCATGGTTCTACTACAGGTGGAATAGCTCTTTAGGATGTGCACATCTTTATCAGGTAATGCCAAATTATTTTCCAAAGTGGTTCTACCAAGCTGTATTCTCACCAGCAGTATATGAGAGTTTCTGATGTTCTACATCTTCACCAACATTTAGAATTGTCAGACGTCTTCAGTCTTAAATTAATTCTTGTAGGTATAAATGATATCTCATTGTGAGTTTGTGTATTTTCTCTCACTAGTAAGGTTGAATTTTTCCATATGTTTATCATCTGCTCGCTCTATCAAATGTTGAGAGAGGAGTGTTAAAGTCTCCAAATTGTGGATTTGTCTATTTCCCTTTCAAGTCTGTCAGCTTTTGCTTTCTGTATTTTGAAGTTTTGTTAGGTTCATATGTATTTAGGATTATTTTGTCTTCTTCGTGAAATGGTCTCTTTATCCCAGATAATATTCCTTGTTCTGAAGTCTTCCTTGTGTATTATTAATATAGCCACTCCAGCTTTCTTTTGGTTAGTGTTTACATGATATATCATGTCAAGAATTGTGAAAGATCTGAGATTTTACCTTTTGGCAAGCTACCAAGTTGCCTTGCCCAAAATCTCAGAGATGCTGGCAATGGATGTGAGATTCCTGGATCTCCACTATATTGCTTATTAATAAGGAGAAATTGGGGAGATAGTTGCGGGCCAAGTACTGAGAAGTAGACTCAAAGACATCTACTTCAACAGAGACCTATGGAGAATTGTCTCCCAACGTATCTTTTTTCATCCGTTTACTTTCAACCCATTTATGTGTTCATATTTAAAATGGATTTCTTTTAGACAGCATATAGTTGAGCTTAGTTGCATATCTAGTAGGACAATCTGACTTTTAATTGGTGTGTTTAGATTGTGTACATTTAATGTAATTAGCAATATGGTTGGACTAAAATCTACCACTGTGCTAGTTGTTTTCTATTATCGTATCTGTTCTTTGCTTCTTTTTTTCCTCTTTTGGATTACTTGGATATTTTTTGTTATTTCATTTCTCGCCACTGTTTGCTTATTTATTTATACCTCTTCTTGAAAGTATTTTCGTGGCAGCCCTTGGATATATAATATATGCTTGTAACTAATCATAGTCTTCCATCATATAATAGTACATAGCTTCATATGTACTATAAGGACTTTACAACTGTATACTCCCAATTCTTCCTATTCATCCTATCCCTTGTGCTTTTGTTGTCAGACATTTTACTTTTATGTGGGCTATCAACACACGATACATTGCTATTATTTTTGATTTATATAGTTATCTTTTAGAGCAGTTACAAATAAGAAATAACTGAAGTTTTATGTTTACTTTCATTTATGTCATTTCTAGTGTTGGGTGATTTCTTTGTGTGGATCCAGGTTTCTGTTTGGTATCATATTTCATCTGCCTGAAGAACTTCTTTAACATTCATTGTAGAGCAAGTCTATTGGTAGTGAATTATCTCAGTTTTTGTTTTTCTGAAAGAGACTTTATTTTTCCTTCATTTTTATAAAATATTTTCACTGAATATAGAATTGTGGATTGCCTTTCTTGTCTTACAGCACTTAAAAGATGTCACTCTGTTGTTGTCTGGCTTGCGTAGTTTTGCTATGATTTCTTATCTTTGATTCTGTATGTAGAGTGTTTTTTTCTTTTTTTGGCTGTCTAAGATTTTTTCTGTCTGGATATGATGTGTCTTTGTCTTTGGTTATGATGTGTCTATTTTATTTTGTTTGCTGTTCTTTGAACTCCTTGATTTGGTATCTTTAATTTGGAAAATTCTCAGCCATTATCTCTTTGTGTATTTTGACCTGTTCTCTCTTCTGTTTCTGTGATTTCAATTACATGTATGTTAGACCATCAGATATTGTCTCATAGCTCTTGTATGATTTGTTCTGGATTTTTTCTTTTTTTCTCCCCACTCTTTTTTTTCTGATATGATGAGATTTATCTTTTAATGAGATTTCCTTGATGATAATGGTTGTTGTTGCTATTCCTGAAGTATTGATATTTCAGAAGGTGAAGCTGTGATATAGAGGCTTAAACTTTTTGGCTTGTCCTGAGATCTTTCAGATTATTAGTACAGTATAAGTTTATAATAAAATTTGTCCAACTAAAAATCTGATTAGATTTTGAGACCACGAGAAATGGCCCAGGATTGTGACTGTTGTTGTGAAGATAGAATGTAATGTAATAATTCTAATGACTTACAAACTAAGCTATGTGTTTTTAGTTTTATATGTCAAAATATTTTATTTTTCTATCTATATTAACCACTTGAAATTCATTAGGTTTTCATTCTGAATTATGCGTCAGTTATTATTATAATAGTACATATTTAATTTGGAATAAAAAAGTTAATATTACATGTTATTAAGCAGCTAGACCCAGATATGTTTATTTTACTCTCCTAAAAGTATGTAGAATTAAATAGACATGAGGTACAGTACAAGTAAGAAATCAGCATTAGTATTTTGTTTTGTTTTTATAGTCTGTTAGTTGAGAAAGTGGTTTGGAACTATAAATGGGATGCCTTTAAAGGAGAGACTTTTTTTATGCATAGAAGATTTAAGACCACTATAAATTAGTAAACCAATTAGTATAAATAAAGCAAATTTAAAATTTGGAAATTTCAAAGTGTGGAAAAATTTTTTGAGTAGATTCAGATGCTGTGAATTATCAAAAGTGATAAATGAGACTTATCTACTTCATTTTTTAAATTACATGGGAGATGAATAAAAAGGAATGTTATCTCAAAAGGAAAGCAAGGATATACTTCTAATTTTTTTCTTTAATATCAATTGAGGTGTGTCAGATTTACTTAAAAAAGAATCTTTAGATATCTCTGATTCAAGTGTCTAAAGTTTAATTATAAAACATCCTTATATTTGAAATCTGAAGCTTAATATTGTGGAATAGGTATTAGTATCTAAAAAAACGTTTTGGGCGAACTGGTTCATTGTAAGCATTTTTATGTGATCTCAGCTTTACCTAATAAGATTCCTTGTCATGATACATTATACTTTTTCACAGAGAGGAAAAGTGTTTTGTTTGACCCATATTTTAGTAGCTAACAGATTTTGAAATGGGGACATCTCCAAGTTGATATTGGAGAATAGCCACATAAAAGGACAAGGAGCCAAATGCATAAAGCATTTGCGTTTTTGGCAGAAAGCTCCATTATATACAGACTCTTTTTAAAAATTGAAGTAAACCTGATCATGGGCATTTTCTTATTTAGTTTAGTGTAAATTCCTACTCCAGCCCCAGCATATACTCCAGAGTAGAGGATCAAGCTCCTGTCAACGACTGTGACTCTCTGGCTCTACTTTTGCAGTTGTAGAACTGGAACAGGGAATTGTTTTTCCTCGATGAAAAGAAAGACGCTCAATTACTTAAATGCAGTTGGAACCCTGATCGTACACATATGTGTATATACATACACACACACACACACACAGAAAAGTGAAAATGCATAGTGTTCTTTTATCATAATATGTTTTTCTCAATAATTATTCTTTGATACATTGTAGGGCTTTGGTAAATATTTATTGAAGAAAAGAAGAGGAATTATCTCTTTGTATATAATCTTAAAACAGATAACAAACCCTTACCTGTAGATTGTGGACTTTCAAATCCATTCTCTGTCGATTTCCATTGTTACTACTTCAATTGAGGTCTCATTATTTTTGCTTAGACCATCATAGTAGCCTCTTAACTTGCCTCTAACTTCACCTCTTTTCTAATTCAGCCCTTATAATGTCACTAGAGCAATCCTTCTAAAGCTCATATTTCATCCAAATGTTGACATATTGACAATGGTACAGGAAAATAGGTGAAAAATTGCTAATAACCTAAATATTCAAAAAGTAAGGGGTAGTTACATCTATATGGTACATATGATCTGCTATGCAGTCATTAGAAATCTTACTAAGAGAGAATAAAGGGGGAAATGTTCACTTGCATGACTAAGTGAAGAAAATAGGCTTCAGAATAGTTTGTACAGCGTGATGCTTCTGTTTAAAATGTGTGTAATGTAAACAGAGAAAAAAAAATATGCCAGAATGTGAAGTGTTTATCTCTAGGTGGTAGAGTTGAGTAATGTTTTTCTTTTTTGTGCTCTTTCGTATCTTTTAAATAAAATATGTATTACTTTATAATTAGGGAAAAAAATAATAAACTAAACATGTAGTCTGCTCACACTGTTCTCCTTTGAAGCTGTCATTAGCTTTCCATATTCTACAGAGGTATTTCCCAAAAAGTAGTCCATGGATGTACCTACTTGAGCATCACCTTGGGGTACATATTCCTGGGGTCCACCCCAAAAATATGAAATAAAAACGTTTGGGGTTGTCCTAGGAATGTGTACTTCAAGCAAGTGCCACTGGTGATTATTATATATTCTAAAGTTCTCAAACCGGCCTATAGTATAGAGTAAAACTTTTCCATGATCTGATACCCGGATGCCTCTCCAGCCTCCTCGTCTTCCTCCTCAAGCACTTTGCTCTTCAGGCGGAACTGCTTGCTCTTGCTCAGATGCATATCTCATGGCTCTGCATTTGCTTTTAGCTTAAGGAAAGCAGGAACTCTTGCTGTTCTAGGTGTGGAGTGCGTGGCATAGTGTTGTCCCTCATTAAATGTTTGATGAATGAATGAATGAATGCCATTCCTCTGGATGGAATGAGCATGTCCATTCGGTGAATTCTTCACATTTCAAAACTGTCCTCAGACATTGCCTTTGTTGTGAAGCTCTCCTAACTTTCCTCAGTCGAAGTTAATCAGTCCTTTGTGCCACCATTGTACTGGTACTTCTGTTAGAGCAGTTATCACATTGACTTGCAAGTTTTTTTTTTTTTTTTTGACTTGTCTTACTTCTCTGTTAGGGTGGCAGATCAGTATGCTGCCAGTCTTTGTGTCCTTAGTGCTTGGTACCTGGACATATAATAAAAATTAGTAGAGGGGCTGGCCCAGTGGCATAGTGGTTAAGTTCACGCACTCTGCTTCAGCGCCCCAGGGTTTGGAGGTTCAGATCCTGGGTGCGGACCTACATACCGCTCATCAAGTCATGCTGTGGCAGCATCCCATATACGAAATAGAGAAAGATTGGCACAGATGTTAGCTCAGGTACAATCTTCCTCACCAAAAAATATATATATATACACACTAGAAAAAACTCATGATGAAAGGCCAGATATTGTATGATTCCACTTATATGAGATACCTAGAATAGTCAGATTCATAGAGAAAGTAGATTAGGGGTTACTAGGGGCTGAGAGAAGGGGGAAATGGGAATTTATTGTTTAGTGGGTACAGAGTTTCAGTTTGGGATGATGGAAAAGTTCTAGAGATGGATGGTGGTAATGGTTGCACAACAGTGTGAATGTACTTAATGCCATTGAATTATACACTCAAAAAAGGTTAAAATGGTAAATTTTATGTTATGTATATTTTAGCACAATAAAAATAAAACCTCACAAAGGTAAAAACCTTGGTCTAGTCACTCAGCTTTGTTCTCTACAGTTCCTAACAGTGCTTTGTTTCATTGTTAAATTGTGTTTTCTTTTGACAGTAGTAGTACTTGATTTTAAAGATGTTTGAAATTAAGTTGAATGTACAGAGAAAGCCCATGGGAAATTCTATAACAGACCAACAGAATTTATAAAGTAAAGGGGCAAACATACCACATACCTCTTAAAAATCACATATTTAAAGAAAATATTATTGTGATATTACAAATAGTAATTAAAATTGAGGTGGCTATCACCTGCTACTAACTAGTATATAATGGTGAGACAGAAGCAATATGGCATCATAGAATTTCAAACTTAGTAAAGTCAAGGAGTCTTTTTTTTCTCTGCTTAGAATTGTCTTCCTTCTCAAGTCCAAGATGATTGGCAAGCGATACAACATTGAGTATTTTGGCATTATCCTAAGAGGTTTTTTATAGATGATGTCATTTGAGCCCCTTACATCTCCATGAAACAGATGATTTTGTGTTCTGAAGGAAAGCGTATGTGCTGTTGAATACTATTGAGCTGGAGCCATTGCAAACCCAGTTGATGTAAGTGCGTGTGCAGGCACTTGTGTATGTTCCTTCCAATATGCTAGTCCTCTCAGACTCAGTTTGCAAAATAATTTCTTTGGGAGCAATTTAAAAGGTAGATTTTGGGACTTTTCACTTAGAGTATCTGATGGAGAAGGTCTGGGATGCTTCTGATTTAGGTAGCCCTTAGAACAGTATATAAGAAATACTATTTTGATGTAACAGATGCTATTTTGGACTGGTCAAGGTCTCTTTTAGGAGCAGATTATTTTCATTATTGGAATGGTTAAAATCTAGTAAGAATGGCAAATTATTATTTTTCCTTGTGACTTCATCATTCCTATCAACTCCCTGTCCTTTCTTGCTGATGATCTCCACATTTCTCCTTTCCCACCTACTGTCATTTTCTGTCAAGTGTTGATAAATCCCGATGAGGGACAGGTAAGATGAAAGGAAAATGTGTTCATTCGTCTATTTTTTTTTCTTTAATCAGTTTTATCGAGGTGTAGTTTACATACAACAAAATTGACCAACTTTAAGTATACAATTAGATGAATTTGACAAATATATGCAGTCATATAACCACCATCAGTCCCCACAATCATGATATGTGGAACATTTCTATCACCCTAAAAAGTTTCCTTGTGCCTGTTTCAGTCAAACCTCCTTCCCCACCCCCAGCAGCCACTGATCTGCTTTGTCACTATAGTTACTATAGTTTTGCCTTTTCTAGAATTTCATATAAATGGAATCATATAGTATGTAGCCATTAGTGTCTCCATCCACATTGTTGCATGTGTCAGTACTGTGTTCCTTTATATTGCTGAGCCATATTCCATGATATGGATGTACCATTCACTAGGAACTGAACATTTGGGTTGTTTCCAGTTTGGGCTATTATGAGTAAAGCTGCTGTGAGCATTTATGTACAAGTCTGTGTGTGAATATGTATTTTCATTTCTTTTATGAATATTTAGGAGTGGGATTGCTGAGTCATACGGTAAGTTTACTTCATAAGAAACTGCCAAACTCTCTTTCAAAGTAGCTATACCATTTTGCATTACTTCCAGCAGTGTATAGGAGATCCAGTTTCTCCATACTCTCATCAACATTTGCTTCTGGTTTAGTCTTTTTAAAATCGTATCCTTTCTAGTGAGAATGCATTGACATCTCGTTTTAATTTTCATTTCTAAGAACTGAGGATACTGAATATCTTTTCATTGTGCTTATTTTCACATAGCCATATATCTTCTTAGGTGAAGTATCTATTCAAATGTTTTGCCCATTAAAAACATTTAGTTGTTTTCCTTCTTATTGAAAGGGCTCTTTATGTATTTTGGACTTAAGTCCTTTAGCAGATATATATTTTGCAGATATTTTCTCCCAATCTGTGGCTTGTCTTTTTGTTTTCCTTTAAATGGTATCTTTTGAAGAGTAAAAGTTTTTAATTATGATAAAATCTAATTTACTATTTTTTTCTTTTATAGTTTATGCTTTTTGTGACCTAAGAAATCTTTGCCTAACCTCAAGTTACACATATTTTCTGTGCTTTCTTGTAGAAGTTTTATGCCTTCTGTTCTTAATAGGTTGTAGTATAAAATATTTAAAATTTTAAATTATTATTTGGGCACCTCTTTTTGAAAGTATTAATGGAGATTATTTTATTCGGAATCTTTCTGGCTTTGAGGTGACCTTATAAAACTTGCGTCCTGAAATTTGTGAACTTGAATTTGGTCAAAAATTAGATTTAAATATGGGTAGAGTATCAGAGTCATTTTGTGCCCTAGGATTTTAATTTCTGACTTCTTGGCTATAGTTGGTATCTGCGCAGGGATAACTGCTCTTATGGTAACACACTTCTCACACTTAAGCGAGTCTGTCAGATGTGTGCCTGAAAGTGCTCTCTCAGTCATTTTCTGAGTTACTAGTATGAACATAGGTCTTGTGTGACAGATCGGAGGAGGTTATGAATGAGATAAAATGCCCTTTTGTTAGGGAATTTATAATCCTAGAAGTGGGAAATTGACAAATTTGTACAAATGTGAGTGACAAAACCAGTTAAAATGTTCACTGATTCAACTTGCAATGGATTGGAGTATATAAAAACTTATGAGGTATTCAGAACTAGACACAACTCTGCTCTCCCTCCCCTCGACCCCTTGTGATTCCATTACTTGGCCCTGCTCTCTTTTTCTCCATGTCCTTTGAAGATCTGGCTTCTCACATTTGGAACTTTCCAAACTCCCAGCTCAGGCCCAGGGCATTTCTTACTCTTCATGTAGAACTGTGAATCTCTACTGTCTTGTGTGGGAACTCCTCATGATTCCCTCTCCTTTCTGAAGTTCTTATAACCCACGTGGGATAAATTTAATAAATGAATAGCTTCTCTGGCTCTTTCCCTTGTGAGCTGATGAGGATAGTTTATAGATAATATCTCATTCCACTCTTGAGCACTCTCAAGATTTACAGAATTTGTCCCCCTTTTTTGTGTGTGTGTGAGGAAGATCAGCCCTGAGCTAACATCCATGCTAATCCTCCTCTTTTTGCTGAGGAAGACCAGCTCTGAGCTAACATCTATTGCCAATCCCCTTCCTTTTTTTTTTTCCCCCAAAACCCCAGTAGATAGTTGTATGTCATAGTTGCACATCCTTCTAGTTGCTGTATGTGGGACGCAGCCTCAGCATGGCCGGAGAAGCAGTGCGTCGGTGCGCGCCCAGGATCCGAACCCGGGCTGCCAGTAGCGGAGTGCACGTACTTAACCACTAAGCCATGGGGGCTGGCCCAGTCCCCCTTTTTATATTTAGTCATTCCACCCTGGAGGTGCTATCTTAGGTTTCTTGGGTATATTAGCTTCTACATAACACAGATTAGTTGGTTGTCTTTCCTAGCCAAAACAACATAAGCAACAGATTGAGCAGAAGCAGATATGAGAACCCAGCTTTCTCTTACTAAGCCAGGCATTAAAGAGATTTACAAAAATGTAAAACAATTTCTATCTTCGTACTAGTTTTTTTCTTTCAGAATACAAAATGAAATAATATTCATGTTAACATGAAATGGGTTTATTATTTTTAATGAATGAAATATTGATATTTTATATATTTCTTAGTTTTAATTTCTAATATAGTAAATATTGAAAGATATAACCCATATGAATAAAATTCTTTGGGGTCCTCGATAGCTTTTAAGAGTGAAAAGCAGTCCTGAAACCAAAAAGTTTGAGAACTGAATAGCTGGTATTTGTTGAGCACTTATTACATGTCAGAGTCCTTTACTTGTTTTAACTCATTTAATTCTCAAAACAGCCCATTAGGTACTGTTATTATCTCCAGTTTAGTAATGAGGAAACTGAGGCAGAGAGATATTAAGGAACCTCTCCAAGTTCGTATGGTTAGTAAGTAGGGAAGCTGAGATTCAAACTTAGTCTAGTCATTTAAAAAATTTTTAACATCTTGCTTTCTGCTTCGCAATATACAGTTACTCATGAGTTCTTATTTTTTCCTTTGAAATATCTTCAATTCTCTTTTTCCTCCTATCACATCCTTGTCTGGGTCTGTATTACTTTATTCTTAGAGGCAACAGCTGCAGACTAATCGTCCAAATGTGCAGCTTTTCTCATTTCTTTCCTTCTGTCCATAATCTATAATAGTTTGCTCTTGTGTACTTCTTTAAGCCCATACTTCCCTACTTTTTTTTTTTGTAGTTGTGTGTAGCACTTATCCTCCACTGTAGGGACTCAAATTGCCTGTATATGAGTCCGCTGAAAGTTGTCACATACGTTTTATTCATTTTTTTCAGGCTTATTTCTTTCTCTGCTTCATTTTAGATAGTTTCTGTTGCTGTGCCTTCAAGTTCATTAATCTTTAATTCTGGCATTATTAGTGTACTATTAATTCCATCCATTGTATTTTTCATCTCAAACATTTATTTTTTGTCTCTAAGATGAAAATTTTGAGTTCTTTTTATATTGTCCATGTTTCTGCTTAACATGTTTATGCATTCCTCTACTCTCTTCAACATGTAAATTATGTTATAATAATTATCTTGATATCTTTGCTAACTACTTCTAATGTCGTTTCCTGACCTGTTTCTATTGCTGCTTTTTCTCCTCATTATAGGTTATATTTTCCTATTTCTTTTCTTGCCTGATAATTTTTTATTGGATGCCAGACACTGTGAATTTTACCTTGTTGTGTTCTGCATATTTTTGTGTTTCTAGAAATATTCCTGAGTTTTATTCTGGGACACAGTTAAGTTATTTGGAAATAGTTTAACACTTTCAATGCTTATTTTTATGCTTGGTTAGGCGGGACCAGAGCAAACTTTATCTAGAGCTCATTTTGCTCCACTACTGAGCAACAACCTTATGATTATTCTACCTGATGTCCTGTGAAGTATGAGATCTTTTCCTTTCTGAATGCAACACAAATTATTCCTGCTAGTGTCTGAGCCCCTGGGATTGTGCCTTCTGCTCTTTTTAGTTGGTTCTTTTCTTGCTTCGGGTAGAATCCTCACAAGCACGTGCAGATGTTACTCTGTGAAGACTTGAGGGGGACCCTCTGCAGATCTGTCTACTCTCTCTCTCTCTGCAGATCTCTCCTCTCTGGTACTCTACCAGGCAAATTCTAGCAAGCGTGGCCTCCCAACTTTATTTTCTCAACTCAGGGAGATTGCTGGGCTCTACCTGCATTCCTTCTCCCTCGACTTCTGGAAATGCTCTTTAAGCAGGGAGCTGTTGGAGGGGGCTCACTTTGTTTCCCTTCTCTTGGGGATTACTCTCCTATACCAGCCATTGTCCAATGTCTGAAAACCATTGTTTCATTTATTTTTCTGTTTTTTTAATTCTTTCAGGTGGGAGGGTAAATCTGTTCCTTATGTAGACTGGAAGCCCTGTCTGTTCATTTTTTAAAGATTCACCTCAAGTTTATTAACGCCTCTCTAAAATGTTTCATAACCCGTTTTCTAGTCAAGAATCATTTAGTTGCAAAGAACAGAATCCTTTCAAAGAAGCTCTAATAAAAAGGAAATTTATTATTATAATACAGAGAAATCTCTCAGATCTTCATGGCGTGGTGCAAACAGGTCTGCCTTCTATTTCATTCTCTTCTCTGCACACCAGTCTCCTCTGCAGGTTTTTTCCCACTTACCTTTGACTTTCCCTTGCCAGGGTATTAACTCTGGCCTTAGCTCAACATCACCTTTCAGCTCTAGTCCTTATATACTGTATAGTCAGATTACCTATTAATGTGAATGGCCCCAAGGAGCCAGAAAATTACTATTAATCTTGGAAAAGCAGAGTTAAATAGTGACATGACCATGATTAATAATATAATTAAAGTAAAAGTTTTTAATTAAAAAAATTGAAAAGTAAGTATTTTGAAAAGTAAGTATTTTGTATGAGAAATACCAACGTATAAATTCTACCTAGGAAGTTCAAGTCTCAAATAATACTCAATAAACACAATGTTTGTACCAAGATAGCTCAGATAGCTCATTTTGCTTATGTTTTTTGATTATTTAATGATATGATCGTCTATAAACATTTACAGAGCATGTATTATGTATCAGACACTGCCCAAGGCATTAGTGTTACAAAAGAGCTTACACTCTCGAAAAGGGGTTGGCAAACTATAGCCCTCAGAGCCAAATCCAGCCCTACCACCTGGTTTTTGTAAGTAAAATTTTGTTGGCCCACGGCCCCTCCCATTCATTTTCGTATTATCTGTGGCTGCTTTTGTGCTTCAACAGAATGTAGGTAGTTGCCACAGAGACTCCAATGCCTAAAATTTACTATTTGTCCTGTTACAGAAGAAGGTTGCCGACCCCGGCATAGGGTGATTTTATAAATATATAAATATATATATATATAATTATTTATATATTATTATTTATTTATATATATATATATTTTTTTTTTTGGCAAGGAAGATTGGCCCTGAGCTAACATCTGTTGCCAATTTTCCTCATTTTGCTTGAGGAAGATTGTACCTGAACTAAGATCTGTGCTCATGCTCTTTTATTTTGTATGTGGGACACGGCCACAGCATGGCTTGATGAGCGGTACGTAGGTCTGTGCCTGGGATCCAAACCCACGAACCCTGGGCCGCCGAAGCGAAGTGTGTGAACTTAACCACTACACTACCAGGCTGGCCCCTATATATACATATATATATATTTTTTTTTTGTGAGGACATCAGCCCTGTGCTAACATCCGCCAATCCTCCTCTTTTTTTTGCTGAGGAAGACGGCCCTGGGCTAACATCTGTGCCCATCTTCCTCCACTTTATATGGGACGCTGCCACAGCATGGCTTGCCAAGCAGTGCGTCGGTGCGCGCCCAGGATCCAAACCAGCGAACCCCGGGCCGCCGCAGCGGAGCGCGCGCACTTAACCGCTTGCGCCACCGGGCCGGCCCCCCTATATATTTTTTAATATAAAAAGTTTGACTTCTTTTTGCAGTGTCAAGACCTTCTTTAATCAGGTCTTAGACTTTGACCAAAATGAATGTTTAAAAAGAGGTTAAATTACTTTCCTAAATTCCTAACGTTAGATTGGAAGTTCTTGGTTTCATCCACTAAGACCGTAGGCTTATTTGTCTCTTAATTAATTTCTGGTTGGATTTGAAATATCTCACATGAGGGCATCTGGGTTTACTGGTGATTCAGAACACATGTGCTGTGGTATTTGGCAAGAGGCTAAAGGCCAAGTGTTGCAACCACCCACATAACAATCTTTTGCAAACTATCAAGTGTTTTCTGTAATTTTAGCAATAAAAACAGATTTTTTTCCCCTGCAGTATGGTAAAACAAAAAGTAATATGCTTTGAGATGGTAGGTATAGTTGAAAATTGTTTTCAAATATAAAAATTAAACACAGAAGCTCAGGAAATACCATCTGAGTCTAAATGTGCTTCTGAGGTTAGTAATCAGTATGTAGTTCCTCTCTGTTCATGGTTGTCATTAGTTAAGGTAAGGAAGTCTTATACAGATTTGCATGAAGTTATTATTCACCTTTCAAGTCTCTGCTACTATAAAAAGAATAGATCTGTTATTTGTTTTTAATATGTGCCTGTCTCTTTAAAATGCCACTAATCTGATTATCAAGTGCTAAATTCTCCTACTGCTTCACAGGAGGAGATTCCCACTGAAGAGAATCTAAGAAAGAAAAAGGAGAGGGTCCCTGTGATTTGAGGAGTTTTTATAACTAAGATAAATATTCATCCCAATTAGTCTGGGCTGTTCCTAATTTGCACTGGCATAAGTATTAATAGAATGTCCCTCTTTATTCTCAAAAATCCCAGTTTGGATGACAAATTATATGGTCACCGTGTTTATAATCATGTTGACCATTGAGCAGCTGGATAGGCTTTAAGATTAACCAGCCTCAGCATTTATTCTGATTCTGAATCTCCTCGGAGCGTTGGTGGATTGATGGCTGCAAGATAGCACAGTTGTTAAAGTGAAACTTAACTCATACACAGGCTCATCTCAGAGTAAGAATCTAGATTATGTAGTCTCTACAGCTCAAAATCATTTTAATTCGTACTGCTAAAATGAACTTTTTGTGTTGTGTTTAGGGACTTCCTCAGTCTTTCTCCAATCTTCTTTGCTATGCTTTTCTTTTCTATTTTTCTCTCTCTTTGCCATGAACGTTGTATTTCAGCTCCACTCATATGCTTGGATTTTCCTGGCTATGTCTTACGGTTTTTCTAACTTCCATAACTTTCTTACATTGTTCTTTTTAATTTTTTTCCTGCTCTACCTTTTCCAGTCTCCTTTTCCTATCTGTGCTTTTTAAATTCCTTCCCATCCTTTAAAGTCCAGTGCAAATATCACTTCCATGAAGCATTTTTTGCCACACCCCATTCTAACTAATTTCTTTTTTCTCTGGGCTCCCTAAGCGTTTTGTTTCCATCTCTGTTATGGCTTATAATGTAACTTGGTGTCCCAGCCCCATCCCCAGCTCTTTAAAGGCAGGGGACTGTATTTAATTCATTTTAAAATCCACATTACCTGTACAAAGCTTTTTATATACTAGATGTTCAGTAAAAATGTATGATCAGTTGTTGGCGTATTCTTCCAATTTCTTTAGAACAAGTAGGCCAGAAAATATTATAAAAGGAGATTTTCTTTGTAAGTGTAACGTTAGTATTTCTAAATTTAGAATTGCTAAATTTATTTAATACGTTTAATTGTCTTTTCTTTATTTTACCTGGATTCTTAGCACTTGTTTTTTCAGGTAGAATTATATTCTCATTGACACTTTAATTAGGACCAAAGTTCTATTTTTCCTTCCCTTCCGAGGCAGTTTGCCAAGTTCCAAGAGCTTCTTGTTTTTTTCCCATTACCATCTTATTATCTTCAGTTAGTTCTTGAAAATGATGAGATGATCAGTTGCCTGACTACCTAAGTTAGTTCTCTGGGTTAATTATTGCCTTCCATAAATCTCCCTTACTTGGGCCACTATATTTCTGGGGAAGTAGGATTAGAAGTATTAAGTTCTCAGGCCGGCCCCGTGGCTTAGCGGTTAAGTGCGCGCGCTCTGCTGCTGGCGGCCCGGGTTCCGATCCCAGGTGCGCACCGATGCACCGCTTCTCCGGCCATGCTGAGGCCATGTCCCACATACAGCAACTAGAAGGATGTGCAGCTATGACGTACAACTATCTACTGGGGCTTTGGGGGGAAAAAATAAATTAAAAAAAAAAAAGTATTAAGTTCTCTTTAGCAGCTGAGGAAAGAATCTCTTAAACATTAACCTGCTTTGCAGAATTTTTCTAATGGCAAAAAGCAAAAACGAGCAGGTGACATTACAGCCCTGGCATTTTTTTCTTTGAAATAAGGCTAATTTTATTATAGACTTGGAGTAGGGGAAGCCCGCAACCAGCTCCTTAGGCATGTTATCTTGACTATATCAAAATGTTTTGTTTTGTTTTGGATGAAAGTAGAAGTTCACAGGAATTTTTAGAACCTAGAACCAGAAGGTGAAGCAAATGCCAAACAGGTGTCTTTGCTGTAGCTGTTAATAATCAAACCATCATTTGTGCTTGATCTAGTGACTGGCAGTTGGGAAGTTTTGTTATAGAATTCTATTCAATGCTCTAATTACATCTTAAACTTTTTGTTTTCTTCACTCGGAATACTAATTGGCATTTTATTTCACATAAATTATGAGCTAAGGATTGTGACTTGTGAGTAAAATAGGATAAGTTAGTTGGTCCCATCTACCTCATTTGTGTCATAGAGTAAATTCTTGAGTCATCATATATGTGATAGATTAAGTCCAAAGTTAACCTGTTCTCATGTTAGGAGAATTAGGATTATAACATCCCTGACTTGTGGGAGCATTTCAAATTTTATAGTATCTTCAGGTTCTCCGCATTTTAAGGTACACTTTATATTTCACCATGTTCTTGTGAGATGGATGTTGTTTTGGAATACTTGAGAGCTCTGGAAACCTATTAGAGGGGAACTTTACAGTGGGGTTTACATCAAATGTAATAGATCCATAGATTTGTTCATAGCCTTCGAGGATGAGACATCAAATTCCTTCAGTTACTTCAACTTCATGAAATTCGTGTAGATTGGGCTGAGAAGCAGGGTATGTATGTTTGGGGTGTGGGACAGTCCAACCAAATGGTCATCTCACTGTCGATGTTCCCCTACTTTGGGCCCTTCAGTCTATGGTAATGACTTAGGGTCACTTTGAATGGTGCCACCGTACACTTCCATCATGAGGGGGAAGTGGTAGCATTTGATAGTACAGAAAAATTCTCATCCTTAGATCAGAATAACTAAGTGAATTATGGTCTGATTGGAGAGTAAAGGTTATGGTTTGAAAAATTAGTGTCTTTTATATGATGTTTTAAGGAGAGAAAGAGTGAATCTCTAAATAGAGGATTAGAAATGGATGATTTGACAGACTTGAGAAGAAACTCGGAAGGCTAAAAGTTGTCTAGAAATGCTAGAATTAGGAGAGTACTCCTCTTGGCAGTTTATAAGATTAAATAGGAGAAATTGGTGAACATATAAACTGTTTTCATTTAAGACAGAATATAGGTTAAGTGTTTAGGAGATATTATTTGAGAAATACCAGGTATATTTGGAATCAGCATTGGCAGAAGTAAGGATTATGAAGGAATCCGGATTATGGAAGAAATGTCAATGTTGTTAACTGTACAGATATTCTTAAAGATTTAAAAATGTTTGCATTTGATTCAATGACCTTTTAATTTTGGATATTTTTCCTTTCCTGTTAAGAATTCATTGGAAAGTGTTATAGTGGTGATTTTTAAAAATATTAATACATCTGTGGCGTGATTATAAATAAGTACTTCCTTATAAATCAGTAATTTTATTTGTTAAAAAATATATTGCTGGGGGCTGGCCCGGTAGTGCAAGCAGTTAAGTGTGCGCACTCCGCTGCGGTGGCCTGGGGTTCGCCAGTTCGGATCCCAGGCACTCACTGACGCACTGCTTTGCAAGCCATGCTGTTGCGGCATCCCATGTAGAGTGGAGGAAGATGGGCACGAGTGTTGGCCTAGGGCCAGTCTTCCTCAGCAAAAAAAAAAAAAAAAAAAAGAGGATTGGCAGATGTTAGCACAGGGCTGATGTTCCTCTCACACACACACACACACACACACACATTATATATATATATATATATATATATATATATATATATATATATATATCCCTGGAATTTTTGCTGCTGTTATTGTTTTTTAGCTGTTCAAAGTGGTGCTTTGGTAGAGTTAAAAGAAACCCAGATGAAGAATTAAAAGCTTAGAGTTTTTCTGGTTCTGAGGTCTTTGGAATTCTTCTCATCCAGTTAACTGTGTGACTTAGGTGCTCTGAATCTCTTGTCTCATATATAAAATGGGTAAGTAAACTGTGATATATCCATACAAGAAGTTACTATGGAGCAATAAAAAGGAATGAACTACTGATACATGTAATGTCATGGATGAATATCAAAATCACTGTGCTGGGCAAAAAGAATTCAGACACAAAAGAATATGTACAGTGTGATTCCATTTTTATGATGTGCTAGACAAAACTATTGTGAAAAATCAGAACAGTAATTGCCTCAGAGGAGGTAGGGATTAACTGAAAAGCAGCATAAGGGAATTTTTTGGATGATGAAAATGGGAAATGTTCCATAACTTGATAAAGATACACACATTTGTCAAAATTAATCAAGGTACAGTTAATATTTGTGCATTTCACTATATGGGAATTTTACCACTCTTCCCTGCTCAGAAAAGAACAGTAAACAAATATTGAATTCTAGTTAGTAGATATGCCTTTCTCAATGGTAGTGGTTAGTAATTCTGAAACTACTTTTTATGTTTTCTAGGTTTGTGCAAGAGAGTAAATACATTTAGGAAAATAGGAGCCAGATTTCTCACTGTTGGATGGGAGAGAAACGTGGAAATGGGGACAACTAGAATGTCTCTGGGTTGTGGGGTTGGAATTGGGGGTATCAGTATGAACTCAGAGTTTTTGTTATATATAGAGAAGGATAGATAAATAGGTAGATACATTATGGGTGTATAAATATATGAATTTCCTAGCTCTGTGTGCTGAGTTGTTCCAGAAGTACTGACACCCACATACAATGAGCACACTTTACATCCAGATCTTGATTTCTAAATAACATTCTCCAGTAAAAGTAACCAAGACTCCCTTGAGAGAAAGCTGATTCCATGGCTGGTGCATAGAAAGTACAAGATGGGGCCAGCCCTGTGGACTCGTGGTTAAGTTTGGTGTGCTCTGCTTCGGCAGCCCAGCTTTGGTTCCCAGGTGTGGATCTACACTACTTGAGGGTGGCCACGCTATGGCAGTGACCCACATACAAAATAGAGGAAGATTGGCACAGATGTTAGCTCAGGGCGAATCTTCCTCAGGAGAAAAAAAAAGTACAAGATGATCCTGGAACATCTTATTGTTCCAGAAAATAAGAAAGTGTTCAAGGAATGATGGGAACATAGCAAAAGGATACAAGAGTTCTGATTTCTCAGACATGAAAGAAATTAGAAGTTGTCACTCTTGTCCTCACAACAAGAAGAAAGTTAACAAACTAAAAATCAACAACTCTTCTTAAATCCGTCAGAGAATTGAGGTCACAGAGTAAACCAATGCCCTGAAAACTGAAGAGACAGGGGAATCCAGAGAATCACAGCTTACTGGGAGCAGAAGCTGACGGAGCCAGAAACTGGTAGAAAAACTTAAACTGTAACTGATGAACTGCCAGAAGCTGTGTGTGGATTAGCTTGCGAGTTAAAAACTCCTGGGGGCCCGGTTTTAAGGGGGTTCCCACAGTTTTGTGACTTTTTCCTCTATGAGCTCTACCAGGTTCTCACAGTAAAGATTGGGGTGGAAATCCCCTCATGCTTCCAGCAGGGGGAGAGGAATAGTAACCATTTTGAAATATGCTCAGAGCATTCTGTTCTCCCCCTTCCCAAAAGGGAAACTACCAGAGCCTAACCAACTTGGGGAAAGGGAAATACCCAAGTCCAGCCCTCTCTAACCTTGCTGTCTCGTCTAAGGGGGAAGAAAAGCTGAGAGGACTTACCAAGGCCACAACCAAGGATACAGGTCCTCTAAAAGACTCAGACCTAATCATAGGATTGGAACACTTCCTCTCCTTCCCGCATCTTACCACCACATGAACAGGGCTCCTGTATAATAACAGAGGGTTACAGATGAGAGAACTGCAAGGCTTGCACTCTACTTAAGGAGTTTCTAGGGAAACCCAAAGGCAACAGGAGAGACAAAAATAAGGACATTCGAGGATATTTTAGCCTCTGATACCTATAGCTACAGTAAATACAGGCTAACTCCTAGTCAGATATAGCAGAGATTTTGGAATTGTCAAACTGGGAATTTAAAATAACTATGAGTAATATGCTAAGGGCTCTAATGGAGAAAGTACACAGTGTGCAAGAACAGATGGGTAATGTAAGCAGAAAGATTGAAATTCTAAGAAAGAATCAAAAGGAAATACTAGTAATCAAAAACGCTGTAACAGAAATGCAGAATGCCTTTGAGGGGCTCATCGGAAGGAGAAGAGAGGAAGGAACAAAAGAAATACTTGAAGTAATAATGGCTGAGAGCTTTCCAAAATTAATGACAGACACCAAACCACCGATCCAGGAAGCTCAGAGGACGCCACGTATAAATACCAAATCTATACCTAGGCATATCATATTCAAACTGCAGGAAACCAAAGACAGAGAAAATCTTGAAAGAAGCCAGAGAGGAAAAAACACCTTACCTACATACAGGAAGAAGGCAAGAAGGCTAAGAATTACATTGGAATTCTGTTTACAAAGCATGCAAGCAGGAAAAAAGTGGAGTGAAATGTTTAGTGTTGAAAGAAAAAATTACCAACCTAGAATTCTTTATACATTGAAATTATCGTTCAAAAGTGAAGGAGAAAAAAGAACTTTCTCAGACAAAAATTGAAGGAATCTTTCACCACTAAGAAATGCTACTTGCAAGAAATGTTAAAGTTCTTCAGAGTAAAGGAAACTGATATATGTCAGAAACTCGGGGGCCGGCCCTGTGGCTTGGTGGTTAAGTGCGCGCGCTGCAATGCTGGTGGCCTGGGTTCGGATCCCGGGTGCGCATCGAGGCACCACTTCTCCGTCCATCCTGAGGCCGAGTCCCACATACAGCAACTAGAAGGATGTGCAGCTATGACATAGAACTATCTACTGGGGCTTTGGGGGGAAAAAATTAAATAAATAAAATCTTTAAAAAAAAAAAAAAAGAAACTCGGATCTACATAAAGAAAGGAAGAGTGTTAGAGAAGGAACAAGTGAAGGTAAAATAAAATGTTTTGTTTTTGTATTCTTAATTGATAACTGTTCAAAATAATAATAGAAACATTGTACTGGGTGATTATAGCTTATGGATAAATGAAATGAATGATAACAATGTTATAAGGGACAGGAAGGAGGAATTGGGAATACTGTTATAAGGTACCTGTACTACTCGTGAAGGGTAGTACAGTGTTATTTGACAGAGGATGCAGAGTAGATGTAAACGTATACAGCAAACTCTAGAGCAAACATTAAAAAAATGTAGTTTTTTCTTTTAATACTTTAAAGATGTCACTCCACTGGTTTGCGTTCTTTTTGGTAGGTTTGGCAGTATGTTTCTGCCCAAAATTTTGAATTTTTAATATTCATGGTTTATAACTCTGTCTTATTCCGGCCCCCATGTGACCAGTTATGCTTAGTAGAACTAATTGGCTGTATCAGTTTGGTACTCTTAAGTAACTAAACATAGTCCTAAGAAAACTTCCCTTTAATTCATATACAGAAGTTGTAGGATATTTGAGTGGGGAGTGGTTTGAGAGGTGGGGGGAGGCTATCCTGCTTCTGTCTTTTGACAGAGCAAATATTAAATGCAGTGTAGTAGTTTAGTTTTATTGTCATTAAGTTTTTGTATGAAAAGACTTTCTTACTTTGACAGTTCTTTCTCAATCTTTAATTTCTTTATCTGTTTTTGGTAATGATCACTTTAAGTGGAATATCTCTCCATAATTTGACAAAATATCTTAAAGTGATTCAAGATTGAAAATACTATATTTAGTGCGTCATTAAATGGAAATAAAGTTGTATAAGTGGTTTTAGTGGCTAATGTTATTTCTCTCAGTTTATTTCTGTGGTACAAACGCAGTAATTCATTTTAATTAATGCATTGACTCTAATGGTATATTCAAAGTTAGATCTTCTCATTAGAGACCTCCAAAGAAAACAATGAGCATGGATAGGTTAAAAAATTACTTAACAGCTTTATTCATATATATTTCACATACCATACAGTTTACCTATGCAAAGTGTACAACTCAGTGTTTTTTGGTGTATTCATAGAGTTGTGCGACCATCACCACAATCAATTTTAGAACATTTCTATCTCTCTAAAAAGAAATGGCATATCCAGTAGCAGTCATTACCCATTCTACTCGACACCGTCAGCCTTTACAACCACTAGATACATTTCTGTCCTTATAAATTTACCTATTTTGGACATTTCACATAAATGGAATTATACAGTGTAGTCTTTTATGTCTGGTTTCTTTAACTTAGCATAATGTTTCCAAGGTTCATCCATGTTATAATATGTATTAGTATTTCATTCCTTTTTATGGCTGAATAAATATTCCATTGTATGGATATTCCGTGTTATATTTATCTGTTCATCAGTTGGTGCACATTTGGGTTATTACCACCTTCTGGCTATTATGAATAATGCTGCTATGAGCATTCTTGTACAAGTTTTTGTGTGGATTTATATTTTTATTTATCTTGGGCATATTTCTTGGGGTAAAATTGCTGGTCATATGATATCTCTCTGTTTAATCTTTTGAGGAACTACCAGACTATTTTTCAAGGAAGCTATACCATTTAACATTCCCACCAGCAGTGTATGAAGCTTCCAGTTTCTCCACAACACTTGTTATTGTCTGACTTTTTAATTATAGCCATCCTAGTGGGTATGAAGTGGTATTTCATTGTGGTTTTGATTTGCATTTCACTGATGGCTACTGATGTAGAGCATCTTTTCAAGTATTTATTGGCCATTTTTATATCTTCCTGGAGAAATGTCTATTCAGAGCCCATGCCCATTTTACAATTGGGTTATTTGTCTTTTTATTACTGAGTTGTAAGAATTGTTTATTCTGGATACAAGTCCCTTATCAAATATGATTTCCAAATAGTTTTCTCTTATTCCTACACTTTCTTGTAGATAGGTAAAATTTTAAGGTCCTTCAGTGTTCAGCTATCATAAAGTATGGTTGAACAATTTACTAGAGTCGCATAATTTAATTACCTATAACATTTTATTTATGTGTCTTTCAAAGTAAATTCAGGCATTTATATACAAATTTGACAGGACACTTAAGTTTTTCTTGATTAGCTGTTAATATTGCGGTAAGCCATCTGAGGTGAATTTTCAGATGGTAGTCAGATTATTAATTTTACTTCGAGAACTTGGATTACTTACTTTTCAATTGAAATACCACCAAGATTAACATGTGTGACCATTCTGGCTAAAACATCTGAAACTAAAACAATATTTGTTTTACAAGCCAGAATTTTTTTTTTCAGAATTTTATTTTTAGCAAAGGTTAATAAACACTAGCTATTTATATAACATTTAGCCTGAGAAGTACACGTTTTCTTGGAGATTCTGGTTTGAAACCACTGTTAGAAGTTTAATTTTTTAAGGCTAGGCTTTTTGGAAGTTATGCTTATATATCTTGGTGTGTGGGCCTTTAAACAGCACCCAAACTGAGGTTCACAATCACTGTGAAAGTCAAGGTAATTACTGACTTCTTTTCTATAATAATAATTGCAAATTAAATTACGTATGAACTTTGGACACGTAATTTCATCAGATTCTTGACCTATTAATTATAAAAGAGTTTCTATGTTACATGTTGCTGTTGGTCATTTTACTGTTGTTTAATGGAAAGTTGGTTCTTAATTCAGTCTCTTCTAGTCCCCCTTGCAAATAGGGAAGAGAGGAGGACATTATAAATATCTTCATTACCATTTGAAAAGAAATTCTATAATTTATAAGGAGAGAAAATAAAAGCAGTCAAATTTTCTACTAGACTCAGTTGAAAGCCTTCTTAGGAGTTACCTAGTGTGAAAAAGACATCCTGTTGTGTCGCTTTTCCAACAAGAAATTCTCAGTTCTCTGACATCAACTGTGGATGTTCTACAATTCAGTTCAGTTGTGGTACTAACTACCCGAAGTTAGTGCAGACCCCACAGGGTAAGGGATCAGTCCCACAAGACTGGCCCTGATTCAGATGCCAGCCACAAATGGGTTCCCCAGGCTACCCGCATATCTGCCCAGCCCACTATAACTTTGGAGGTTCCCACAACCCCCCACCATCTCGGGTTCAGTAAATTCCTAGAACAACTCACAGAACTCAGGAAAGTATTATACTTAAACAGTTTATTATAAAGGATACAGATGAACAGCCAGATGAACAGATACATAGGGCAATGTTCAGAAGGATCCTGAGTGCAGATGCCTCTGTCCCTGTGGAGTTGGGATGCTCCACCAACCAGGAGCTCCCCAAAACTTCGTTGCTCAAGGGTTTTTATTGAAGTTTCATTATAGAGGCATGAATGATTAAATCTTTGGCCATTGGTGATTGAACTAAATCTTAAGTCCCTCTCCCGTCCCTGGAGGTGAGGTTGAGGGGCATGGGGTTGAAAATTTCAACCCTCTAATGATACTTTTGGTTCCTCTGGCAACCAGCCCCAGTTTAGAAGCTATCTAAAGACCCCACCAAGAGTCATCTCCTTAGGATAAATTCAGGTATGGTTGAAAGGGGTTCATTATGAATAACAAAAGACACTCCCATCACTCAGGAATTACTAAGGGTTTTAGAAGCTCTTTGCCAGGAATCAGGCACAAAGACCAAGTACGTATATTTTTATTATACCACACATGCTTATCCAACATGTATCAAACATCCACTGTATTCCAGGCTCTCTGCTAGGCGTTGAGAATAGGAAGAATAAGAAGACATGATAAATTTGTTCAAGGAACTCACACTACGGATGTGGAGACAGACAGTGAAGTTGCATTTTACATGGGAATTAGGTTCTGAGGCAAAGGTATGAGATTAAATCCTCAAAGGCAGAATTTCCCGCGACAGTCTTTTAAATTGCATGAAATAGACCATAATATCTTTCAATAAGTCCAACAGTTTAGTTTTCCTTAGATATAGACATTAATCACTGTTTCCTCATTTGAGCCCTAGTTGAAATAGTTGGACTGCAACCAGGGCCATGTTTTATGAAAACTGTGAACTATATCTTTTAAACAATAGAATCATACTTAGTTGCCTCTCTCAATAGGAGAGGCGTCCACTGTTAGAGGCACAAAGTAACTGAACTGAGACTAACTAAGGAACCACAGCTTTATATGTATACGCTACCTCACGGCGCTAGAACATAGATTTATTGACTGGACACACTGGCGCCATTTAATTGTGTTCTCATATTAAACTTTGTCTGTCTCTCTACCTGTGTCTCTTCCCATTCTCCTTGACCATTTCTATCCTGTAAATAAAATGTACATATGATGTGATTCCATTGTGTATAAACCCATGTATATCATACTATGATAAATGCTATGATATATTTAGACAGGTGCTGTGAGAACATAAATGAGGAAACAAGTTTGAAACTTACTTTTGTAGGTAAAGGAAGGTATGTGTAGGTAAATTAGCAAGTGAGCTGGTCCTTCAAGAATGAGATGCAGTTACAGTGTTTTCCATCTAAATACTAATCATATTCTTTATTTTCTTCAAAAATACTCCTTACATCAGCTCTTTTCCTGTTTCCTCCGTGATGATTCTTCTGGATACATAGAGTATGTTAATTAATTCAAGGAAACGTATTGAGCATGTCTGAGACATGGCTGAGGCAAAGGATTGTAATATCCAGATTTTCTTTGGCTTTTGATGCTTCAAGTTCTCATTTTGCATAATACCGCAAATTGTACTGGTGAATGTAAAAATGGGAAAATTGATCTTCCCCATTGAGGAGAGAGCTATAGGCCAAGATATAATGTGTTCCTTCAGCCACCTACACAGTTCTGTGTAGTTTTACATCTGCCATTTTGCTGTTTGTTTTCTCTATGTCTTATGCTTTTTTGTTTCTCTGTTCTTCCATTACAGCTTTCTTTTATGCTAAATAGATATTTTCTAGTATACTATTTTAATTCCGTTATTGTTGCTTGTATGTGTGTATGTATACGTGTATGTGTGTGTATATATATATCTTTAGTTATTTTCTTCATAGTTGCCCTGGGGATTACACTCAACATCTTAAATTAAAACAATCTAGTTTGCATTAATACCAATTTAATTTTAATAGTATATAAAAACTTGGCTCCAATATAACACCATTCATACAAATTACATCTTTACGCATTATAAGCCCATCAACAAAATTTTATAATTATTATTTTATGTACCTGTCCTTTAAATGAGATAGGCAAAGAAAAGAGTTACAAACAAAAATACATTTTTATTATATTTTGTATTTACCTATGTAGTTACCTTTACTGGTGCTCTTTATTGTTTAGTGTGGATTTAAGTTACTGCCTATTGTTTCTTCATTTCAGCCAGAAAGGAAATATCCTTTAGTATTTCTTGTAGGGCAGGTCTGCTAGGTGTGACGAATTCTCTCAATTTTCGTTTTTTTGAGAATATCTTTTTTTTTTTAGATTTTTATTTATTTATTTATTTTCCCCAAAGCCCCAGTAGACAGTTGTATGTCATAGTTGCACATCCTTCCAGTTGCTGTACGTGGGACACGGCCTCAGCAAGGCCAGAGAAGCGGTGCGTTGGTGCGCGCCCGGGATCCAAACCCGGTCCGCCAGCAGCGGAGTGCGTGCACTCAACCGCCAAGCCACCGGGCCGGCCCTATTTGGGAATATCTTAATTTTTTTTTCACAACTCACCCAGCTCTCCTTTATTTTTGAAGGGTAGTTTTGCTAGATATAGAATTCTTGGCAGACATCTTTTTCTTTCATCACTTTGACTATGTCATCCCACTGCCCCCTGGCCTCTATAGTTTCTCTCTCTTTTTTGTTTTGGTGAGCAAGATTGGTCCTGAGCTAACATCTCTTGCCAGTCTTCTTCTTTTTGCTTGAGGATAATTGTCCCTGAGCTAACATCTGTGCCAGTCTTCCTCTGTTTTGTGTATGGGATGCCACCACGGCATGGCTTGATGAGTGGTGTAGGTCCGCGCCCAGGATCCAAACTGGCGAACCCTGGGCCGCTGAAGCAGAGCATGCAAACTTAACCACTATGCTACTGGGCTGGCCCCTTGGCCTCTGTGGTTTCCAGTGAGAAGTCAGCTATTAATCTTATTGAGGAAAGTTTGTACATGATGAATTGCTTTTATTTTTTGCTTTCAAGATTTTCTCTTTGTCTTTTGACAGATTGGCTATCATATGTCTAGGTGTGGATCTCTTTGAGTTTGTCCTACTTGAAGTTTGTTGAGCTTCTTAGGTATGCAGATTAGTGTTTTCCATCAAATTCAGAAAGTTTTTGGCCGTTATTTTTTCAAATATTCTTTCCACCCCTTTCTTTCTTCTCCTTCTGAAACTCACATTATGTATATGTTGGTATGCTTGTTGGAGTCCTACAGATCTCTGAGGTTCTGTTTTTACTTCATTCTTTTTGTTTTTGTTCCTCAGATTGGAGATCTCAACTGACCTGTCTTCAAGTTCACTGATTCTTTCTTCTGCTAGTTCAAATATGCTGTTGACCCTCTCTAGCAAATTTTTCATTTCTGTTATTGTACATTTCAACTCCAAAAGTTCTGTTTCTTTTTTATAATTTCTCTCTCATTTATATGCTCTATTGTGTGAGACATGATTCTCAAACTTTAATTCTTGAGACATAATTTCCTTTAGTTCTTTGAAATATTTATAATAGCTGGTTTAAAGTCTTTGTCTCGTAAGACCGATGCCTGAGCTGCTGCAGGGACAGTTTCTATTGACTACTTATTTCCTATGTATGGGCCATGTTTTTCCCTGTTTATTTGTATGTCTTAGAATTTTTTTGTTGAAAACTAGACGTTTTAAATAATGTGACAGGCAAGGAAATCACATTCCTCCCTACCCCCGAGATTTGTTTTTACTCTGTTATTGATGTTGCTGTTTGTTTCTTTAGTGACTTTCCTGAACTAATTCTGTATAGTTTCTATTCTTTGAAGTCACTGCTTCGCTAGTTTAGTGGTCAGTTAATTACTGGCCAGAGGTTTCTTTAAATACCTTGAACCAATAGGTCTCATTCCAGCTTTTGCTGAGGGACTCTGTGTGGGTTTGTGTGTGTGTGTGTGTGTGTGTGTTGGAGCAGAGCCTCAGGGTCAGCCAGAAGTGAAAGATTAGGGCCTTATCAGCTCTTCCTGAGCATCCACACAGCTCCTCATAGATGCATAGTCTTCTAAATTCCCAGGACTATATCAGAGCTTTTCAAACCCCCTTATGGATATTTCATTCCTCAGTTTTTCAAGTTTTTTTGGTCAACCTCTTGTTAGCTGCAACTGGTAAAACTCCCTCATGCAACTGCGATGTTAAACCACTGCTGCTGGTTGTTTTAAAAAAATATGGTGCAAATAGGACTATACACATAGAGTGAGCTCTGAGTCTGATCAAATAAAGACAAGCCGTGAGAATGGAGCTTTTTAGCAAGCTGCCAGGCAGGGCAAGTAGTGACACTTTTTTTGAGTAACTCCAAATCTATTCTGACCTATCCAGTGCCTGTTTGGGTTTTTGGTTTTCCCAGGTACCATGGTTGCAAGGCTTTGGTTTTCAAGGCTACTCTGGAGCTCGTGATGGGGGATTAGATTAGGGCAAGTTAAAACACTACAAAGCTTGCTGTTCTTGCTAAGATTCAACTGGTTTTCTTGGGTGACAGTCCTGGGATTACCACAAGCCTTTAGTTAATTTCCAAAGTGCTGGAAAAAGTTGATTTTGACACTATTTGCCAGTGTTCCTTTTGCTTTCAAAGGCGTAGGTTTTCAAAGGTCTTTCCTTTGCCATTCTGGAAGTGCCTCTTCCCATTCTTATATGCTTTTATCTGCATGCTGCTTCCTGTCTCTGATCCATCCTTTCATTGCTTGCCTTTCTCTTATACATTTCTCCTGGACCCTTGGAACTCTGGTTGTGTGGCTAACATGCTTATGTTCTCAGTTATTCACTGACTATTACCTCCCTTTTTGCTTGGCAGCCCTCTCAGGGGCTCCTTCTTTCACATCCCACAAAATCAAAATCCTCTATTCCTCCCTTAATATTAGTATTCCTCAAGTTTCTGGCTTACACCTCTTTTCTTGTCTATCTACTCCCTAGCCATCTTACCCAGTTGTTGCTCATACTCTCAGATCTGTCGTCTTCTCTAGCCCAGATCTCTCTCTTAAGCTCCACATCTGTTTACCTAATTGTGCTTAATGTAAAGCTCCATTTGGAAATTCTATAGACAAGTAAAATTCCACAAGTTCAAAACAGAAATTAACCTATTCTTCTTTCTCGGTTTTCTTTGAATGACATTCCCATCTATCCAGTTGCTTAAACCAAAATTTTGAGTCATCTTTGATTTTTTCTCCTTTACCCTACCCCCAAATTTCAGTCAGTTACCTCTCAATTCTATGCCCTAAATCTTTCTTGATGTTTTCTCCATCTCTGTTGACACCTCTTGCCTGAATTACTCCAACAGCCTCCTAAACATATCATCCTATTATAGGTTCTGTCCCCAGCTTCTCCACAATGTGTCCACAAGAAAAGTTGATAAAATGCAAATCCACTCAGGTCACAGAGTCTTCTCTTTCTCCCTCTCCCTCCCTCCCTTCCTCCCTCCCTCCCTCCCTCTCTCCCTCTCTCTTTCCCTCCCTCCCTCTCTCCCTCTCTCTTTCCCTCCCTCCCTCCCTCCCTCTCTCTCTCTCTCTCTCTCTCTCTCTCATTCTCGCACACTCACACACACTCTCACACACATGCATATTGCCTCTCTGTCGCACTTCTTGTTCCATCCTACTTACATTTTTCCTATTCCCAGGCTATGCCATGTTCTCGTTTGCTTTCAGATTTCTGTACATACTGCAACATTCTTTCTCACTTTGCTCTTTTGTTGCTTCTTCTAGAAAGCGTCCCTATATTCTCACAAATCTGAGTTAGATACTTCTGGATACAGAATTACCATACTGTAATTGCCTATTTACTCATCTTTATCTCTGAGTAGAATGTAAAGTCCATGAGATCAGGAAGTGTGATTATGAGCAGCCTGTGGTCTAGCACCTAACATTAGGCTTCCAGAAATTATTTGATGACTAGAGAATTTATGCCCACATTTATGAATGAAAGAATCAACCATGTTTAGCACTGGAACTACAAAGATACGTTAGACAAATGTATGAATAAGATAGACTTTTGAAACATCTGGTATTTGAGGGATACAGTTTTGTTAGTAATGTGGGATTAGTAACTTAAAGCCAATGATTCTATGTAAAGTCCTGTATACTTTAGTTGAAGAAATAAAATAACATTAATAAATGTGAAACCCCAAAGCATTATTTACAAATGAAAAGAGAAAATGAAGAGGGGGCCAGCCCGGTGGCGCAAGCGGTTAAGTGTGTGCGCTCCGCTGCGGCGGCCCGGGGTTTGCCGGTTCGGATCCCGGGTGCGCACTAACGCACTGCTTGGCAAGCCATGCTGTGGTGGCGTCCCATATAAAGTGGAGGAAGATGGGCACGGATGTTAGCCCAGGGCCAGTCTTCCCCAGCAAAAAAAAAGGAGGATTGGTAGTTGTTAGCACAGGGCTGATCTCCTCACAAAAAACAAAAAAAAAGAAAAGGAAGAGAAACTGTTCAAGAGGAAGTTATATGCATATGCCTTTTGTAAAGTTAGTGATCATACTTAGTTGTTGGTTTGTTTTTTGTTTTTGTTTCTTTTTAAATTTCTGGGTCATTTAGAAGTAGGTGACTCCTTCCTTCCTGCCTTTCTCTTACACAAAGAAAATGTATATCAGCAAAAAGAAGAAAATAAAATCATCCATTGTCTAGTTTAATATATGTAGTTTTATAACTGAAATAAACCTGAATATCACCTGAAATAAATATATTATTAATGTCTCTTCTTTCTAGGAAATATACTTCAACACTGTCTGTTGCTGAGATTGGCAAACTTTTTCTGTAAAGGGCCACATACTATATATTTTAAGCTTTAAGGGCTAGAAGGTCTCTGTCGCAACTACTCAACTCTGCCTGTAGCAAAAGCAGCCACAGATCGTTCCAAATGGGTGTGGTGTGTTCCAAGAAAACTTTATTTACAAAAACAGGCAGCAAGCAGGATTTGGTATGAGAACCATAGATCTATGATATGGATATACCATAATTACTTAATCTCCTATTTTTGGAAATTTATATTCAATTTTTTTTTACCATTAGTAGTAATACTCTTAGCCTCTTAATATCTAAATTTTCATGTACATTCTTAATTTTTTCCTTAGGATAAATTTTGAATATGTAATTTCTAGGGCTAAGTGTAAATTCTTAAGACTTTTGTTTTTTAATGAGAATAGATGATATAACACTTGCTTTCTGACTGTGACTCTGAGTTTTATTTGGTTCATTTTGTGGTTTTGTAGGGATGGGGAAAGAAAGATGGAGTGAAACTTTAGAGAAATAGAAGCAAAGCAAGACTGGAGGGAAGCAGATTGAGTTCATGTTAATGATATAAAACTTACAAAGAGATATTCCAGGAGGAAGAAAATATGAAAAACTCCATAAATACAAATTTTCCTCTTCACATACCAAGTTTTATGTTTGATAGCTCTGTAGAGTTTTGTTTAAAATCTTGTGTAGATTGAGTTTGAGATTTGAGAGATGGGGTTTGCAAATTACAAATAAGCATTTCTTTCTTTCTTTCTTTTTTTTTCCGCTAGGAAAGATTCCCTCTGAGCTGACATCTGTTGCCAGTCTTCCTCTCTATTTTTTTTTCCTTCCCAAAGCCCCAGTACACAGTTGTATATTCTAGTTGTAAGTCCTTCTAGTTCTTCTATGTGAGCCACCACCACAGCATGGCTATTGACAGATGAGTGTTGTGTAGTTCCATGGGGAACCGAACCCAGGCCACCGAAGCAGAGCACACCAAACTTGAACCACTAGGCCGTCAGGGCTGGCTCAATAAGCATTTCTTATTCAGTCTCCTAAGATACTCTTAGGCCAGCATGATTTTGATTGTGGTTACCAATCAGCTTGTTTTAAAAAAAGAAAACGACATTAAACTTTTCTGTTCTGAATGCAAAGAAGACTAATCAGTTAGAGCAGGAATTGGCAAACTACTACTATCCGTGGACCAAATCCCTCCCATTGCCCTTATTGTAAATGAAATTTTATTGGAACACAGCCATACCCATTCACTTAAGTACCGTCTATGGCTACTTTCAGGCTATAACAGCAAAGCTAAGTAGTTGTATCAGAAACAGTGTGGCCTATAAAGTGTAAAATATTCACTGTCTGCCACTTTACAGGAAAAAATTTGCAGACCCCGGAATTAGAGGCATGGTACATGTTAATCTGTTTATTGAAAATGGGTCTACAAAAATAAAAGTAATTTTGCTATAGATAAACTAACAAGATTTTAGATGCACAATTTAATTAAGAGACCAAATCTAGGCATTTAAAATATAGAAGAAAATGTGGGAAAATGACGTAAGAAATGTTGGAATACAGAGAACTTAATGTTTAGAGTAATTTTAAGTTCTGTGAAAGATTAGCTTCAGAGCACCCAAGTACCAGCTGTTACAGAGGCACCCACCTCAGTTATAGAGGCCTTGCTTATACACAGTTGAAAAGTAGCCAACTCCACGGAGTTTTGCCATGATGTCTTTAATAGCCAGCATTTATGCTGTGACAAGATTCCATAGAGCTTTCCTGAAACAACTTTGCTGAAGTCTCTGAATTAAGCAACATCGGTCAAATTAGAAAATCCAAACTCAAAAATTTTTTGAAACCTGTGTAGATAGGCTTATTCTCCCAAAGACAGTCTTTACTCCTACTGCATTTGTTGCCTTAATTCAGTTAGACATGACAGTAAGAGGGGACGGACACTCAGAAGTTAGAGATATTTTCTTTCTTTGGATCCACACGTTACCTAGAAATAGCTAATATCCTGAATCCTTTAAGAATCCCAAATCATTTAGTTAGGTTTCAAAAAGCATAGCTTTCACTAATTTTATAAAAACATTCTTAAAAGAAGCCTGTCTGTGGAACTCTTTGAAGTATAGTGGAAAAGCATCTGGACTGAAGTCTGAAGTTCCTCTTACCTAGGCCGCTAACTACATACTGAAAAAACCTGAGTCCCTAGTACCAGCTACTTACCTCTGGACTACTTTTATGAGAGAGAAGTTTAATGCTTAAGCTACTGATTCGAGGACATTTTCTCACAGCTGAACCTAATCCTAACTGATGGGGGTCAGGGTAGACTAGTTTATCCTGAAGGGGCTTTACATCTGTGTGGCTCCGCACATTTGTGTGGGGTAGAACTGATGGAGGGAAATGGATAGAAGTGGTCTGGTTCTTGTCAAGATAAAGTAAAGCTGTTATAGAACTACAGATTTTACAATAGTAAAAGACATCCTCTGCCAAAAAAAAATTGACTCTCACATTCATTTTTACACATTCCTCTTTCCTTATTTAACTTTTTGAGTTTCTTATTTTATCTTGTTTCTCATCATTTTCTTCTCTATGATATTCTATAGTAGAGCAGTTAGTGCTATGCCAAGAATTCTTTGTGCTGTGGTGGTTCTTCAGGAGGGTGTTCTTGGGGAATGGTGGAGAGTAAGGCACTGAGCCATCCCTAGCTGCTGGAGAACCAGAAGGAGGTACATCTGTGTTGATGTAGTGACTACAGTTTCACGTGGGACTTCGGGTCATTCAGAGTAGGAAAGTGCAATAAGCTGGGGACTCTTCCCATCACCCATGTCCTCTTGTAACCCTGATAGTAGTTCCTTAGTTGTATCAGAGTCCCTCTGTTTTCATAGATTTGTTTCAAATACTCAAGGCTTTCACACCATTCCTTTCTCCTTTCACAATTATTCTGTTTTGCTGAGGGTTCATTCATTCATTTAATAAATTATTAGACACATACAATGTGTTTTGTGCTGGGTCCTGGCGATATTATGATCATTTGAACACAGCACCAGCTCTCAAAGAATTTGCAGTCAAATGGGAGGGTCAGATAAGGAAACAGGCATTTACAAAACAAAATAAGAACTGAAGAGTTAAGGATTGAGGCAGCCAACATTAACTTTTTTTTAAAGTGAACCAGCATGGTTAAATGGAAAGAGCATTGGTCTTAGATTTCGTTGATCGGCTTTCAAATCCTGGTTCAATTACTTAATAGGTATGTGACTTTGGGAAAGTTAACCTTCGTGATACTTGCAGGGTTGTTCTAAGTTTTAGAAATGAGTATATGTAAAGCACTTAGTCCAGTGCCTGCTAAATAAATAATTTCTGCTTTTTTCCTTAATCATACACCACAAATTATTGTAGTTCCAAAGCCTTTAAATAAAAAGATAATTTCTCTGGCCCCTACTTCACAGGAGATGTGAAAAGATACTTTAAAAAATTTTGTGAACACTCTGCCTATAAAGAAACTATTAGTAGGAATCAAATTAATTTCTTGTAAAATTTACCCAAATTTCCCTTATTAAGATATATGGACTGTAAAATTAATATCTTAGAAACTTACAACATTGCTTGTAAAATATGCTATTACATTAGTAATTCTGTAATCACTGGTCTTAGATTTATTTGTCAACTTAAAAGGGACTACTTCTCTGTCTCCCCACCTCCCTCACTCCATGGTTTAGCATGCCAGTTGCTCTTAACCAAACTGTGGTTTATGTCCAGAAGGGTGAAGGTATAACCTTTTTCCGTGAGATATTTAAAAAGCATTCAAGTAGATCATCAGTAAATTGATTAAATATGTTTTCTTAAGACTCATTCATCATTACAATTTGAATTTTTTCTATTTGAAGAATTAAAAACTGCGATATTGAGGAAATAGTACCATGTTGTATATAGAAGTGAAACAAAATAGTCAAAGAATTTGCTTTTAACTGAAAATATTTTTTTTCCTTCCTTTGAAATTAAGTAGCGTAACTGCTGCTAAAAATAGAAACTGAAATTGGGCTAACAGCAACACAATTTGTAATTCTTCAAAAGTGTGAAAGTTAATTCAAATCAGAATACTGCACTCGAGAGTGTATAGATCTTATTCCAGGGGGCCAGCCTGGCGGCGTAGTGGTTAAGTTCATGCACTCCATTTCAGCGGCCCTACGCACCACTTATCAAGCCATGCTGTGGCAGCGTCCCATAAAAAGTAGAGGAAGATGGGCACGGATGTTAGCCCAGGGCCAGTCTTCCTCAGGAAAAAAGAGAAGGATTGGCAACAAATGTTAGCTCGGTGCTAATCTTCCTCACACACACAGAAAGTCTTATTCCATTATGTGACTGATCTTTCTAATTTTGCTATACTTTGTGTAATTAACAATCGTTCCAGATTTCTTTGTTAATTCTCTTATAGCTGTACCTTAAAAATAAGACAAGCTGATGTTATTCACTATAAAAAGTGTAAATACAAGATATCAACAGCACATAGAACTATTTTTTATATATTTTATATAAATCATTCTAAATTATAAATAGGAAATAGTAATCAAACAGATAGTTACTTTCCTACCAAAAGAAGAAGCCCAGTGAAGCAGAGTGGGATAAGGGGTGGGGAAGAAGCCCGAGGGTTGTGTTGGCAGGGCAGCACGGTGATAGTGAGTGACAGCATGAGCAAAATGGATGTGCTCTTCCTTCACTGCTGTTCTCCTTCCTGTTTGAATTAGACAAATGGCATGCACTCAAGGGGAACTAGGGACAATGGTCTGAGGACGGGAACCACTTCCATACAGCCCTGCCAGATTCATGAGAGAAGTGGTGCATCTGCTTTTTGTTGCTGTTGTTACTTAACCTTGTCATGGATACATTCCTGTTTCTGTGACACTTCTTTTGTGGATTTTCACTCATATTACTTTCTTTATCATGGCTCTGCCGGATTGTCTGTTGGCAAGTCAGCACCATTTACCCCCTCTGCACCTTATCTGATTTAATGGCTTCCTGGGAAATGTGCATGCTTGTTTTTTCTCCTCTCATTGTCTCTCCCTCTGTCCCACTCCACCAAATGTGCAATTTAGATATCAAGAAGTCCATTACAGACAATTGATCTGTAGGGGTTTTCTTTTCATTTGTTTTTATCTGTTTTTTTTTTTTCTAATAGAAAAATTTCATTTTTACTCCCCTCTCTCCCCCAAAAAATTCTACGTACTGTAACTGCTTTTACCCTCTCCTTTCTTCCAGAGCTGTCTCTGTCTTAGGGAAGTCTCTTGTTTGAAAACATTTATGCTAAGACAGACATTCATTGATTTATTTAATGAACTTTCAGTTAATTTTTGTAAGCTTCATAACTCTGTGCTAAGTGGTGTTACAGGGTGATTCAGTGAAGTAGATAAAACTAGTTAGTTTGTGAGGGTCAAATATTCAAACATTTTCATCAAAACTACTGTTTAAATCATACTATAATGCTTATGTTTATAAAATGCTTCTAAAAGTTCTGTTGTAAAATGTAGTTAATACATAGGCTTTAACTGTGAGTTAATTTTCTTCAACCGTTACCTTAGATACCCTTACTTTATATTAGAACATTTAAATGACTTGCATTCTGAGCTTTGTAATGTGAAAATTTTAAAATGCATCTCAAGACTAAATTTTATGATGTGTTACATTTCAGGTCAGAAGACGTGTCTTCATCTACATGGCATCTTTCCTTACCTCTATGTGCCATACGATGGTTATGGACAGCAGCCAGAAAGGTATCTTTCTCAGATGGCATTCAGTATCGACAGAGCACTTAATGTGGCTTTAGGCAATCCATCTTCCACTGCTCAGCACGTGTTCAAAGTGTCATTAGTATCAGGAATGTAAGTATATGATATCTTTTTAAATTTTCATTTATCTCTAGTATTTCTATTGCTATTCTAATTGAAAGAAAACTTATCTGATTCAAACGTATTCTGTTCGTTTTTCTTTTACTTCTAATCTAATGGAACTGGGGCAGATCTCTTGCTATAACTTTATAAAGTAAATTTTTATTGCAATGAAAGATAGATGGTTAATGGTGTTTTTTGTTTTAACTTTTTCCATTTCTCTGCTTGCTAGAGCTGTAGAAATTCATGTCATTCATTCATCATATGTTATCAAGCACCTTCTATGTGCCATGCACTGTTCTAGGTGCTTAGAATATATTGGTGGACAAAAAAAAGATCCCTGCCCTCATGGAGGTTACATTCTAGTAATGGGAAACAGAAAATAAGCAGTAGCTATAACATGAAATAAATGTGTTTATTACATGATAATTAGTGCTATAGAACAAAAGACGTAGAGCAGGATAAGAAGGATCAGTAACATGGAGTGGGGAAGTGGACTGGTGGCAATTTTACATAGGGTAATCCGAGAACGTGTCGTCGACATGGTAAATGACGTTCGAGCAAAGACTTTAAGGTGAGGCAGTAGGAACAGCATGGAGGCCAGGTGGTTGGAATGGAGAGAGAAGAGAGTAGGACAGAATGAGGTTAGAGAGATATGAGAGGATGGAGATCATGCTGGCCAATGGTTCTCAAAGTAAGGTTTCCATACTTTGGTTTCCAGGATAACCAGCATCAGCTTTACCTGGTTTGACAGCCATAAGAATGCACCACTCAGATCTCCAAGTATAGGGAGCATAATTGAACAACAGCCCCAGCTGCTGCACTGAAATCCATCTATCATCCCATATAGCTGAAGCTGCTTTCTGTAGGCTTCTCCCAGCCAATGACTAAGCATGGCAAGGATGCTAAGGCAGGTTCCTGGGAGACATGTGAGAACTCTCCAACAGCCTTTCTGACCTTTCATTAGAAGCATGCTGCAATGGTATTTTCCACTGATTTTCCCTCTGTCCCTCTCTTCTTCACTTGGGAGCACACCTGTATCTAAGTCTGGTGGCTGTCGCAGCCTCTCCTGGGTCCCTTCTCATTTTCTCTCACAAGTGTTTCCCCTAATAAATTTCTTGTACATTTTGGCATCTACTTCTCGGAGGACTCAGACTAACACACCTGGGAACTTAGTCAAGATACATTCTTGGGTCCCACCCCAGACTAAATGAATCAGAAACTCTGGGGTTGGGCATCAATTTGTGTTTTAATAAGCCTTTCTGATTATTTGAATTCATACTAAAGTTTGAGAACCACTGCAGTAGGCTGTTCTAAGGACGTTGACTTTTACTCTGAGCTACTGCATGATTTTGAGCAGCCACGATCTAACTTAAACTTGAAAGGATTACTTTAGCAACTGTGTGAAGAATAGATTATAGTGGGATAAAAGTAGAAGCAGGGAGAGCATTAGGAGTCTGTTTATTAAGCTGGCTGAGAAAATATGGTGGCTTGAATTAGGGTAGTAGTAGGGGAATAATGAGAAGTGGTTAACTTCTGGATCTATTCTGAGGGTTGAGTCAACAAGATTTGCTGTCTGACTGGATGAGGGTTGTGAGAGGAGTCAAGGATGACTATAAAATTTTGAGTCTGTGCTGCTGTAAGGATGGAAGGTGCAGATAGAGCAGGCTGGCAGGAAAGATTTGGAGTTCCTACCATTTTGAGTTTGATATGTCTGTGCGAAATCCATCTTAAATCTATCTACTTCTTCTACCTTAATCTCGGCTTTCCTCTGGACCACCACAGTATCCCTGTAATTGAATTCCCTTCTTCCATTCTTGTCTCACTCTAGAGCCGCAAAAGCACCCTTCTTATCATGTCAATTGGATCCTTTAAAAATAATTTAAAATCCTCGAGTAGCTTCATATTGCTCATAGAAAAAAATTTAAGCTTCTCACCCCAGTCTGTGTGATCTGATCCCTGCCTGCCCCTACAACTTAGTTCACTTTGTTCCATCCCGAAACACTGGTCTCCTTTCAGTTCCTCTGAGGTGCTGAGCTCTTCCCCACCTTTGTATGTGCAAAGGTGCTGTACCCTTTCCTTGAGTGCTGTACCCTTCTCCAGTTCCTTCAGATCCTTCAACTCTCTAGAGACGTTTTCTCTGACTTCCCCACTTAAAATAGGTTGTCACTATTATTATTCTGTATCTTAGCCTGTTCTTTGTTTCCTGTAGCATTTTATTTAGTTTGCAGTTATTTTAATTTTTTGTTGATTTACTTAATTTTTGTGTTTCTCTCACCAGCAGGTAAGCTCCATGAGAAAAAGGACCGTGTTTGTCTTGTCCATCTTTATATCCCTAGCATATTGTGTGGTGTTAAGCACTTAATAAATATGGCTCAATAACTATTTGGTTGAATAAATGAAGGGGGTGAAAGTCCATATCCATCCTGTGACAGCAACAATTAGGTTAAAGATCATCATTAGCTTTATATTCTAATTTTTTTATGTTTAATGGTTTCTAAGGACTTTCCTATACATAATTCCATTTCAAAGTGGAATTTCCAGACAGCCTAGTGAAATGAAAATTAGTCACCAATCTTTCTATATTTTTGATGGGTATTTGTTAAAGGCACTGCCATATTTTTAAGAGTAGTTGAGTTCCAAATCTGGATACCTGCTGGCAAAAGATGAGCTGTTCAGTCTAATTTACGGCTGCCATTCTCTTTTTTCTCCTATTCTAATTTTTTTTTCTTACCTAGATTCCCTTTTCCCTTACCATAAATTCTAGCTTCTATGATTACTTTACTCCTTCAATATTACCTACTTCTTTAAGGTAGACAAGGCTGCACATAGCTACCTAAAATTTGTGCAAGGTTTAATTCCAGTCTTCCTAGACTACACATTATCCAGAGGCTGGGTTAAGAGATAGATAAGACCATGACTTTAGGCTCATTTCTGGGATTCCTTGCCACCTAGCTACCATGATTCTGGAAAATATCCTATAAAGAGAGTCTTAATCCATCTAAGTTGATTAACTGAGATTTTTTGCTATCCATGCTCACTTTCCTTCTCATTGTTATATTAAAATACTAACTCTAATTATCGAATATAATTTTTAAGCATAAAAATATCTACTCTCAAATTCTGCTTTATTCTACTTTCTTCCCCCTAAAGAGTTACCCTGTTGAGGAATTCTTTCAGCAAAATCAACTAAAGCCAACAGCAGAAAGTAAGGGTTGCAGGTTAAATTATACAGAGACTTTCTTGGCCAGAAGAAGCAGAAAACTGAATTTATAAAATTTCCAGGCTATATTTTGGAGCAATAAATATGAAAACAGAATCTTAGATTTACAAAGAATTTTAGAGGTTTGATAGTCTTAATTTATATTCAGTTTTTGAAATTTATGAGATTCTAATTGTAAAAACCTAAGGATTGTTAGCAAAACCAAAACAAAGCAAAGAACCAATGGGAATTTCTTTTTGTGTTTTTCCCATTTATTTGGCTAAAGATAACCCATGTCTTTAGACAGAGAGGTATATTTATATATATGAAAAATACCATAGCAGGAGGAATAAAGAGATGAATTTTGCCAGTGAGAGAGAATGAGATCGTTCGTGTAATGTGTCTTTCTTTCACCCCTTCTTTCATAGCAGCAAAAATGGGGTGAGCAGCAGCAAACTAGACAGGAAGTGGTAAGTGTTATTAAAAAAAAAGTCAAGAAAGGCGAAGAGGAAGGGATAGGGAGTGATGGTCTGAGAAGACCTTTCTGAGGAGGTGAGTTTAAAGCAGACACTTGAATGAAGATTGAAAGCAAGCAATGCAAAGGCTCAGGGCAGAGCTTTCCAGGCAGAGGGAATGGCAAGTTACCCGAGAGTGGATCAGGTTAGAGGAGCTGAAATGTTTAGAATGGTGGAGGACAAAGGAAGAGTGGTATGACATAAGATTGAAGTGGGTGGCAAGGATGAGATAAAGAATCTTTAGACCTTGGTAAATAGTTGGATTTTTTTTAATAGAAATTGCTTTACAGCAATCATACAGATGTCTCTGACCTAAGGGCTTGAAACAGCTGTAAAAAATTGTTTAAATATACCCTAAATAATGATTCTGCTGCCAAATTATTCCTATATTTGATGTCCATTACAGACATGTCAGACATGACAGAAATGGTGTCCTAATGAGGGAAAGTTCTATCTAGTGCCCATCATAAGGGACAGTATTTTTAAAATGAAAAGTGATTGGGTTTGTCCACCTAAAGGCTTAACCAACCACTTATTTGCAGACAAACGCTAGGCAGATACAAAATCTTATCTGTTCATATATTGTTTCTAATTACATCATCTTAGAAAATGGTAGTCTGAATATCAGAAGTACTGGTGTAGTTTCAGATCCTCCTGAAATGATATAAGATGATGGCCCAGCTTATTTCATCTTTCACTGAAAACTTCTTTCTCTCCCTATCGTGTAGATTTTTGCTTCTCCCTTTCCCCATTGCAGCTGATGCCCTGAGAAAACCCCAGCCTCAGCATGACTAGGGTCGTTAAGTAAGGCCATGGTCTTTTCAATCTCTTAAGTTCCTGTCCACACAGTTTTCACAGGCTTCATTTGATTTGGATGTGTGTTATATACACATACATATGTATATGAAATAGGTAAATTGTCTCTGCCTAGTGAACTCGAAAAATTAATAATAAACAAAGACAAATAAGGAAAGTTATATAAATGCTGTTAATTAAAGGACTTTGTTGATGAAGAGCTTTAGTTTTTGACAGAAAAAAGGGGAAATGGAAGGTGCCTGAAAGGTTTCTGTTTTTCTCATACATGGTCAGAGTAAAGAGAAAAGAGCCACTTTTTAATAGAGTCATAGTGATTGAAATTAAGATATGAATAGTTTGCTGCTCCTTTTTTCCCCTAGTTTTTTGAAAGTGGTATTTTTAAACTTTTTAAAAGAAGTAACCAGATTTCAGTATTTCATATCTTAACCTGTGGTAGATTTAATTGAAAGGTCTTGGAGTTTTTTTTGTTGTTTTTTGGTAATATTAAATATAAGTAAGACTGAATTAGACCAGCTGAATCTAATTAGGGCTATAAGTTGCATTATTTCATCTCTGAATGATGAAAATAATATGGAATATCTTTTTCTTTTATTTCAGGCCTTTTTATGGTTATCATGAGAAGGAAAGACACTTTATGAAGATCTATCTTTACAATCCTGCAATGGTGAAAAGGTACAAAGATAAATGAAGTAAAAATATGAATAACTATCATTAAATAATTTAATAATAAAAAGAAAAATCTAGAAGAAAGGCCTATATAGTTTGTAGCATTATTAAAAAGGAGATCATATTATATACATATATGTGTAAAGAGAGAGACCCATGGCCTGGACTCTAGGAAGGATATTTTAAGGGTGAAGGGACCTTGGTTTATAGCCCTTGACTGCTTCTTTTCTGTCTTATAGAGTTTGTGGAAGTAGATAAGGGGAGATGATGGCTGTCTTCTATGATCTTAGTGCCCTGCTGGCCAGACCAGATGTTCAATACCAAGAGAAATTTGCCCTTCAGTTTCAAAGCAGGGAGAAATGTGTGAGAGTGAGGCCAGAGGGGGAGGGCTCCCAAGATCTCAGAATCCTGTTGACTCCTTATTTGATGTCAGTGAAATTTTATATCACAGATTTTTTGTTTGTTTTATTTCTGGTTGTTTTTTTCCTTCTCTCAATAAGTCTCTCTGCCTAAGCTTATTCCCTCAGACGTCCTGGAGTCTAAGTTATTGCGAGTAGAAAGGGCACATATAGAGAAGACTTCAGTCATTCTTTAGGGTTCAAAATAAGGGTTTTCACTCTTTCTGGTGACAAGCTAGAGTAAAAGTGGCCTTGGAGAATTGCTGTCGTTTTTTCAGAAGATTGTCTCTGCTAGTAGGTACTAGGTTCCAAAAGGTAACCTTTTGGTGAGACACAAATTGGATGTTTCCCCAGAGTGAATTTAGGCACCAGGAGAGAGAGGCACAGCCACCAGGGATAGGATTTACTCTAAATTAGGCCAGTTGAGTACTTCACTGAATCATAGCCCTCATCCCAATGGTTAGTCCCTTCTCTGAGTAACCAGTGAAAACTAGTTTTCTGCATAACCTTCCCCTAAGCTTACCCCAAACAGCTTCTGTTATGTAGGGCACCAAAGTAATTTTCCAGAATAGGCACTTACAGACAATGAAGTTTCTTATACCAGTTCTTGTCTAGCCACACTTTCTCATATTCTTAGAGTGCAAAAGAGCAGTCCTTGTGGATTCTTACCCTCTCTTGTACACACAGTGGTAAGAGAGTGAACCTCAGTCATTTTCCTCTTTCTTGGCCCCAGTTGTGCTAGAGAGGGAACCACGAATAAAATTTGCCTAAGTCTTTTATGAATAACCTATAAACTGTAGTTCTACTTGAAGTATAAATATAATCTGTTTTTCTTCCTTGTGACTGTAGCATCAAATACTTATTGAACTATTTCTAGTAAGTTTGCTTTAATTTATATAGTTAGCTTATTACAGTGCCTGTCTGAAATTCCCTGATTTATTGACAGATTGATTCATTTATTCATTTTTTAATAAATATTTATAAAATGCCTACATTGGTATTTGATCCATTATGGAATTTGCTGGGTAAACAGTGGTGAACACAGTTTGCATGGTTCTAGCTCTCAGGGATCTTACAGCCTAGCAGGGAAGAGAGACAGTAAACAAGCAACCCAAATATATACCAAAAATGTGATACACGCAATTAAGGAAAAGAACAGGGTTCTATGAAAGAAGATATTTTCTCTTTTTTTGTTATTTTTTATAGTACCTTTATACATGAATCATTTGTGTTATGGTATTTAACTAAAACATAATGTAGTGGTTAAGAGTCCAGACTCTGAAACCAGATTACCTGCATTCAAAATCTGGCTCTGCTACTTACCAGCTGGGTGACTTTAGGCAAATTATTTAATCTCTCTGTGCCTTAGCTTCCTCATCTGTAAATAGGGTTAATGTTAGTACACATTGTTCTGATGATCAAATGTGCTAATATTTGTCAGTCACTCAGTGCCTGGCACATTATAAGCACTGTGTAAATATTTGCTAGAGTATGTATGTAAAATGTTAAAGTGCAACTTTTGGGCCTTACCCTCACTCTTAACTCTGTTCCTTAGAGACAATCACTTTTAAGAATTTGGTGTATGTCCTTCTATTTTTCATACATATATATGCACATATCCTTTTTTTAAAATTTCCATATAAAACTGGTATCATATTAGAATCTAATACCACGGGAGCAAAGATTTTTTTCTGCTGTGTTTGCTGCTGAATCTCCAGTGTTTACAACAGCGTCTGGCACATAGTAGTTAGTCAGTAACTATTTGTGGATGAATGAATGAAAACTATACATATCATTTGGAGACTGGCCTCTTGCTTCTTCTTCTTGCTCGTCTCCTGTGATCTTGAGTTCCATTCTTCTGAAACTACTACTCTTGACCACACCCTGGAACTTTCCTACCTCTCAGCTTTTACATGCACACATCTTGGTTTCTGACTACAATCTTCTTTTTTTTTAACAAATTTTTGAGGTATAATTTACATGCCACACAATTCACACATATTAAATATACACAATTCAATGATTTTTAGTAAATTTACTGAGTTGGGTACCTATCACTGTAATTCAGTTTTAGAACCTTTTCATGGCTCCAGTAAGTCCTTTATGTCTGTTTTTTCTGTCTTTTTAACTCTGCCCCTGAGTTGCTCCCACTTCAAACTCCTTGGCCCCACTGCTACTGCCCCATTTTGTAACCTCCTCCTACAATTAATTTCTTTCCTTTCCATCTTAGATTCTATTCTTTATCTTCTCAGCTCCTTTGCCTGCCAGGTGAAACCATCAATTCTGGATTCATCCATTTATTTACTTTCTCTCTGCTAAACTCTGGTTTCTGATTACTGCAGGATACAAAAAAATCACAACAGATTGGTGCCACTGTAAATTCCTGGTCTTCAACTTCACCTGGGCCCTACCTTACCCTGCCTTACTTCTGCTTTTCTCTAATCAGTTCTCTCCTTACTGTTCTCCAGCCTCTTTACTCAAATGTTAAGCCTCTCCTGAGGCTTTGTCTCCTACTTCATAGAGAAAATAGAACCCATCAGTCTAGGACAGTAGTTGCCAATGTGTGGACGGGATTCCTGAGACCCTTGCCGGGGATCTGCATTGTCAAAATTATTTTCATAATACTAAGATGTGATTCACCTGTTGGTGACTGCTGGCACCTTGGCCCAAGTCAAGTTATAATGATTTACAACATACAAAAATCAGTTGCATTTCTATACACTAACAACGAAGTAGCAGAAAGAGAAATTAAAAATACAATCCCATTTACAATTGCAACAGAAAGAAGAAAATGCCTAGGAATAAACTTAACCAAAGAGGTGAAAGATCTGCACACCAAAAACTATAAAACATTGCTGAAAGAAATTGAAGAAGACACAAAGAAATGGAAGGATATTCCATGCTCTTGGATTGGAAGAATTAACATAGTTAAGACGTCCATACTTCCTAAAGCAATCTATAGATTCAATGCAATCCCTATCAAAGTTCCAACAACATTTTTCACAGAAATAGAACAAAGAATCCTAAAATTTATATGGAACAACAAAAGACCCCGAATAGCTAAAGGAATCCTGAGAAAAAAGAACAAAGCTGGAGGTATCACACTCCCTGATTTCAAAATATACTACAAAGCTATAGTAACCAAAACAGCATTGTACTGGCACAAAAACAGACACCCAGATCAATGGAATAGAATCGAAAGCCCAGAAATAAACCCACACATCTATGGACAGCTAATCTTTGACAAAGGAGCCAAGAACATACGATGGAGAAAAGAAAGTCTCTTCAACAAGTGGTGTTGGGAAAACTGGACAGCCACATGCAAAAAAATGAAAGTAGACCCTTACCTTACACGATACACAAAAATTAACTCCAAATGGATTAAATACTTGAACATAAGACCTGAAACTACGAAACTTCTAGAAGAAAACATAGGCAGTACGCTCTTCAACATTGGTCTTAGCAACATATTTTCAAGCACCATGTCTGACCGGGCAAGAGAAACAATAGAAAAAATGAAACAAATGGGACTACATCAAACTAAAAAGCTTCTGCACAGCAAAGGAAACCATCAACAAAACGAAAGACAACCTAATAATTGGGAGAAGATATTTGCAAACCATATATCTGATAAGGGGTTAATCTCCAAAATATATAAAGAACTCATGCATCTCAACAACAAAAAAACTACCAACCCAATTAAAAAATGGGCAAAAGACCTGAACAGACGTTTCTCCAAAGAAGATATGCAGATGGCCAAGAGACACATGAAAAGATGTTCAAAATCATTAACTATCAGGGAAATGCAAATCAAAACTACAATGAGATATCACCTCACGCCCGTCAGAATGGCTGTAATTAACAAGACAGGAAACAACATGTGTTGGAGAGGATGTGGAGAGAAGGGAACTCTCATACACTGCTGGTGGGAGTGCAAACTGGTACAGCCATTATGGAAAACAGTATGGAGATTCCTCAAAAAATCAAGGATAGAACTACCATATGATCTAGCTATTCCACTGCTGGCTATTTAGCCAAAGAACTTGAAAACACCCATGCGTAAAGATACATGCACCCCTGTGTTCATTGCAGCATTATTCACAATAGCCAAGACTTGGAAGCAACCTAGGTGCCCATCAAGGGACGAATGGATAAAGAAGATGTGGTATATGGAATACTACTTTCCATATGGAAAGTAGTATTGGAATGGAATACTACTCAGCCATAAGAAACAATGAAATCCAGCCATTTGTGACAACATGGATGGACATTGAGGGTATTATGCAAAGTGAAATAAATCAGAGGGAGAAGGTCAAATACCATATGATTTCCTTCATTAAGTGGTAGATAATAACAGCAATAAACAAACACATAGAGACAGAGATTGGATTGGTGGTTGCCAGAGGGGAAGGGGGGAGGGCGGAGGGCGAAAGGGGTAATTTGGCACATGTGTGTGGTGATGGGTTGTAATTAGTATTTGGGTGGTGAACATGATGTAATCTATGCAGAAGTAGAAGTATAATGATGTACACCTGAAATTTATACAATGTTATAAACCAATGTTACTGCAATAAACAAAAAATTAAAAAAAAATAAAGTAGATAAAAAATTAAAAAAAAAAAAAGTTATAATGATTTGCCTGTTTGACAGACATCTTCTCAACAATGAACAAAGTGAGCCTGTCACTTCAAAGAAGAAAACTCATAGTATTTGTTGCCAATGATAAAATTTGAGCTTTTAAGGAAACATGAGAATTTTGGAAAACTTTATTGCTAATGTAAACTTAACAGCTTTCTAGTACTTAAAGATTTTTCTGATGAGATAGATGATGATATTAACAAATGATTTTTTTTCATATCATTTAATGAAATTTGTCAACATTTAGAATATCTGTATAACTTAGTGGATCTATATTTTCCAAATGACCAGTGCATGATGTTAGAAAATCAGGCATGGGTAAAATTATTCCAAGTGTAAGACAGACCAGTAGATTTTAATGTAACAGAGTACAAAGAGTTCACTGATACTGTTTCAAATTCCACATTGTTGCTAACCTTTAAGAAACTACCACTCCCTGGTGGCGTAGTGGTTAAGGTCGTGTGCTTTGCTTCGGCAGCCCGGGGTTCACAGGTTCGGATCCCAGGTGCAGACTTATGCACCACTTACCAAGCCATGCTGTGGCAGGCGTCCCACATCTAAAGTAGAGGAAGATGGGCACGGATGTTAGCCCAGGGCCAGTCTTCCTTAGCAAAAAGAAGAGGGTTGGTGACAGATGTTAGCTCAGGGCTAATCTTCCTCACCAAACAAACAAACAAAAAACTACCATTCCATTGCATTTCCTTGTAGTATCAAAGAAGAAAATCAACATTTATCTGAAAAGGCTATTCAGTTACTCTTCCTTTTTCTACCCACATATCTACGTGAGGCTGGATTTTCTTCCAAAACAATATATCACAACAGATTGAGCAGAAGCAGATGTGAGAATCCAGCTGTCTTCTGTTAAACAGACAGAGATTTTCAAACATATAAAACAATTCCTCTTTTCTCACTAAATTGTTTTTGTTTTAGAAAATATAGTTATTTTTTATAAAACAATGTTATGTTAAGATATGATGGGTTTATTATTGTTATTTTAAAATTAGGAGGTAAGTTTCTTAAAACTTCCTCAGTTTTAACTTCTAATATGGTAAATCTCAATGGATATAAACAAAAACTCTTTGGCACTTGCAATAATTTTTAAGAATGAAAAAGGGTCCTGGCACCAAAAAGTTCAAGAACACTGGAATAAATCTCTCTTAATTTCCTATCAAGGATCCTTAAACTCTGGTCACATCCATTTTCTCCTTCTTGCTGCCTATTACAGTGAAAAAGATTTTCCCTCTCACCCCTAAAGCTCAAGATCTACTCTGTTTGACCTTTTCTTCCATCCATCAGTTATCCCCATCTCCCTTTGCACACCATTTAAATATTGATGACTCTGTTAATTTTACATACTCACATTCATACTCATAGCTATTCTCCCAGAAGGATTTATCTATACTTTGTGTATCCAATTTCTTACCTCCCATTCAGTCCTCTAACTTATTCCAATATGGTTCTACCCCAACCATTCCACTGAAATTGCCTTCACTAATGAGCTCCATATTGTTAAATCCAGTTAACACCTTTTTGTCCTTACCTTTTGACCTCGTGTCAATGCTGACAGTGCCTTAAAATAATCCCAAATGTTGGTTTCTTTGATATGAACCTCCTCTGGTTTTCCTTATACCCGTCTGATCATTCATATTTATGCCAGTTTGTTGGTTCCTCTTTTAACATCTGTGGTTGTTCCTTGGAGTTCTGTCTGAGGCTTTCATCTTTTCTCGCTATACTTGCTCCTCATTCTGTAGCCTTATCTACTCCCATAATTTGTTTTTGTTTTTGTTAATCTCTATGCATTTGACTTCCAAGTGTCTATCAGTAGCCTAGATATCCCTCCAGAGCTCCTGATCAGTATATATATATCAAACCATCTACTGAATAAATAGAATAGCACTCTAGTTAAGAGTGATGGTTCACAAGTCAAAGAAAACTTGGTTTGAATTTTAGCTCTTCCACTTTATATTCATATGATTTTGGACAACTTTTTAATTTCTCTAAGACTCAGTTTCTCTATTTATAAAATGGGGATAATAGTACCACGGGTTTGTGGTGAGGATTACTTGAGATAAAGCATTTAAAGCACCTAACACAGTGTTCAGTACATAGTGCTCAAAAATGTTAGCTGCCTCTGCTGTGTTAATAAAATTATTCTTATCATCTTCATTCTCATTTATTTCCAATATTTTCATAGAATAGATGAAATACCCTGCTATACCTAAACCCCACTATGTCTAAAACTGAGATTATCCTCATTCCTGCTCCAAAAACAAATCTCCAAACAAACCTGTGTTCTTCCAGTCCTTTCTGTTTCAATAAATGCAACACCACCAGCTAGCTGCTTAAGCAAGAAATGTAGGCATTGTCTTCAGCTCCTGTTCTACCACACCCTCCACGTCTAGTTGGTTGTCAAGGCCTGACCATTTTATTCCTTATATGCCTCCTGAATCAACACATTTCTGTGATCGTTGTTAAAGCCCCCATCATCTTAGTTTTTCCACAATAGCCTTCTCAGTCCCTTTATCCAGTCTTGTGCATTCTCTGTCTAACCTGGTCATTTCACTTTGCTGCTCTTCACTTCACAGGCAAATTCCACTACCTCTCCACACATCTTAATAGGCTGTGCATGACCTGATCTGTTACTACCTCTCTATCCTCCCTCCCCTACCACAGCCTGTCACTAGGCCTCACTCAGTGGTTTCAGTTCATTTCCGGAATAAGCCATGTTTTCTCATGACCCTTTACATGTGCTTTTTTTTTTGTTTTTCGCTGACCTAGCATCTGTGCCAATCTTCCTCTACTTTGTACGTGGGTCACCACCACAGCATGGCTGACGAGTGGTGTAGGTCCGCGCCTGGGATCCGAACCCATGAACCTGGGCCGCCAAAGCAGAGAGGGCCAAACTTAACCACTATGCCACAGGGCCAGCCCCTACATGTACAATTTTATTTGCATAAAATACTCTTCCCTCCCTTCAGAGAAGAAGTTATCTCTGGTTCATCAAAGTTATTTCCTCCTTAGAGACTTCTCTTCAAGAAGGCTTTGCAGACACTACCTCTGTCTGATTAATACTCCTTCTAGATGTTCATATACTTGCCCTGCATGGCACTTAGACTATTTATAATTGCCTGTTGTTTATATTCCCCATCATAAAGGGAAAACAACTCAGAAGAAAAATATTAAAATAGTAACATCTCTGAGTGGTGGATTGAGTTATATTTCCTTTTTTAGAATTTTTATATAATCTTTTCAAAAATTTTTCTGCATTTTTTTTTTTTATAATTTTATTTATTTTTTCCCCCAAAGCCCCAGTAGATAGTTGTATGTCATAGTTGCACATCCTTCTTGTTGCTGTATGTGGGACAAGGCCTCAGCATGGCCGGACAAGCGGTGCATCGGTGCGCACCCGGGATCCGCACCCCGGGCTGCCAGCAGTGGAGCACGTGCACTTAACCGCTAAGCCACGGGGCCCGCCCTTTTCTGCTTTTTTAAAAGGAAAAGCTCACATTTCAAAAACCTTTTTGACATTTTGGTTTTTTAATATAGTTAGTATTAAATTGGTTTTAGAAGTCAAGATATTCATCCAAGAAGTTTTTTGTCATTTTCTTTCAGAGTACATAGCTTTCTTTGAAACTTGATTTAAACTTTTAATTTCTAACAAAATACAAATTTCCAGTAAAGTTAAAATGAAAAATTTGTGTGCTAATATAATGTGTTTTATTCTCTATGTTAATTTAATCATTGTTTCACTTAAGATTTTAGGAAACATAATTTTATGACATAACTTTTTTTTTCTAATACAGGATATGTGAACTTTTGCAAAGTGGAGCCATAATGAATAAATTTTACCAGCCTCATGAAGCGCATATTCCCTACCTCCTACAGCTCTTCATTGACTACAATCTGTATGGAATGAATTTAATAAATCTGGCTGCTGTCAAGTTCCGAAAAGCAAGAAGGAAAAGTAAGGTTAATTTCGCAAGTTCAGATTAAAGCTTTGAAACAAGTGTTATGTAATTGATGATTTATAAAATAATATATATTTAGAAAATAAGTGCTGAGTGGATAAAGAATAAAAAGAAATATGCAAAATGGTCTTCGAGTTTATCAGGAAAAGAATCTCAAAAGAAAATTTTTTGGTAACAGTTTTATTGAGATATAATTCACATATCATGCAATTCACTCATTTAAAATGGACAGTTCAGGGGCTGGCCTGGTGGTATAGTGGTTAAGTTCGGCACTCTCCGCTTTGGCAGCCCGGGGTTCACGGGTTCGGATCCCGGACATGGACCTACACCACTCACCAGCCATGCTGTGGCAGCGACCCACAGGCAAGGTAGAGGAAGATTGGCACACATGTTAGCTCAGCACCAATCTTCCTCAAACCAAAAAGAAGGCGAGGGGAAGACTGGCAACAGATGTTAGCTCAGGGCCAATCTTCCATACCACAAATAAATAAATAAAATGGACAATCCCATGGTTTTTAATATATTCACAGAGTTGTGCAGCTATCACCACATAAAATTTAGAACATTTTCAACACCTCTAAGAGAAACCCCGTAGTCTTTAGCAATCACCTCCATTTTCCCATGCCTCCCACCCCTTAGCAACCACTAATCTACTTTGTCTCTGTGTTTGCCCATTCTGCACATCTCATATAAATGGAGTCTTATGGGGTTTTTTTTCACTTAGCTTTATCTTTTCAAGGTTCATCCATGTTGTAGCACGTATCAGTATTTCCTTCCTTTCTATCGGCCAAATAAAATTCTGTTGCATGGATATAAACTACACTTTGTTTATCAATTCATCAATTGGTGGACATTTTGGGTTTCCACCTGCATTTGTTCCACCTGGCTGGCCCCTGGATTTGTTTTGTATTAAGTAGAGAAGGTGGAATCCAAAGAGAATAAAAGGCTAAAGATGCTAGACCAGTTCACCCAGAAATTCTATTCCTAGGTATATAGCCAAGAGAAATGAAAACATATGGCTACACAAATACTTGTACATGAATGTTCATAGCAGCGTTGTTCATAATGGAACAGATGTTAGCTAAGAGTGAATCTTCCTCAGAAAACAAACAAAAAAAACGAATCCAGCATTTTTATGCCAACTCTACTGTTCTTTCTAACTGTTAAAATTTTTTTCTTTTCCTTCACTGCCAAACTTCTTGAACCAGAGGTTAGCATTTTTTTGTCTCATAGTTTACCAGCTATTGTGGGGGGGGGGGGGGTTAACTCCTTTCATTTCTTCTACCATACCCAAACTGTGCTCTGAAAAGTAACCATGGAGGATTTTTTTTTCCGTGAATAGTGGGCTAGGTTATTGGGATCAACTCTTCTACTAAAAACAATTTAAAGGCTAGATAAGATTAAAAAAAATCTTAAATGCATCAAAGAGATTACAAAACAATTAAGAAGTACTGGCCAGGCTGGCCCCGTGGCTTAGCGGTTAAGTGTGTGCGCTCCGCTACTGGCGGCCCGGGTTCGGACCCCGGGCACACACCGACACACCGCTTCTCTGGCCATGCTGAGGCTGCGTCCCACATACAGCAACTAGAAGAATGTGCAACTATGACATACAGCTATCTACTGGGGCTTTGGGGAACAAAAAAAAGAGGAGGATTGGCAATAGATGTTAGCTCAGAGCCGGTCTTCCTCAGCAAAAAGAGGAGGATTAGCACGGATGTTAGCTCAGGGCTGATCTTCCTCACAAAAAAAAAGAAAGAAAAAAAAGAAGTACTGGCCAACAGAGGGAATAGAGTGCTGAAAGCCTTTTCCCTGAGGAGTCTGCTAATCCTGGAAAATTTAGAACTTCCATTGAGAGAGCTTTACTAGATGAGGGAGACAGAAACAAAAACCCGGGGCCTGCTAGAGAAGTTGGAACCCCTCACAGAGTAAGGTAGGGTCTCAGATAGACATGCCCTTAAGTTGAGCACCAACTGGGAAGTGGAACAACTTTTGGGACATTTCAGCCCAGTTTGAATCCCCTGGGACTAAAAGAGCTTCCCAAGTCTAGGACTTGATTTGAGGTGGTGCTAGTCTGGTAATACACTCAGATCTGGTAGAGGCAAATGCAGATCCTCTCTAGAGGGAATTATGTTTATTTTAGGTCTCATATTCTTCCTAAAAATAAAATTTGAAGTATAATATGTTCAGCACACAATTTAGAATATACCAGTCACATGAGAAAACTGTCTCCATGAGTAAAACCTAGCAAACACATGCATGTGTGTGCATGCACATGCCTGCGTGCACACACACACCCCCCCAAACCTACAAAGAATTCAGATATTGAAATTATTAGATGCTGTTTGAAAGACTATAATTCAGAATATTTATTAAATGTAACACTATTTGCAGTGCTCTAATGTATAAGTTATATTCATTTATAGTTGTATTTGTCTTTCCAACATGCTAATAATATCCTTACGTGAAACAACTTAGATGCAATACTTTTTTGGGGGAAGTGGGGGGAAGATTGGCCCTGGGCTAATATCTGTTGCCAGTCTTCTTTTTTTTTCCCCAAAGCCTCAGTACATAGTTGTGTATCATAGTTCTAGAGTTGTAGCTCTTCTATGTGGGACGCCACCTCAGCATGGCTTGATGAGCGGTGAGTAGGTCCATGCCCAGAATCCGAACTGGCAAAACCTGGGCTGCCGAAGCAGAATGTGCAGACTTGACCGCTACGCCACCGAGCTGGCCCCACGATACTTCTTTTAAAAAGAGATTGTTTTGTAGTGACAACTTGTATTAAATAATTACATTTTCATTTAAATACAGAAGCAGAAAGATCGAAGCATTGAGAGCAGCATATGACTCCTCTTTTACGTAGACCAAAATCATTCGTTTACAACTAATTCTACTAGATAATAATAACTTCAGGTTTAGATGACAACTTATAGTTTATTAACTGCCAGTTTTTCTCATCTCAAAATCTTAGAATACTATAAAATTTTTACAATAAACCAAATTGTGTGAACGAATAGCTGTCCCTTGGTGCTTAGGATCCCCAAAAGAGAAATCATCTAATGAAGGATGAGGTAGGCTGTTTGCCCAATATCTCCCTTTGTCTCCGTAGAGAAAGAGACTAAAAAGTAAAGGAAGGAAGAAGGAAGATGTAAGAAAAGCAGGAGAAAGAGAACTGCCCACTGCTTAACTTTCTTCCCTACGGCGATTGTTTCCCCTCCCATCTTTGTGAGGGCTGTGTTATTTCTTATCCAGGAGATCCTCCTTTTTTTTTTCCAGTGTAGAGATTTTCAAGAGTGAAGGTTTAAGGACGCACATTACCCAATTTCAAGAATTTCTATAAAGCTACAGTAATCAAGACAGCATGGTGTTGGCAAAAGGATAGACATGTAGACCAATGGAACAGAATAGAGCTCAGAAAAAGACCCATACGATATAGTCAACTTACCTTTGACAAAGGTGCAGTGGTAATTCAGTGGGGAAAAGATAGTTTTTTCAACAAATAGTGCTGGAATCATTGGATATCTATACGCCAGAAAATAAAAGAGCCCAGACACATACTTCCCACTTTATATAAAAATTAACTCAAAATGGGTCATAGACCTAAATGTAAAATGTAAAACATCAGACTTCTAGAAGAAAACAAAGGAAAAATCTGCCTGACCTTGGGTTTAGCGATGACGTTTTAGATACAACACAGAAAGCATGATCCATGAAAGGAAAAATTGATAAATTGATTTTGTCAAAATAAAAAACTTTTGCTCTGTAAAAAATACTATTAAGAAAATGAAAAGATAAGTCACAGACTGCATGAAAATATTTTCAAATTACATATCTGATAAAGTACTTGTATCTAGAATATATAAAGAACTCTTAAAACTGAACAATAAGAAAGCAAACAACCCAATTAAAAATAGTCAAAAGACCTGAACAGACACTTCAATGAAAAAGATATAAGGATAGCAAACTCATGAAAAGATGATTCTCAACATATATCGTTACGGAAATGCAAATTAAAACCACAAAGAGCTACCACTACACACCTATTAGAATGGCTAAAATCCAAAAAATCTAGCAATAATAAAGGCTGGTGAGGATGTGGAACAGCAGCAACTCTCATTCATCGCTAGTAGGAATGCACATTAGTACAGCCACTTTGGAAGACAGCTTGGCAGTTTCTCGTAATGTTAAACATGGACTTACCATGTGACCCAGTGATTGCACTCCTAGGCATTTACCCAAGCGATTTAAAACTTATGTCCACCCAAAAACCTGTACGCAAATGTTTATAGCAGCTTTATTTATAATTGCTAAAAATTTAAAGTAACCAAAGTGTCCACTCAATGGGACAGTGGATAATACTGATATATCCATACAGTGGAATACTGTTTATCATTAAAAAGCATCAAGCAATTGATTCACACATCGATGAATCTTTAATGCGTTTTACTAAGTGTAGGAAGCCAGACCCAAGAAGCTACAAATTGTATGATTTCATTCATATAACATTCTGAAAAAGGCAAACTATCGAAATGGAAAACATATTAATGGTTTCCAGGGACTGGAGAAGAGGGGAGTGTTGACCATGAAGCAAATGTTTACAGAGGAACTTTTAGAGTGAAGGAATTACTCTGTACAGTACTGACATGGCAGTATGACTCTAGGCATCTGTCAGACCCATGGAACTGTCCCTTACGCAAGTATTGAAAGTTAACCCAGTAGTGTCATGTGGATATTGCGTACCCCTTTGTATGATGTGATGGGAAGGACATATCACTTCTATGGTATTCTTTCCAAAAACCGATAACCACAGTCTAATCATGAGAAAAACATCAGACGAACTCAGGATTGGGGGATATTCTACAGGTTACCTCACCAGTACTCATGACCTCATCAAGGTCATGAAAAACGGAGACTGAGAAATAGACCAGAGGAAACTAGAAATGCAATATGGTGTCCTAGATGGGGTCCTGAAACAGCGGACAGTAGTGGAAAAACTGGTAAAATTCAAATAAAGTGTGTAGTTTAGTTAATAGTAGTGTACTATTGTCAGTTTCTTTGTTTTGACAAGTGTACTATGGTAATATAAAATGTTAACAATGGGGGAGACCTGGTAAACACTGTATGGAAACTGTCTATACTATCCTTGCAACTTTTCTATAAATTTAATACTATTCCAAAATAAAAAGGTTATTGCAAAAAACTAGAATAAGAGGTTTGTTATCAGTGTCAAATATACCGAGAGTTCAAGAAGTATTGAAGAATGGAAAAGGTTCTAGAGTATGTACAGGAGATATTTATAGAAAAAGGAGGTAATTTTCACAAAAATTTGATTCTAAGAGGTGAAAAAGCATGAGAAAAGTTTGAATTAGCAGATATATGTAAGCCATTTATTTTAGTTATAAAAGTTAGATGAGTATTAGAATGGTAAATAGAAAGATTTCTTTTTTTTAAATGGAAAATTTTTACAATTCGAAGGCAGAAACATAAAATTTAGTTGGGAAGAAATTAGAAGCAGGGAAATTGCAAATATGATAAAATAAAAATTTTTATCTTAATTTATTATATTAAATGTCCCTCAGGTTTTTGTTTTGTTGGTTTGTATAAGATAAAAGTTTATACTGAAATCATGGAAAGAATGGGTGAATCATTTTTTTGTATTTTATTTTTTCGTGTTATCTAAGACACAGTTAAACTGACAGTAAACTTTTTATGGCAAATTAATGTGTATGTTATATATATGCATAACAACATTTTTATCTTATAAGGCAAGTTAATGTAGAACATAATGTAGCTTACTTTTGAAAGTGGAGTAAAATCAAAAGTGAAAACGATTTGGAAATTTTATTATGTGTGTATATGCAATTTTATCTCAGTATTCAGTTATATAATCAATTGTCAAAATAGAAATAGTGCTAATTACTTCACAAGGGGAAGTATATAGAAGTACTTAAATAGAGTAAATATTTTGAGTACCAGAGGCATTTTTATTTACATTTTTTGATATCCACAGTTGAAATTTTATATGTAGGTAAAATGTGAATTTTTATAATGTGATAGATAATTTTGAATCGGTAAACTTATGTACATTCTTAATATAAATTTATTAGAAAATAATATTTATATTGTAATTTACAACTTGCAAAGTAATTTTATATAAATGCCCTAGCTACATAACAGCAAAACCTTTAAAAACTTCCGAAAGTGTGTAGAATCAGTTAATGCTTTGGCGTAAGTTTTGTTAAAATGTTAATACCTGATCTCAGTCTAATTACACCATTTTGTGATCTAGCTAACCAAATAAGAACATCAAAGTACTAAATTTAGCTGGAGAGCATTATAAATTTAATCTCTTTCTTAATGTTAGAATTCTTTCTGTGCCGCTCACTCAAGCTTTCTCTTGTGTAAAAATTTAAATTCCCACCAGAGATCACAGAAGAGTTGCTAAAATTTAGAGAGTACTTCCAAAGCATGACCCCAGGACTCAGTTTCTGAAACTGGAACAACTAAGCAAACGTGTAGTCCCGTCTTCAGCTGCTGGTCAAATTATATTTGCATTTGCCCCAGGTTTCTGCTCACTGTTACTGACATTACGTCTGGAATGCATTGTATATTTTGTTGTTGTTGTTCAGGGAGTAGTATTAAAGTATGTTTTATTTTTATCTGAAATCTGATTTCCACTAGAATTTTAGTTGAGAATACCCTAGGAATTTAAAGTCTACAAAAATTCTTAATTTTTCTTTATTTTTAAAATGAGATTTTAAGCATACCTACCACAATAGTACATTCAGATGTATCATACGTTCGTTCTAGTATGAAAGTATTGTAGTTATTTCTTTCTCATATTCATATATTGCAAATATTTCTTTCCCCGCTTAGTTTGGAACCATTACTCTCAACTGTGCATATGCATTCCTGTGTGTGTAAGAATTTTTAGGAACTAGAAGTATAGGTTGTATATTATTTTACTTATAGGGTAATTATATGCAAGTTGGAAGTAGATTTTATCCCCTTTTACCTTTCTATTCCTAGGTGATCCATTGCATACAACTGGATCTTGCAAGGATCGGCTACCAGGAAATTCTCTTACTGGTACTTTATTTCGGTGGGAAGAAGATGAAATACCAAGGTTAGTTAATGTTGTAAAGGAAAAGAAAATTTATTTACATATATCCTACTGTATTCAGAAATCAGTGGTTACCAGAATTTAATTTTAACCTTATATTTGGTTTGTTTTAATCTGTAAGTTTATCGAAAAAGCAAATCTCAACATTAGCATGTTACGTGGAATCATAGATTTTAAAAACAGACCATGAAAATATACCTAATTAATAAAAGGAATCTGGTTGTAAATGTTTATACTTCTCTCCAACATTCATCTTCATCGTGCATTCTAAATTGATATCCTGTAACTTGTCAAGTAAAAATCACATAATAAAATAACAATTTAAAACCTAAACAGCAAATATTTTTAATAAAAATAACCCCTCAAATTTCTGTATATTAAGTATTTGTGGAAAAAAAGTGGGTTGACATACTGTGTATGAATAATATAATTTGTGATTTGACTATTATTTATTAGACTTTTGTGGGGGAGGTAATATATTGCAAATGTTTAGATTTCTCTACCATAAAGCACGTTTGTAATTAGTACCTATCTAAATTATCAATAATAGCTTTATCTACATAAAACTCAGAAGGATTTCTATTTTATATTGCAAAGTATTGCCCAAGCTTTCTTGATCTTTTTATTGATCAGTTGGGTATTGGCAGGGTGGTTATGGTTTTCCTCATTCCACTACACGTCACCTGATGCTTTTTAAGCAGATAATTCTTATGAAGAGTGCAAGGTGGAAAAACTTTAAATGACTTTATTTTTTATTTCATGATAAGAAAATGTGAATTTATTAATCAATTGAAGATAAACTATCATAAAAATATTTGTTTAGAGCTTAATTTATGTAGTTTAAGATCCTAATATGTACTTGGCAGAATTTCCGTATTACGGAATTACTTGGGCTTTTTAATACCTGAAATTAAGAAAGAATCTCATTAAATAATGATAGAAATACATGGTTTTATGACTGGAATATTATACTAGAATGAGACTGAAAACTTCAAAACGATATGGACAGTCGGTGACTTGCCTTACCTCTTTATTTAGGTTAACAAGTATCAGGACTTTTTGATAAACATACACACACACACACACACACACACACACTTCTTGGTTCCTTCGCAGATACAGCAGAATTGTTTTTGTAATTATGTTGAAATGGTATTAAATGTAGAGAGAATATTATTTACTGCATCAGATTCAAGTTCTGACCTGCCCAGAGCAAAGTGACCAACAAGCTACTTGCTGTCTCATTTTTTATGTCTGTGATACCATCCCTCTTTCTCTCTGAAATTGGAGCAAATCAACTTGACCCAAGGATTTTACCTACTCGCTAGATCCCCTTGGTTTTCAGAGTTCTACATTTAGTAACTTGTTTTTTGCATCATCAGGTTAAAATCAAAGTTTATTTGTATTTGAAGCCTTTTGGAACAAACATCTTTTTGATTAAGTCATAAGACTATAGTAAAGCCCCACTAATTAGGGGTAAGTTTGGGGAAACCCTATGTATTATAATGAAAAGTATGAATTTTAGAATGTTTTCAAGGATCCTATTTTGTTACTTTTAGGAGTTGACAAATTATAAGCAAAGATATGAGTAGGCAAACTGGTGACATTAGATAAGGTGTTCAGAATTAGAATTTATAATAAATGTAGGATAGCTATATATTTTTGTCTCAGATTATCCCATAAATTTGTATTCTGGGGATGCTCATATTGTCTTAAACATGAAAATCCATAATTTAATCAAATACAAATAACAAGGTAAAAAACTTTTGCCAAAAATCAATACTCTTAAATTTTTTCAGTCTCATTTCTATTCCCAGTGCTAGCGCCTTCTTTTGGGTACCACTTTTTTTCTTACAAAGAAATGTTTTATATCCATTTATAAACATTATTACAAAGGCCATAAACAGAGAGCAACAAACTTGTCATGAGAAAAGAGTGCTGAGTCAGCAGCTCTGCTAACCTTATTTGCTAGCTCATTGTAAATTACCACATATCATGGACCTTCAGGGTCATTTGCTGGAGTGTTGAATCCACTAAACTAGAGCCTACTGCAGTAATCTCAACCCTGGCTGCCCATCAGAATGATCTGGAGAGATTTTTAAAATTATAGATGTCTGAGCTCCACCCTTAATGATTCTAATTAGTAGGTCTGTAGTGTTAAACTATGACCAGAAATGTTCAGAGAGGCACAATTGTGTAATTACCATCGTATTGCTTATCTACCTTTCATGACTAAAATGAATGGTCTACATGTACTTGCTGACTCAAATTTTTTATTCACGCTTTTTCTATATGCTGGAAACAGATTTTTAATTCTGAAAACTACTTCCTTTCCCTAGGAACACCTCCTGTTCAGAATGTCTGAAGTAGTTTTGTAATAAGGGCAGGAAATAGTTGTAAATTTCTACTATGAAATTGTATTTTTTGATGTCATTGTTTCCCTCCTTTGTCACAAAGGTACTACTCCTGGAAAATTTACCCTTGAAATTTACAATATAATTCTTCCAAAAATTGTGAGACTTTTTTAGTATAAGGACAAGGACAAAAACTGTCGACCAAAAATTATTTTATCTGGTACTTGAATTCATGGGAAAACTGATTTTGTTAAATTATATGAATAAAGAAGACAGACTACATCGAGAGATATTTTTTTCTGAAAGTGAAAGGGCGATATCGTGATAGGTTGGCTAATACGTCCCTTCTCTATCAATGGTAAAAAAATATGTGTATGTGTTTGTATGTATACATATATATTTATTTGAATTGTAAAATTTCTGTGGTTTAACAAAGTTAACTTCTAATGTTCCATTAAAATTTTCTTAGGGTTAGACAATGGAAAATAAGGTTTTGCTAATATGTTTCTCTTAAAACTTTAAAAAATGTTCAAATAAAAATGTTAATGAACTCTGCCATCACCCACTTTCTAGTAAAAGTTCTCTCCTTTTCATTTGGTGTCTATATTGGTAGGAGATCTAAATTTTGGAATGAGTAAACTGGGATCCACATTTGATATTGTATATTCATTCTGTCAAGCAGGGACAGTTATGTGGTGTCTTCCTAATCTTTTTTTGTGGCTCTGATGAAAAACAGAAAGACTTTTGAGTCAGCATTAGTGGGGAACAGCCCTCTGTAGTTCTCATAAAAATTAATGACCTCGTGCTGTCGCCAGTTCTTCTAGCTGTGATCCCACTGTTGAACTTAATGTTGTTCTGGTGTTAGTATGTTCTGGTCTTCTGTATTTCTCAATTCTGTGGTTATGGAGAACTTTAAAGCATTCCCCAGCTCAGCAGTAGTTGAGGGCAGGGAGAACAGTTTCTTTACCCACTTTTTCAGTATGCTCACCTCCCCTCATCTCGTTGCATATTCTCTTCTCATTTTTTTTAAACCATCTATGATTGCTGAGAAAGATGCCTCTGGGCCAGTGATTGCATATGTGTATGGTTTTTGATGCATCCCTCTATTGTCCCTCTGTTATCTTATTCCATTCTGCCCTGGATATGACCCACATGCTAAAACATTGTATATTTCTTGTATATTAAATGTCGTGAACCAGGGGCCAGCCCAGTGGCATCGTGGTTAAGTTTGCGCGCTCCACTTCAGTGGCCCAGGGTTCACAGGTTCAGATCCCAGGTACAGACCTAGCACTGCTTATCAAGCCATGCTGTGGCAGGCATCCCACATGTAAAGTAGAGGAAGATGGGCACAGATGTTAGCCCAGGGTCAATCTTCCTCAGCAAAAAGAAGAGGAATGGCAACAGATGTTAGTTCATGGCTAATCTTCCTCACCAAAAAAAAAATGTCATGAACCAAAATATGTAAAATATACTGCAAAAGGATCTCAGTAGAGTATCAGTATAATAGGTTTTGTATTTTTCTCTTTCTGTTTTTCATTTCTTTATATGTATACTCACAGTATCAATTATGTCATGAATAATTGTGAATTGGGGCCAGCCCATGGCATAGTGGTTAAGTTCAACATGCTCTGCTTTGCTGGCCCAGGTTCAGAGGTTCGGATCCTGGGCACAGACCCACACCACTTGTCAGCCATGCTGTGGTGATGACCCACATACAACATAGAGGAAGACTGGCACAGATGTTAGCTCAGGGCTAATCTTTCTCAAGCAAAAAAAGAGGAAGATTGGCAACAGATGTTAGCTCAGGGCAAGTCTTCCTCAGCAAAAATAACAATAATAATAATAATTATGAATTAATACAGTATCACTGGCTTTTCTGGTTACCACCTAAACATGAAAAATTGTATAAGAAAAATCTTCAGAAAATCTGCTCTTACATAATTACTGTTTTTTGATATCTTTTTAATACAGCTCTTTAATACTGGAAGGTGTTGAACCACAAAGTACGTGTGAATTAGAAGTGGATGCTGTAGCTGCTGATATCTTAAATCGGCTGGACATTGAAGGTATATACACAGTTATTCTTAATACGTGTTTTTATTTATAAAAATTAATGACCAAAGTAGAGTGGAAAAAGTAGGGAAGAAAACATTATTAGGAAAGTAAGATATTATAGAAGGAGGAGACAAGATGTTATGAAGATTGCTTCTGTACGTCTGATGAGATGGTCATTATTTTTTCATTTATATTTTCATTCATATGAGTGTGTCTGCATAGACATGAACCTAAAGTGTAACACTAAATAAATTAGCCATTATAAAAGAGTTTAATATGTTCTGCCTTTTAATTTTTTTATATTCAGTTTATATGCCAGGGAGGGGACTCTTAGGTCTATTGGCTATCATCAAATGTTTGAATCTTATTCACCTGCTAGGTTTTTGGGAACCAGTAGGAAGAAAACTAAAAAAGGAGTAGCATAATATATGTAGGTTGGGATAGTTTGTCTTATTACACAAAGTAGGTAATTATTTTTCTTAAAAGGCAGTATTTTAAAAGGTTGGATTTCTTTTTTTAAGCAAGTATTTTTCACTTTGGCCCTTGTAGTATTGAAGTATTGTTGTGATTACAGCTCAAATTGGTGGAAACCCTGGTCTGCAGGCCATATGGGAAGATGAAAAGCAACGGCGAAGAAGCAGAAACGAAACTTCTCAAATTAGCCAACCCGAATCACAAGGTATAAACCTAATAGTACTCTGATGATTTTTTTTAAACTAGATATTTTAATGGAAAAGTTTAAGCCATTGAGTTTTTACCTTGACATTTGATTTTACTTTTTGAATTACCTTTAAATTTCCTATATATATCTTCCTATTGTCATTGCTCTGAACCGTAATTCTTTACCTCCCACGTGTCAGTCATTGTCTCTCTCCCCACAAGAAATTAACATCTTCATTGTCTTTGGTTTTCACCACACCTTGTCCCTTTGCCCCACCTGTTGGCTCCTTTTTCATTCTCTAGTATGTTCTGGTCTTCTCTATTTCCAAATGAGCTATAGAATACTTACAGAAGATCATGAATCCCAACTTAGAAACGCTGTGTTTAGTTCATTAAGCTTTGAAAATGTAACCCAGGAAATACTGCCCCCAAACTGTTTTCTGGATATGTCATATAAACCCTCACTTTGATCATCTTGTACATCTCTGAAGGAAGTCTTCATTTTATTTATTATTAAACCCAGCTACATTCAAAAAGAATTGGAGGGGGCTTAAATAAATGCCATGGATACAACAGAATTTTCAAAATAAAGGTAAAAGAATAAAAGATGTAATTCAAAAGGCAAATGTATTTGAAATATAGTAGTAAGCCTGAAGTCCAATTAAAATTTTTTAATGAAATTTGAAGTCAAATTAAAATTTTTATTATAATGTCTTGGACCCTAAAAATGCTTTGATAAATTTTGAATGCTTTTTATGCCTTTTTAAATAGAAATATATCTTATAAAGGGAAAATATTATATTTTATAAAGGGAAAATATATTTTATAAAGGGAAAATTTCTGGGTTCAGGGTATATGATACATTTACAGGAAGAGAACAATGTTTTTCTGTTATAGATTTGTTATAATTATAGAACTTGAATTGACTTTAAGTGCTTGATTTTATAGCGTCAATAATAACCATTTCTCTTTTGTTTGATTTTATAATAGGACTGCATTTGGGTGGTGTTATGTGTGTCAAGAGGATAGGAAATTGCTACCATTTTAAAAGCTACTCTAGGAGAAAGGAAAATATTTCTTTCATTTGCTATCTACATTTTTTAACGCACTTTTACAATTCAAAGATCGCAGGTTTGTGCCAGCAACAGAAAGTGAAAAAAAATTTCAGAAGAGACTTCAGGAAATTCTCAAACAGAATGATTTCTCTGTGTAAGTGGTTATTTATTATAGATCTCAGAACTAATTTTATTGCTTTGTTGTCTAGTTTGTTATAAAGGATATGTTTTACTTAAGCAGAACATTATCAGGATCTGTGGACTATAACAATGGATCCCAGGAGTTCTCTGCTGAGTTAACGTTGCACTCTGAGGTTCTGTCTCCTGAAATTCTTCAGTGTACGCCGGCTAATATGATAGAAGTCCACAAAGACACAGAGTTGAGCAAAGGTGAGGTTTTCTTTTCAAATATACAGAAAGTACCCTAACAGACATCTGTATATCTAGCACTGAGATATTAGTATTTAGTTGAGTTACCTAAGTTTTTTTCCCTAAGAAATCAACATCATAAATATAGCAAAAACCACTTTCCTATTCCTTTGCCTTTTCTTCTTCTCTAGAGGTAAGCACTATTCTGAAGTTAATGCAAACTGTTACCATATATGATTTTATATTTTGTTATGTATGTATGTCCACAGTATATACTATTATTATAGGTTTTAAATTTTACATAAATGGTGTTCTACTTGGCGTAGATTAAGCAACTTGCTTTTTTCATTCAACGTTATATTTTTTAACAACTTAAGATAATTTACATAAGATAAAATTCCCCTACTCTAAGTATATAATTTGGTGATTTATAGTAAACTTAGAGAGTTGTGCAAACATCTCCATAATTCAATTTTAGAACATTTCCTTTACCTCTGAAGTTTCTTTGTGTCCATTCACAGTCACTTCTGTTACCGCCTCCAACCCCAAATAACCACTAATCTATTTTCTTGTCTCTCAAGATTTGCCTTTTCTGGATATGTCATATAAATGAAAACATACAATATGTGATCTTTTGTGTCTCGCTTCTTTCACTTAGCATAATGTTTTCAGGTTCATCCATATTGTAGTATCTATCAGTATTTCATTTCTTTTTATTACCAAATAGTATTGCATTGTGTGGATATACCATATTGTGTTAATTCATTCATCAGTTGATGGATATTTGAGTTGTTTTTACTTTTTGGCTCTTAAGAATAATGCTGCTATGAACATTTGTGTACAAGTCTTTGTGTGGATATATATTTTCATTTCTCTTGAGTGGATACCAAGGAGTGGAATTGTTCGGTCATTTGGTAAATTTGTGTTAAATTTTTTAATAAACTGTCAAACTGTTTTCCAAAGTGACAGCAATATGTGAGAGTTCCAATGACTCCACATCCTCACTATTATCTGTCTTTTTTATATGTCTATCCTAGTGTGTGTGAAATGGCATCTCATTATGGTTTTTATTATCATTTCCCTCATTACTAATGATGTTGAGTATCTTTTATGTCAACATTATGAGTTTGAAATCTATCCTTGTTCATACATGTTGGTAGGTCATTCATTTTAGCTGCTGACTAGTGTTCCTTTGTAAGACTAAACAAGTTTATCTGTTTCTTTACAGCTATTAGATGGTTTTCACTTTCCAGTGTTATTGACAGTATTATATCTGTCACCTTGTGGCTATATGCAAGAATTTCTCTAGAAAGAAAACATATAGAAGTGTAATTTGCCAGGTCTTAGGATAGATGTATTGTAATCTACCTAGATAGCATCTGTTCTAACAGGGTTTCTGTGACGCAATTAGCTCATACATGATTGGTAAATAAGAGAATAATGAAAATTTTACCCAGAAGTCACGTGGTTTTATATGCAGTTTTTCTAGGCAAGGGCAGCCAGAATAGCAGGAGTAGAATTATAGGCTTCAGCAGGAAAGGAAAAGCCCTCTTTTCACTACTGTATTAGCAGTAGGGGCTCTTTTGACTGTATTAAACAGCAACTAAAGATGAGCACCTACACCCAGGGCTTCCTCCCCCCTTAAGGTTTGAGTCCCAGTATTGTGCAGTCTCGGACTCATGGCAGGTTGCAGTGTCTCCTGAACTCACCTTAATGGCAGCCTACAGAACTCTGCTTTTATTTGCTTTGTCTAAGCATCTACCAGTCCCACTCTGATCAAAATGCACCCAGCATTTCCATGCTATTGTTTTCTTTGTGTTTTTAGTATCCTTTATGGCAGCTTCCAGCCAAACTGAGCTGTCTGCCTGACTGATCAGTTACCTCCTCAGGTACCGGTTACTGATTTTGTTAGTGCTCTGGTTACAAAATTGTGTAAGTTTTACCTTAACCTTTTTTTTCCCCTATAAGCCCTATTTTCTGAGCTCAATTTTTCAGATTTTAAAGTATATTAATTATAAAAATATCAGAAATGCCAGTATTAAAGAATTGCCCTATAAAATGATCTGCCTAAGTTTATATTCCCACGATGTGTTAGAGCTTGTATTTCCCTATTTCCCTACATCCTCAGCAACATTCGATAGTGTCAGAGGTAAAAACTTTTTGCCATTCTGATTCTTTGAAATGGTATCTCCTTAGTTTAATCTACATTTCCTCATTACAATAAGTTTGAGCATTTGGGTTTCTTTATCTGAGAATTGCTTATTCGTGTTCTTTGTTCATTTTCTCTTGGGTCACCAGTCTTTTTCTTTGTAGGAGTTCCTCATATTTTCTAGATATTAAGCCTTTGTCAGTTATATGTATTATAGAGATATTTTCTTCTCATCTAGACTTGTACTTTAGAAGTTTTCAAAAAAATTTTAAATTTTTATTTCCCCTCTCTTTCCTTTTTTTTTTTAAGTATTTTGCGTGTCTTCAATTTTAATATCGAATTTAACAATTTTTTGCCTTTATGGTTTGGTTTTTGTACCTGGTTTACAAGTCCTTCTGTACCCTTAGATAATGAAAATTTTCATTCTTAAAGCTTATGTGTGCTTACAATTTGGTTTTTCACATTTAGGTCTTCAATTCATTTGAAATTTTACTTGTATATATAGTAAGGATCTAATTGTATCTGTTTTTCTAAATATAGATGGCTAGTTGTTCCAACATATTTATTGAAAAAAATTTGTTTCCACTGAAGTCTCCCACCTCAGTCGTGTTCACTTATGTTAATATCATACTGTTGTAATTACTGTTAGTTTATAAGGGGCAGCTGTTCCCTTATTTGGCTTCAGAATGGTCTTGTCTACTCTTTATCTTTTAAAAAAGTTCTCCTGGGGCCGGCCCGGTGGCGCAGGCGGTTAAGTGTGTGCGCTCCGCTGCGGCAGCCCGGGGTTCGCTGGTTCAGATCCCGGGCGCGCACCGACGCACTGCTTGGCAAGCCATGCTGTGGCAGTGTCCCATATAAAGTGGAGGAAGATGGGCATGGATGTTAGACCAGGGCCAGTCTTCCTCAGCAAAAAGAGGAGGATTGGCAGCTGTTAGCTCAAGGGCTGATCTTCCTCACAAAAATAAATAAATAAATAAATAGTTCTCCCATGTAAATTTTAGGATCAGATTGTTTTGTTTCTGGGAAGAAATCTGTTGAGATTTTATCGGAAATTCATTGAATTTATAGACCAATTTAGGAACATTGTTAATCTTTCCCTATACCAAATGGTCTCATCGATGAACATGATATATTTCTCATTTTATTTCATATCATTTCATATCTTTCAATAAAGTTTTGCAATTTTCTTTGTAAATTTATTTTATATCATTTGTAGTATATACTCTAGGTGCCTTGTATTTGTTGCAGTTTTAAGTTTTATCTTTTAAAAATTACATCTTCTTGCTGGCATTTAGAAACTTCACCAACTTTTGTATATCAGTCTTATATCCAGGAATTTTTATTAGTGCTAATAGTTTATATGTCTTTTCCGTTGGATTTTCTGTGTATAGAGTTGTCATCTTCAAATAACAGTTTTATTACTTCTCTTCCCATCCTCATGTATATTTTTTTAATGTTTTAAAAAATCACTGCTTAAGAACTCTAGGATAATGTTAAGTGGAAATGATAATAGTCTTTTTCTTCGCTTTAAAAGAAATGCCTCTATATTTCATCAAGTATGAAATTTACTATTAGATATTGGTAGATAAACTTTAATCAGGTTAATATTTCTTCCATTTCTTGTTTACTAAGAAGTTTGGTTTTTTTGTTTATCATTAATGAATATTAAATTTTACCAAATGTTCTTTTCTGAATTTATTGAAATAATCACAGTTTTTCTTTTTTACTCTGTTAATGTGGTAGTTACATTAAAATAATTTTTATTTTCTAATGTTAAACAATCCTTGCACTCCTGAAAATAAACCCTTCTTTGTCACAGTGTGGTGTGTTTTTTTTAAGCATTGCTGTATCTACTTTGCTAATATTTTCCTTAGAATTTTAACTTTTTTTTTTTAATAATTGAGAAGGATCCATACTTGGCCTCATTAAAAAGAATTGTGGAGCTTTCCCTCTTTTTCAACTCTTTTCAAGAATTTTTATTAGATTGGTGTAATCTGTTTCTTGGAGATTTGATAGATCTCATATGTAAAACCATCCAGACTTAGTATAGTTTTTTGTGGGTAGGTTTTGTGTTGGGAGGTGGGAGGAAAAGGGAATCAATTTTGAACTACTAATTCAATTTCCATAATTGTTATAGATCTACTCAAGCTTTCTGTTTCTCTTTGAATCCATTTTTTTTGTTTGTTTTTTTGTGAGGAAGATCAGCCCTGAGCTAACATCCATGCCAATCCTCCTCTTTTTTTGCTGAGGAAGGCTGGCCCTGAGCTAACATCCATGCCGATCTTCCTCCACTTTATGTGGAACGCCGCCACAGAACGGCCTGACAAGCGGTGCGTCGGTGCGCAGCCGGGATCCAAACCCGGGCTGCCAGCGGTGGAGCGTGCCTACTTAACCGCTATGCCACGGGGCCGGCCCTTGAATCCGGTTTTATATAATATTTTTCCTAAGAAATTATTCATTTTATCTGATTTTGCCCTGTTTTTGGCACAAAGTTGTTCATAGTATTAGTTTAATGTCTCTCTTTTACTTTTGGCACTTCCCTTTTATTTCTAACATTATTTATTTATGCCTTCTTTCTATTTTGTTTTGATCATTCTTGCCAGTCTTGTCTATTTTATTATTAGTTTCAGAGAACCACCTTTTGTTTTTACTGATCCTCTCAATTGTCTTTTGTTTTGGGGTGAGCTACTTTCACAGTTCTTTGTTTGTTTGTTTGTTCTTTTGTTTTGATTAAACACTCTTTATTAGCCCAGCTATGTCCTAGGATGTGTTAAAAATATTTCTTCCTGAAGCTATTAACTCTCTTTTAAAAACTATTGAAAGCATTTAGTTTTACGTCTGAATACCAGAAACAGAAAAATAGAACTGTGTTCTAGTTAGCTCTTTTTTAACTGCCTGCCACTTTTTGCTTTAGTCTTTTTTCCCCTACTACTGTGTGCTTTTTATTCTCTAGCTCATCCTTTGACTAGATTATAATAGGAGATGCATTTTATCTTTGTTTTTAAAATTATTTAATCCCTCTGTACATTAGACCTTTTAAAAAATCACATGTTGAAAGACTTATATTTTTAGATGATGAGTTGAAAGTTTTCTGAGAAATGTAAAATGAATTTATTTGTAATTTTGTTTGTTTTTTGTGAGGAAGATCGGCCCCAAGCTAACTTCTGATGCCAATCCTCCTCTTTTTGCCGAGGAAGATTGGCCCTAGGCTAACATCTGTGCCCATCTTCCTCTGCTTTATATGGGACACCACCACAGCATGGCTTCACAAGCGGTGCATTGGTGCGCACCCGGGATCCCAACCTTCGAACCCCAGGCCCCAGAAGCAGAGCACGCGCACTTAACCGCTACACCACTGGGCCGGCCCCTGTGATTTTTAAACCATAGAGAATAAAGAATTTTATTATTCAAATAAGACAGTTTGTCTTTTCTTTTCCGTTTGTATGTTTTAATGTGCAGTGATTTTTATCAGAGTAATATAACTGTCTGTACAAACTAGGTAGGATTGAAGAGGCTAAAGAGATGGCAAGTATTTAGTGATTCACAGATTCAGGGTTGTTTTTTTTAATTACTTCATGTGACTGGCTAGATAGTCCTGTGATTTTTATTAAGTTTTATTATGTTTTTAAAACATATATCACTAACACTTCAAAATTTTAAATAGGTTCACATTGTAACGCTTCCTAAATTACACAAATTCTAAACAGTGACTTTGAGAGTTAGGCTCATTGCTTTAATGTGTTTGTATTCTTTACCATCTTAAGGTCACACTAGACACAAAGTGGAGGAAGCTCTTATTAATGAAGAAGCGATTTTGAACCTTATGGAAAATAGTCAGACTTTTCAGCCTTTGACCAAAAGACTGAGTGAGTCACCAGTTTTCTGTAAGTAACAAGTCTACCATAAATTTTCACTATTTTAAATCAACAAAAGTGTATACGTGAGGAGGTATTTTTTCTTTGATTTGAAGAAGTTAATGTTGCATGTTCAATAAGTCCTTACTCTAGTTAGTATAAAAATGAAACCTTGTGTTAAGTGAAGTAGCTTTGTTCTTTGTTTTCTACACAGCTTTTTCTAAAAAATGATTAAAAGAAAAGAATTTCCTTTTTTTAAACTTTACTTTGGTTGGAGGAACACCATATTTCTTTAGGGGGAAAATAGGCTTATTTTGAATTAAAATTCTCTAAAGTTAAGTACGTTAATAAAATGTCATAATTGATTCTTTCTTGGTGAGTATCAGAAATTTCCCTGGACAGTTCCTTTCAAGCCATTAATTTTTGGCTAGCCTAGAACGTGACAGTTATTTGAGTGTCTTTGCATTTTCATGAGCATAATAAGCCATTTGCTAGATTTCATTTCAATAATTTAGTCTAATTACTGACATTTTTCAGAATTTTATTTAAAATTTCATTGCAAAAAGTGAGATATCATTGAACTTCATGCCTCTTGTTTTGCTTGGTATAGTGATTTTATGTTTCTTTCCTTGCTCATTTTCTGTTTTTTCATATTGTATCAAATGAGATAGAGCATCAAATGTGATGCTAGCTTCTCTCTGTTGTCTACATTTTCATTTGAATGGAATACAAATTGACTGACTAGGAACACTACCAAAAGTATTGTACACAATTTCAAGAACACTATAGACAGGAGTAAGAAACTTTTTTTTTTTTTAATGAATGGTATATGCAGAAAGAAATGACCCAAAGACCACATTTAAAAATTAATTCGGGGCCGGCTCCGTGGCATAGCGGTTAAGTGCGCGCGCTCTGATGCTGGCGGCCTGGGTTCGGATCCCGGGAGCGCCCCGAGGCACCACTTCTCCGTCCAACGTGAGGCCGAGTCCCACGTACAGCAACTAAAAAGGATGTGAACCTATGACATACAACTGTCTGCCGGGGCTTTGGGGGGAAAAAAACTGAATAAATAAAATCTTAAAGGAAACAATTGCTTTTAAAAAAAAAAAAAAAAAAAATTAATTCGAAGTTTATAATCTGAAATGTTCTATTTTCTCCATCTGAGTGAATAAATACATATATATATACACATATATATACACCTAAATTACATTCTAGTTATAAAAAATAAACAGTTAAAAGAGAATAACATAGAGAAAATTAAGGAACTGAAAAAGAGAGGGAGCGAGGCATATCCTTATTTCATTACGTTAGGCAAATATCATATATCAAATTTCATTACATTAGGAAAATATATATCATCAGCAGATATTCCACCTGGCCTAAGGTTAAAAATGCAATCTCAATGTTAGTCAAAGATCTGAGAGTCAAATGTGTATAATTCATTTGCTAATATTAATCTTTTTTTTAAGTATGAGGCAGGAAAAATAAAACAAACTGCAATTCTAGGTTTAAGAAATGGATTTTTGCCTTATATTTGGTAGCACAATTGAACCAACTTCTTTAATGTCAACAAAGAAAACCTGAAACTTGATATTTTAGTGAATGGTGAATGCATTATCTCATTTTACAGAGAAAAAGGTTGTGTACCTAGATTAGAGCAAACCTGCGTCTTTGTGGTCTTTTTTTTTTAATAATAGCTTTTATTGAGATATAATTCACATACTATAAAATTCACCTTCTAATGTGTACATTTCAGTGATTTTTAGCATATTCATGGAGTTAAGCAACCATTACCTCTATTTAGTTCCAGGACATTTTTATCACCTCAAAAAGAAACCCCGTTACCCGTTAGCAGTCACTACCTATTCTTCCCTCCTCTCAGTCCCTGGCAACCACTAATCTGTTTTCTGTTTTTGCTGGATTTACCAATTTGGGGCATTTCATATAAATGGAATCATAAAACCTTTTGTTTCTGGATTTTTTCACTTAGCATGTTTTCAGTGTTCATTCATGTTGTAGCACATATCAGTACTTCACTTCTTTTTACTGCTGAATAATATTCCATCATATGGATATAACATATTTCATTTATCCACTCTCCAGTTGATGGATATTTGGGTTGTTTTCACTTTTTTGGCTATTATGAATAATGCTGTGATTATTCATGTATAGGTTTTTGTTTGGACATATATTTTCAGTTCTCTTGGGTATATACCTAGGAGTGGAATTGCTGGGTCATATCGTCACTCTATGTTTAACATTTTGAATAACTGCCAAACTTTTTTCCAAAGCGGCTGCACCATTTTACAATCTGACTAGCAATGTGTGAGCGTTCCAATTTCTTTACACCCTTGTCAACACTTGTTATCATCTGTCTTGATTTTAGCATCCCTGCTGTATGAGATACAGTGGTATCACATTGTGGTCTTCAAGGTTTTTTAAGTAATTTTGTTAACCACTTTTAAAGCTCTCTTGTGTTTTTCAACAATTTTCGTTTGACTATCCTGTGAGCTAAATAAAGCTTAAGTGAGGGACATGTATTGTTTTTAAGGCACTTTCTTAGCATTTTCGTATATTTATTGCATATTTTCTATTTATTTTGAACATTTGTGACCATATTTGGTTTAGTGCTTCTCAAGCTTAATTTTGCAGTAAGAGCTTGGGCAGCTTGTTAAAATGCAAGTTCCTGGGCCCTACCCCAGAAATTCTGATTCAGCAAATATGGAATGAGGTTTCGGGATCTTCTTTTTAATAAGGACAGAAAATCATTCTGATGCCGATGGTCCAAGGAACGCACTTTGATGGAAGAGCTACATCAACACTAAGTCTTTGCACCAGCTGTATTCTTTCAGCATGTGCCAGCATCTGTTTTTTTGTCATTGTTTTATAATTGATCTGAATTGTTGAATTATTTAGAAAACTTAAGTTATTTGTTGGTGATGCTACATTTGTTTTATAGTGGACAGTAGTCCTGATGAGGCTCTGGTACATCTTCTTGCTGGTTTGGAAAATGATGGATATCAGGGGAAAAGAAATAGGATGCCAACACCATGTCATTCCTTTGGAAACACTAAAAATCTCCAAAATAGTGATGATGAAGAAAATGAACCACAGATTGAAAAAGAAGAAATGGAGCTTAGTATGGTGATGTCTCAGAGATGGGACAGCAATATTGAAGAACATTGTGCCAAAAAGAGGTAACTTTTTAGTTATTTCAGTTACTTTAATAACGTCCTTTGGTCATTATCACTGTTCTTCTTTAATCAGAAATTATTTCTTACTATTATTCATAATATAAAATATTTTATAAACTAAATTTACTTCTTTTAAATCCCTTTTAAGTAGTGTTTTGTTTTTCTTGTGGCATAATTTCATATTCCAAGCAAAATGAAATTTTGCTACATTAAAAAAAATTAAACCTAACTTTTATTTACTTTTTTTTCCAGTTTTATTGAGCTATAATTGACTGATATGAGTTTCAGGTGTACAGCATAAAAGTTGACATATATATTGTGAAATGATTACCGCAGTAAGTTTAGTTAACATCCATCATCTCATGTAGATACAGTAAAAAGAAATGGGGAAAAAAAATTGGGGGAGGGAAGGAAGAAAAACTTTGCTCCTTGTAGTGAGAACTTGTAGGATTTACTCTCTTAAGAACTTTCCTATATATCATATAGTAGTGGTAACTGTAGTCATCATATTGTACATTACATCCATAGTACTTATTTATCTTATAACTGGAAGTTTGTACCTTTTGACCACCTTCCTCCAATTCCCCCTTCCGCCATAAAGCTAATGTTTAGAAATCATCCATTTATATATGTAGTATTAATATGTGTGGGTAATAAATGGGGCAAAATAGAAGTGCCTCCTCATCTTAGAACTTGGGGAAAAAGAATGCCCTCTGTGAGTTAAACTGTGAAGAGTCGGAGCAACAATTATAGTCAGCTTTGAAGATGAGGATGGCTTCTAGGTCTGATTAGACTGAAGGAATTCAATATTAAAAATAAATAAATAGAAGAGTCCCAGAAGCAGACACTGGTATTCTGGTTCATTTCTCAAGGTAAATGAATAAGATGGCATTGTGGTTTTATATATCAATCTCTTGTGAGCTTGATTGGTTTGAGTCTGCTCCTAAGCTTTATGCTCTGTGTGTAGAAAAAATTAGGCCTCTGAGCCTAAAACACTGAGTATGCCTCTCCTTTAAACTTCTGTAGGCAGTACTAAAACTTCTAAAGTCTATGTTTGAAGTTTTCACCCCCAAAGCCATTATTGAAAGGTGAAAGAGGTTAATCCATATATTATATTTACATACATATTATATATAACATGTATGTAATATTTCTCTAGTTTCTCAGCACTACCTGATATAAAAAATAAAATTTATGATCCCTTCTCCTGTTATCTGGGTATACATCAGAAGCTTCTCCTCTGTATTTTCACAGAATGCTCCTACAAAGAAGTCCATTTTCATTCTGTGAATAGGAAATTTCAAAACTGCAAAGTATTGTTTCATACTTTCTTCCTAGTTTCGTGTACTCAGTCCCCTTTGCTGTCACAGTGATAAATCATTTGAAGACTCAGCTCCTTGACCTTTGAAGACCTAATTTCATATGGTCCAGACAAAATCAATGTTTGATTTCTTGATAGATTTTACCCTCAACCATGTCATAAAATGCCTTTTGATGATATTTCCTAATCTATTTTAAAAAAAGAAGTCAAGTGAAGGACATAAAATTTCTTTGTAGCTATTCTATAAATTGTTTTGTCAATTTTTTTGTAGAAACTTTATAAATCTTTTCATGACATCATATCTTGTTGGGAAATGCCTCAACCACATCAACCTCTTTTGGAGCATAGGCAATCCTAAGTGATAATAGAGAGTGCTATGAAATGGCTTTGTTCTTGTATCTCTGTTCCTTTTTCCTGTAGTGACACCACTTTCCCCCCAACTTCTGGAAGTTTGCAACTTCAGTGTTATATTTGCCTTGCCTTCCTTTACATCCCTATCTGTTTGTTGTTAAGCCTATCAGTCAACTTTTCTCCATAGCCTCTGTTCCATCTTTCTATCCCCCTCCTCCCCAAGGTAATATCCTAGTTTAGGCCTTCATTACCATTTATCTAGAATACTATGATTCACTTTTTGACTAGTCTCCTTGCTTCCAGTCCTACTCTCTTATAATAGGGGTGATAATTATGATTTTATTAAATAAACACTTTGTGGGCATTTAGAAAGGGAAGCAGAGAATATCAGGACTCTTTATGAGTTCAAATCATGCTCTACTATTTTTATATCCTTTTTAAATATGGTTACTTAAGGGAATCTAATTACTGTATTGAGTCTTAATTTCAGCCAGGCATTTAACAGAGTGTTACATAACATCCTAGTGGATAAGGAGAATACGCTGCAGTAGTGACAGATTAGGTGAGTTCACAGAGAACTTACATAATTTTACATTCCAAAACCACTTAAATGCTTGCTTGCTATGTGCCAAGTATCATGCTAGATTGGATTGAGATTGTCACAAATAATGGAGATTGGTAACTCATTGGATAACAGAATATAGACTCAAAAATATCTTGAAACTAAATAGGTGGTGCCTAATAAAGTTTAGAGTGATACGTTTAGGTTCAGAGAGTCAGCTTCACAAATATAGACTAGGTAGACCTTCAGTTCATTCTGGGCTTAACAGTTTCTGTGGGAAAGCCATGGATTTTACTTTATTAAGAGCACGGTAAGTCTGTAGTGTTGTATGGTTGCCAAAATAATGAGTCTAATTATTGGCTGCCAGCTGTACCTGGGGTAACATTGATCATTCTAACAGATGTTGGATTTTATTAATAAAATAATTATAGTATTTATTTCATGTATTTAAGTCTTGCTGTAATTGGATTGCTTCTTTTCTATTTTAGCAAAGTTTGTTGGCTGTTTGATATTTCTGTTTGGTCTTGTGGCATTTCACTTTTTCTTATTCCATTTGTTTTTCTTTGTTCATTGTTCTCTCATTGTTTTATTTTGGTATTCACCCTTTGCTTTTTCCTTCAAAGTATCATTAGCATTTCTTCTACAGTTTCTTAGATTATACCCTGTTTATCTATTTATACTTTTATACCTGTATTAAGTAGGTACATATTCAAATATATAAAATTCTTATCAAGTCACAATCTCCTTGTTACCAGTAGTGTTAGGCTGTTTAAAATAGTAGGCATGGTTTATCCCATGATTAATTAATGCTTGTGTGTTCATTGACTGGACCAATTCTTTGAAAACTATGCCCAGGTTAACCTTGGAAAAACAAATCTAAACATTTCATAAATGTTAATTAGAAAGAGGTTGAATAATATAAGTATAGTATCTAGAAAAGGAGTCATTTAATTCTCTACTTGTATATTGGATGTTATATTCTGCCCTGAGTACCATGTTTTAAGAATACTGAGAAAGTAAAGGAAAGGGAAAGAAGAGGAAGAAAACTATAAGGAACGGTAACACTGTCACTTTTAAAGAACAGTAGAAAAAAATAGATCACGTTTGCTCTAATTAGAGAGGAATTATGGGACAAATGATAAATGTCTTCAGATATTTTAAAGGTTATCATGTGGAAAATGGCATAGGCCTGCTGCATATGTCTACACAGAACAAAAGCAGGAATAATGTATGAAAGTTGGAAAGGAAGATTCTTGTGTAATATAGGAAGAAAATTACTAGCAATTAGAGCCATTAACAATGACAAAGATTACTGTGTGAGACAGCAAGCCGTTTATACTGAGAATGTAAAAGCAGAGATTGTGTCGAGCCTGTTAAAAATAAGGTTTTTGCACTGAGTAGAAAGTTGGACTAGATGACCTCTAATAACTCTTTCAGCTTTTAAGAGAGTGATTTTAGGACAAATTGTGATTTGGGAAAGTCTTAATGGAAAAACTGTTCCATGTATAATAAAGGGATATTTTCAAATTTTTGAGACAAGAGAAAGAAAAAATTAGGTATGGGTAGAAAGTAAGTTTGCCCATCCAGATAGACAGGAAAGTATCAGGCTAGGATCTAATGAAAAATTTAAATCAATATGAGATGGAACTTAGAGTATCCATCTGGACTTGAAAGTCCATCTGCATCCCTCAGTAACTCTGCTTTATAGCCACTGCTGGGACTGACTCAACACCTTTCCTACTTCCTAGCCCCTCTCTGATCCCTGTTATTTCTCTTTCAGCCCCGACCTGAATACCCCCAGCCCACCATTTTGTTTGTTTTTTTCCAATTCATAGTGTAGTGATTGTATATTTATGGAGACTTCTTAAAATATGCCAGGATGCTACCTTTGTAGGTATTACCAAGTTCTCACCCAAGCTGTTATGTATGTATATCTAATGATAGGATGAAGGGGAGGATACAAGGAAGAACAGGATTAGATATGGTAATCCAGGATATTGTGGAGCTTTAAATACAGGAATGATGGGGTCTTCTGGCTCACATGAAAGGGATTACCAAGTCTGTTTACAACAACTTTTTGTAGGACATGATAGTAAAGCAAAGTCAATCTGCTTTTCTCTTTAAAGTTAGAATTTTCAGATCTTTTTTATTCAGTTTTACTATTGCAGCATCAAATTAAGCAAGTTATATGCTTTTTTTCTAATAATCATGAGTATGATTAGTGAGTCTTAATATTCTCTAGATCACTGTGCAGAAATACCCATAGAAGCTCAACCGAAGAAGATGATTCATCTTCAGATGAAGAAATGGAATGGAGTAATAACAGTTTGCTTCTAGCCAATCTTTCTATACCTCAGTTAGATGGAACTGCAGATGAAAATAGTGGTAAGTAAACCAGTCTACTGTGAGCATTTCATTATTTAGGGGCTAAAAATATATTTGATTTTGAAACTGTAATCACACTTCCTATATAATTGACTAAGGCTATAACAATACTGTTGTGTTTTGTTCTTCTCCAGGATTTTTTCTTTTGAAAGAATGTAGATGTATGATTCTTTCTCATTTCTGAAAGGATAATGTTTGTTAATTGCTAATTTAGGGCCGGCTCCCTGGCTTAGCAGTTAAGTGAGCATGCTCCGCTACTGGCAGCCCGGGTTCGGATCCCGGGCGCGCACCGACGCACCGCTTCTCCGGCCATGCTGAGGCCACATCCCACATACGGCAGCTAGAAGGATGTGCAGCTATGACATACAACTATCTACTGGGGCTTTGGGGAATAAAAGGAGGAGGATTGGCAATAGATGTTAGCTCAGAGCTGGTCTTCCTCAGCAAAAAGAGGAGGATTAGCATGGATGTTAGCTCAGGGCTGATCTTCCTCACAAAAAACAAAACAAAAAAACAAACAAAAAAAAGTTGCTGATTTAAAGCGTCACAAACTTTAATCAGTTTATCATGTTAACATTTAAGTAGCATAAGAAACTGTAAGAAGTATATGTAGCTTATTTGAAGTGATGATACAAAGAAGCCTATTATTTTTTGAAAAATCTTTACGGTGACAGTACTTTTGCCTTATTTCCCCCAGAGGCACTGAATATTAATATCTATTTCTGATCAAAGGAATATGTGTTTAAAATGATGACTAATTATCAAATGTAACTAACTCTTGATTATTTATATTGAGTTATTTTCCTAATGATAGGAGTGACCTTTTTGTTGAAATAACCATTTTAAACACAAACTTAATTTCACATAATTTCTTTCATAGTGATAGTACCATGGTATGGGAAAATATTTAAAAAATTAAAAGAGTGGAAGTGAAATAAATTTTTTTCCCCTATTTCAGACAATCCATTGAACAACGAAAATTCTAGAACCCACTCTTCTGTGATTGCAACAAGCAAGCTATCAATAAAACCTTCCATCTTTCACAAAGATGCTGCTACGTTAGAACCCCCATCTTCTGCTAAGATTACCTTTCAGTGTAAACACACAAGTGCCCTTTCTTCCCATGTTTTGAACAAGGAAGATTTAATTGAAGACTTTTCACAGCCAAACAACATAGAAAAAGATCTAGATTGTTCAGTTGCTTCTTTTACAAATGAAAGCACTTACTCTATGAAATACCCTGGATCTCTAAGCAGTACTGTCCATTCAGAAAACTCTCATAAAGAAAGTAGTAAGAAAGATATCCTTCCAGTATCTTCCTGTGAAAGTAGTATTTTTGATTATGAAGAAGATATTCCATCTGGTACAAGACAAGTACCAAGTAGAAAGTATACAAACATTAGAAAAATTGATAAGGATGCCCCTTTTGTGCATATGAACCATCACACTTGCGAAAGTACTTTGGGCAAAAATTCTTGCAACTTTTCTGACTTAAGTCATTCAAAAAATAAATTGTCGTCTGAAGGAAATGAAAAAGGAAACAGCACAGCTCTGAATAGTTTATTCCCTTCATCATTAACCGAAAATTGTGAATTGCTGTCATGCTCAGGGGAGAATAGAACTATGGTGCATTCTCTTGATAGCATTGCTGATGAAAGTGGACTGAATAAACTTAAAATTAGATATGAAGAATTTCAAGAACATAAAACAGAAAAGCCATGCCTCAGCCAGCAAGCAGCACATTACATGTTTTTTCCCAGTGTTGTTCTTTCTAACTGTCTCAGTAGACCACAGAAGCTCTCTCCTGTCACATATAAACTACACCCTGGCAATAAACAGTCCCGGTTAAAAATAAATAAAAAGAAACTTGTAGGACATCAAGAGACTTCTACCAAAACTAGTGAGACTGGATCCACAAAAGATAATTGTATGCAAAATAATACTTGTAATAGTAATCCTGAGAAGGATAATGTATTGGCCAGTGATTTAATTAAAGTCACCCGTGGAGCTTTTGAAAATAAAACACCTACAGACAGTTTTATAGACTGTCACTTTGGAGATGGAACCTTAGAAACTGAGCAGTCCTTTGGATTGTATGGAAATAAATACACACTTAGAGCCAAACGCAAGGTAAATTATGAGACTGAAGATAGTGAGTCAAGTTTGGTAACACACAACTCAAAAATTAGCCTACCTCATCCCATGGAAATTGGTGAAAGTTTAGATGGAACTCTCAAATCTCGAAAACGAAGAAAAATGTCTAAAAAGCTGCCCCCTGTCATCATAAAGTATATTATTATTAATAGATTTAGAGGGAGAAAAAATATGCTTGTGAAGCTAGGAAAAATAGACTCTAAAGAAAAACAAGTAATATTAACAGAGGAAAAAATGGAACTATATAAAAAGCTTGCACCTTTGAAGGATTTTTGGCCAAAAGTTCCTGACTCCCCTGCAACCAAATATCCCATTTATCCACTAACACCAAAGAAAAGTCACAGAAGAAAAGCAAAACATAAGTCTGCTAAGAAAAAACCTGGTAAGCAACAAAGGACAAATAGTGAAAATGTTAAGAGAACTCTGTCTTTCAGGAAAAAACGGTCACATGCTGTTCTTTCTCCTCCCTCACCGTCTTACAATGCTGAAACCGAAGACTGTGACTTGAATTATAGTGATGTTATGTCTAAATTAGGTTTTCTTTCTGAGAGAAGCACAAGTCCCATAAATTCTTCTCCACCTCGCTGCTGGTCTCCCACAGATCCAAGAGCTGAAGAAATTATGGCTGCTGCAGATAAAGAAGCAGTGCTTTTTAAGGGTCCTAATGCATATAATAGCAAGACTGTTAATTCCCGTATAGAAAAAAATAGTCGAGCAAGAGCACAGGTTAAGAAATCAAAAACAAAGCTTGTTAATCCCTCTATAGTTACTAAGAAAAGGAACAAACGAAATCAGACAAATAAACGAGTAGATGATGGAAAAAAGAAACCAAGAGCAAAACAGAAACAAAAAACAAGTGAGAAAGGTACGCCAAGAAAGCACGTAACACTTAAAGATGAAAAAATAAAATCTCAGTCTGGTGCTGAAGTTAAGTTTGTGCTAAAACATCAGAATGTGTCTGAGACTTCAAATGGTTCTGGAGGTTCTCAACTACTTTTTAAACAGAAAGATGTGTCCCTAATGGGCTCTGCTATAGATCATCCCCTTTCTGCTCCCCGACCCACTGGAATTCATGCACAACAGAATTTATCTGGCTGCTTTTCTTCTTTCTTAGAAAGCAAGAAGCCTGTGGATTTGCCAACATTCCCCAGTTCACGAGATGATTTGCATTCATCAGTTGTTTGTAGTTCTTTGGGACCTGGAATCTCAAAAATTAATGTTCAAAGGTCTCATAATCAAAGTGCTATGTTTACTCTAAAGGAATCAACCTTGATTCAAAAAAATATATTTGACCTTTCCAACCATTTGTCTCAGGTAGCACAGAATACACAGATGGCTTCAGGTATAATGTCTCCAAAAACAGAAGAGAATGCAAATATACAAAAAAACTATTTGTCGTCTATCAGAAATTTAAATGACTATCATAATTCCCTAGGATCAAAGCCAGATCAGGCGTATGCCCCTAATTTTTGGCATTGCAAAGACAGTCAGCAGCAGATTGTGTGCATGGCAGAACAGTCAAAGCACAATGAAACTTGTTCTCCAGGAAATGCAGCTTCAGAGGAAAGTCAGATGCCTAATAATTGCTTTGTAACTTCCTTGAGAAGTCCAATCAAACAAATAGCATGGGAGCAAAAACAAAGGGGCTTTATTTTAGATATGTCAAATTTTAAACCTGAAAGGGTAAAACAAAGGTCATTGTCAGAAGCAATTTCACAAACCAAAGCACTTTCTCAGTGTAAAAATCGAAATGTGTCAACACCTTCAGGATTTGGTGAAGGACAGTCTGGACTGGCAGTTCTAAAAGAACTGTTACAGAAAAGACAGCAGAAAGCACAAAATGCAAATATCATGCAAGACCCATTATCTAATAAACATCAACCAAACAAAAATATTTCTGGTTCCCTTGAACATAACAAAACAATTAAACGAACACGATCAGTCACATCTCCAAGAAAACCTCGAACTCCCAGAAGTACAAAACCTAAAGAAAAAATTCCCAAACTGCTTAAAGTAGACTCTCTAAATTTACAAAACTCTGGCCAGTTGGATAACTCGCTATCAGATGATAGTCCCATCTTTTTTTCAGATCCAGGTTTTGAAAGTTGTTATTCACTTGAAGATAGCTTGTCTCCTGAACATAATTATAATTTTGATATTAATACAATAGGTCAAACTGGATTTTGTAGCTTTTATTCTGGAAGTCAGTTTGTCCCAGCTGATCAGAATTTGCCTCAGAAGTTCCTAAGTGATGCAGTTCAGGATCTTTTCCCAGGACAAACTATAGAAAAAACTGAGTTTTTAAGTCATGATAACCAGAAGTGTGATGCAGACAAACATCATGCCTCAGACTCAACCTCATGGATGAGATCTGGTACTCTGAGCCCTGAACTATTTGAGAAATCATCCATAGATAGCAATGAGAATCATTGCCACAACCAGTGGAAAAATAGCTTTCAGCCTCTAACAACTCGGTCTAATTCAATCATGGATTCTTTCTGTGTCCAGCAAGCAGAGGACTGTCTAAATGAAAAATCCAGGTTGAATAGGAGTTCAGTAAGCAAAGAAGTGTTTCTTAGTCTCTCACAGCCAGGCAATTCAGACTGGATTCAAGGTCATACCAGAAAAGACATAGGACAGTCTCTTGACTCAGTCAATACCTCTTTTACTACAATACTGTCCTCACCTGATGGTGAACTTGTGGATGCGGCCTCTGAAGATTTAGAATTGTATGTTTCAAGAAACAATGACATATTGACACCAACTCCTGACAGTTCACCGAGGTCTACCAGCTCTCCCTCACAATCTAAAAATGGCAGCTTCACCCCTCGAACTGCTCACGTTCTGAAACCACTTATGTCACCACCAAGTAGGGAAGAAATTATGGCAACGTTGTTGGATCATGACCTTTCAGAAACTGTTTACCAGGAACCATTTTGCAGTAATCCTTCTGATGTACCGGAAAAGCCCAGGTAATCAGAATTATTTTTTCCCCTTGGGTCACTCTGAATAATTATAATGTATATAACAACAGTTGGTACCTGACTGTTAGTTTTCTGGCTGTGATACTGTATTCATAAGTATATCTTTGTGAAAACTGTTCATAATTATGGACTTAGTAAGATAATTCACAAACTAGCTAGGTGGTTGCACCTAGAGAATTTATTTAAGTTGATGAGTGTTGGTCCTGGATCTACTATTATTTAACATTGTGTCAACCTTAAGGATTAAAGATGCAGAGGCACATTGGGACTTGACGCCAAATAAGGAAGGATGTCATAGTACTTTAAAAGTATTATGATTATCATTTTAAAATGGTATATTTATTTCTAAAATGGTAAACTTTTATAATTTAAAGGTGTGTGAAAATGAGTTTTATGTACATATGTCTTAGGTACTCATATGGTATATCTGTAAATGAAGATTATTTTAAATTGTTTCTATTATATGCCACTTTCTTTTCATGTTGCCACATCTTCAATCATATTATTACTATTGTTAGTTTGTACAATTATTAGAGGCACAAGATGGACTTCAGTTCCCCTTATCTCTTCTTTCTTTTGATAAACAGAGAGACAGACACACACACACACACACACAGAGCCAATAGCAAAATGGGAAGGAATCATAGTACTGGTTTATTTATAAACCAGTAGTTAAGTAGGTATTCTGTACCACCTGCGTGACCAAGGTAGAACATATCTGATAAGAGCTAAGTTGGGGAGCATGACTTAATCCAGGAGGTTAAAGTGATGGTTCTTGGTCCTGCCCCCTGTGTCTTTGATCCCATTTACCTAACCAGTTGCAGAGAGAGGTAGTTCATTTCAGCCATCCAGTCAGAAGCAGAGAAGGTTGGCTAGCACTGCTGAGGCAGACCCTGCTTAGTCTGAATGATGGAAAGAGATATGAAGAGCCAACTAAGGCAAGAGGCCTCCGTAATGTATGCACTGACCTGTAGCAGCACTGTGTTCCTGACCCTAGTCAGAAAGACATAATGAATGCCTGGCTTTTACCCAGCAGATTAGCACTTATTCCTGCAAGAGTCCATTTCAGAAAGGGGTGAGAAAAGATGATCAGACATATAGGGTAGAAGTTCCCTCCTCTAAGGACTTGAAGTGAGAGATGGAAAATCCCTCCCCCTTCCTAACATACAGTTTTACAGTTTTATTTTGTTTTGCTTACACATGTGGTCTTTTAACCCAAATGGGACTCTTTCTTTTTATTTTACTGCCGGAATGCATGAATGTCTTTCTTGGACATTAGTTTCCATTATTTTGGGGGCTTTGACTTTATCAGTAGTGATTATGGTATATTTTTTAATCAAAGTATTTTTCTACCTCAGCTTTACACATCTTTTTAACTCTTAGTTAACGTACCACATGCTCATCATTAACTCTGTGTTGCTGCTAGTTGTTATCCAACTTCGACACTTGTCCTGCAGCTGAAATAAAAGGATGATGGTCATTTTTTTTTGGAAAAAAAATTTTTTTATATAAACTATGTATTCACTATAGAAAATTTAGGAAGTATAAGAAGAATAAGTATAAGAATAAGCATAAGAAGAATAAATAAAAATCACACCATTTCTCTGCCTAGTGACAGCCATTATTAATATTAATGTGTTTTCTTAGTTTTATTAAAGTACAGTTTTTATTTTGTTTTGTTTTATTAAATGTCATCTTACTGTATAATCACAGTATTGCATCCAGATTTATTCACTTCACATTGTATTATAAACATTTTCTAAATTTATGAGCTTCTTGAAACATCATTTTAATGGCTGCATAATATTCTGTCATTGTGTGTTATTGGACAGAACAATTGTTCCCTGTTTTGCCACTCTAGGGACAAGCATTTCTTGTATTTTGGAGTTTTTCCTTATAGGCCCTAGAAGTAGGATTGCTGAAAAATTTAAGGCTCTTAATATATATTATGACATGAGTTATAGCAATTACCATGCTGCTGACAATATTCAAGAAAGCTGAATTTACCACACCTCGCCAATTTTTGTTGTTTCACTTCATTATCTCTGTGTCATTAATATTAGAGTTGGGTATAGTCCGTGCCATGTGTACTTATTTCCTTTAATAGCAATAATTCTGCTTCTAATTTTTCATATACCTGGGAGGTAGATGCAGAGAAGGTGCTAGATGCTGGTTGTGGAGTTAACTAGTAGGGGCCAAAATCTTTCCATGTAAAGGGGAAAAGAAACTGTGGTAACCCTGATGCTCCTCCTTCAGCTCCAGATGAAAAAACATAAATCTAGTTCATTGAGTTTTATCTAGAGAATGACCATGACATTTGGGAAATCATACCTAAGAGAAGTAATTGAAAAAACTAAGAACTATCTTCATATTCATGAAAGAGATAGCATAAAGAAGAAAAAGTAGACTTATGTTGCTGCAGAAGGCAGAAATAGTACCAATGGATAATATGTTAGAGAATCTCTGAGAGAGGTTTAGCTTAACATTTATAACTGTTGGAAACTAAACCAGGCTACCTTCTAATTAACGCTTCCCCACAAATACATACACCAGTAACATTTAAGCTATGCATTCTGTGGACTCTGTCAACTCCTGAGTTCTTATGTTAGTTAACATATGAAGGTTAGTTAAAGGTTAGTTAAACCTTGCCATGTAATGGGGAGAAAGAATTGTGGTAATTTACCTCAATGGTGTATGATTTTTTAATGTTTGAGGGAATTTAGGGGGTACAAAGATTTGTTTGAACTGACTGGCTTTGCTAAACTACTGTAGACACTAGAGAATGTAGAAAGAGGCTATCAATAAAATCTAGTGATATGGCGTCTGATGATAAATTCTTCCATTGTTTTTATTCATATGTGGTGACAGTCGAAAGTTATTTAAGATGAGTAGAAGAAAAGATTCTGATTAGATGAGTTTGTGCCGTTTCTTTGAAGAAAGGAAGGCTTCATAGGGCACTTAAAACAGAAAATACCTTCTTTCCCTGGTATTGATGATAACTTCCAAAAGAAATTAATTTAGTAGTCATATACCTGTGAGGAAAAGCATATTGAGACTAAAGATAGAGTGTGTGTGCATAAAATATGTGTGTGGGGCGGTGTGGAAAAGGAAGAAAGAGATGGGCATTTTTGAGACTTCAAAAAGAACTTTAAAAAATCTCTAGGAGAGGGAGCTAAATATTTTGGTAATTGCTCTTTGAGACAAAACAGTTGTTCTAAAATATGTTGTTTATAGGGAGATCGGTGGACGGCTTCTCATGGTAGAAACTCGACTTCCAAATGATCTGGCTGAGTTTGAGGGAGACTTTTCCTTGGAAGGCCTTCGGCTATGGAAAACAGCATTCTCAGCAATGACTCAAAATCCAAGACCAGGGTCACCCCTTCGCAATGGCCAAGCAGTTGTCAATACAGGGTCAAGTAATAGCCATAAAGTGGTTGAAGATAAAAAAATTGTGATTATGCCTTGCAAATGTGCCCCAAGTCGACAACTGGTTCAAGCATGGCTTCAAGCCAAAGAAGAATACGAACGTTCCAAGAAACTGTCTAAAATTGAGCCAACTGGAGTTATAAAATCTGCTGAGAACTTTAGCTCTTCAGTTAACCCAGATGACAAACCTGTAGTGCCTCCAAAAATGGATACAGCTCCACATATACTCCCCACTACAGCACATACCAAGCAAGATGTTGATAATTCTCAGCTTGCTTTACAAGTGCCAACCACAAGATGCAGTCAAACTGCAAGTGCAAGTGAGATGCTGCCACCAGTTGCTTCTTCAAATGATCCTGAGAAAGATGAAGATGATGATGATGACTATTATATTAGTTATAGCTCCCCTGATTCTCCAGTAATTCCCCCTTGGCAACAAGCAACATCCTCAGATTTCAAAACCTTAAATGGAGAGAACAGATCCTCATCACCAGCAGAGGAGCTACGTTCCTTGACTATTGAGAACTTCTTAAAGCCAGTAAAAGATGATGTACAGAAAAGCCCCTGCAGTGAGCCTCGGGAGTCTCTGGTGATATCTCCAATTAATGTTAGGGCGAGAACTGGGATATGTGAATCACTTTGCCTTCATAGTACACCAATCATACAGAGAAAACTTCTGGAAGGGCTTCCTGAAGCACCTAGCCTTAGCCCTTTATCAACAGGTAAGTTGACAGATAACAGAAAGCCTCCGTAATTGTTCTTCAAAGATTAGAAATGGAAACAACATTAGACCGTGTAATGAAAATCAGGCTTTTTAAATAAAATTTTAGCTCAGCTAATGAGAGATTGTTATTTTGTCGTGTCTTGGAAAGACATCATTACATGGAAACTTGATCTTTCTGCTGTGAAATCTATGAAATCTACTTACCTGTTTCCATCCTGTCGTCTTGCCTTCTGGGTGAAATATAGGAACCCTCTCAGAAACTGTACTTTCTTCTCAACTTGATTTTTCCCATTGGCTTTAATATATACCCAAGTCTTTCCCACCCTTTAAAATAGAAAGAACACCAAATACCTGCCTTTACCTTAGTTCTGCCAGCTTCTACTCTTTTTCCTCTCCTTCAAAGCCAAATTTCTTAAGATTTCTCTAATTTGACAGCTCCGTTTCTCTACCTCCTGCTCATTTCTCGACCAACTGTAAACTGGATTCTGCCCCATCCTTCCACCAGTATGGCTCTTGTAAGGTTCTCAATAACCTTCATGTAGTTAAAGCCAGTGGATGTTTTTCAGTCTTCCTATCACATGCCCTCTGAGCAGCCATTGTCCTGTTGACCATACCTTCCTTCTTGGAGCTGCTTCTACCCTTGGCTTTTCTCCTACTCCTCTGTTTCTTCCCACTTGCTTCCCTTTGAAGCTTATCTCACATTCTCAGCTATTATCTAAATGTGGGAGTTTATAAAGGCTTGGCCTTAAACCTTCTTTACTCTTTACCCTGTATTCTCCCTAAATGATCTAATTCCTGCTCACAGGATTACTACAGATAACTCACAAATTTAAATTTCCAGTTCAGAAGTCTCTTTTAAGCTCCAGAACACATATCCAGCTGCCTATTTGGCATGTCTACTTGAATGCTCAAAGGTACCACAAGGTCAGTATTTTTTAAACTTAGTTCGTGATCTCACTGCATACATTCACCACCAACCATCCAGTACACTCGTATACACACGTACATGCCCACACATAGAAATCCATCCGGTCCTCTTTCAGTTTTCCTTGTTTTAATGAATGGTACCACCATCTCTCTGTCACTGAGTTACGCAAGTCAGAAACGTGGGATTTATTTGTAATATGCACCTGATTCCCTCACTGCCTGGCCTGTGGTTTCTAGTCCATTACCAAGTCCTGTCCCTTTTTTGTTTCCTAAATTACCCAAATCTGTCTGCCTCCACCACCGCGACCGTAGGCCAAGCTGTCATCATCTGTCACCTGGGCTTCTACCCTAGCCTTCTTATCTACCATTAGCAATTTCCAGTTCTTTTGCTCGGTAATCAGGGAAAATTCCCACTCTGTTCCTAGTTAATTACTACTCTCTCTTCTGATTTTGTCTGAAAAACGCCTTGCTAATCTCCCTGACTAGATAAAAATTCCCAATTATATTCTCCTTTGTTGTACTTAGCCCAGTTATAATTTTATTCTTCTATATGTATTTGATAAACGTCTGATTCTGTCTCTAACCCCATGAGGGTAGAAACTGTCTCTTTTCCTCCTCATCATAAATACTTCATAAGTAAGTGAATAAATGAATTAAATGATTCCCTGGCATAATGACGGAGGTATAAAAATAATTGAAATCTAAATGTTTTTATTTAAAAATGCAAAATTTTAAAGCTATTTTGGTGGGGATCAGAAGTTTGAATTAGTTTCATTTTTAAATTATAAAGTCTTTGGGAGGAATTTATAGGACAGTTGTCACAAATGGTACTTGAGTGTTTGAAACAACAAAAATTAAAAGAAAAAAACCAGAAGCAGGTGATTTTGATGTACATGTTAAATATGAAATTTCTTTCCACAGAACCAAAAACCCAGAAATTGAGTCGTAAGAAAGGAAGTAATACTGACACTCTTAGAAGAGTACTTTTAACACAAGCAAAGGTAACTATGCTAAACATATTTAAAGATCAGTGGAAATCCATTCTTACTCTTAGATTTTAGTTAGATAATTGATAACTTTGTGTCTCAATTTAAAATATTTTTATTATATTTTTGCATCATTTTATTTACATATCTTTGAGACAACGAGAAATTGCCTAATTTTTTTTTAGTTTTTTTTGTTGTTGGGATCTAAAAAATTCTTATATGTAAATACAAATATTACAGAGAAAGTGAATATGATAGCCAAAATGTGGATTATGAGGATACAAATACATTAACTGATTACTGGCAAAATCAGAACAATCCAATGACAGCAGAGCTCAAGTAAGTGATTTTTGATCCCACCAAAAATATATCCTTTTTCATGGTTTATTACTTTTTTCTCAAATATAACATTATTGATTTTTCAGTTCATTTTACTAAGAAGCAAAGGAAAGCAACATTATTTATTACTGAAACTCTGAAAAATAAATGTCTTCATTCAAATACTAAAAATGTGGTAATACTTAACTTAGAAACATAGTTATGTGAGAAAAGTATACATTAGACGTATATCCTTGGAGATACATAATAGAAATCATTTCCATATTGGCCACTTCTCATAGATAATATTAACTACATAAAATATATTTTAGTATTTCTATTTTGAGATTATAAATACTTGTTAAAAACTTTCATTTTTAAATCAGTATTGTTGAATTACAAGCTGTCTATATTAAAAACAAGTATGAATGTGTTCTGAATATAAATCATCACTTTGGGGAAAATCGTTAATGGATTTGGAAATCAGAAAAATTATTTTTTAAAAAATAGATTCTATTATTTCTAAACACTTGAAGATTATTTATGTTTTAATTCATCTTTCAAACACATGTTGTGTCGAGGTAAAATACAAACCCAGAATTCAAATCGTTTATAAATTTAGCCAAATTAGTTGCCAATACATTGCTTGCTTGCTTGCTTGTCATACTTACAAGAAAGTTCAAGATAAATGTCCGTGTGGTGTAAATGTCAACTCTCTACAAAACTATTATTTTCAGTATTTGAGGTTTGTAAACTCAAAGATCAACATATGGTTTGCTTATAGATTATATTAGATATTTCTACATATATCCAGTTCTGGTATCTTGAATTAGTAGCGTGAAAAGAATGTTAATAAAATACTTACGGTTTCTTCTTGGACTTAAAGAGATGTTAGTTCATCATGTTTTACTAAACACATACAGCATATTCTTTAAGTGAGTAAGTAATCAAAAGGAAGAAAATGATTGCTCATTTATCTTTTTCTGGCTGTGTTTTTTTTAATAGAATCAATTTGCATTGGTAAATACCCCAAAGAAAGAAACTTCTCAGATCGATGGACCATCCTTAAACAATACTTACGGTTTCAAAGTCAGCGTACAAAACTTACAGGAGGCAAAAGCTTTACATGAGGTAAAACTGTGACAGTAAGGACACGTGCACTGTTTAACTTTATGTCTTATTCTCTGGAACAAGTCTGGAAATTGTTTACAGCTGAGGGAGCAATACATTGAATTCTATACCTGTTAATCTTCATTTTGTTCTTATTATTCTATTTTACATATTTATGGTTATATAAAATAGAGACACTTTTAAAGTAGCCATCAGTTATTGAGACTGCTTTGTGGTTTCACAATTTTTACAAATCTTATAACTGAAATTCAGTTTATAGAAGCTAAAATTAGAAAAGGTTTTTTAACTGTTGGAAAATCTGTATGTTATTCTGGGATTGTTATATTAGGATGTTATATCACATCCCAAATGTGATGTTTACTTGTATTTTCTATTTGGTTGGCTCAGTGGATTAGTGCTTGCTACAGTTCATTTGTTCATATAATCTGTATATAACCCAGTTGCCTTCATAGCACAGACCATATGCCAAAGACTAGGGAGCTGTCTTGTAAAAACGTACATCAGTCACAGGATGGATTGGAGAATATGTGTGAATGGGTCACTGTAAATTTATCTGTATTAAAGAAAACACAACTCAGAGCACATGTCTGACTGGCAATAAGGTGGAAATTAGAGTATATTTTCATTGTTTATACCTGTGCTGTCAGTATGGTAGCCATTACCAATGTGACTATTGAGAACTTAAAATTTGGCTTATACATCTAGGAACTGAATTTTAAATTTTTTTTAATTTTAACTAATTTAGATTTAAAAACTGATACTTGGCTGATTTCTTGGAAAACTTTTATGTTTGGAACAACTTAGTTATGTAAAACTACTTTTTCAGCTGTAAATTTTATATCAAAGTACAGATCAAGTATTTCCATAAAAAATTTAGCATCCTCATTGAGATGAGCTATAAATGTAAAAGGCACACTGATTTTGAAGACTTAATGGGAAAAAAGAATGTAAAATATCTCATTAGTAATTTTTTATATTGATTACACATTGAAAGGGTAATATTTTAGATGTATTGGATTAAATGAAAATATTCTTAATTTAACCCATTTTTACTTTTTTTTAATGTGACTACTAAAAAATTTTAAAATACGTGTGTGACTTTCATGATATTTCTAATGAACAATGCTGGTTTATACAACTAGTTGTTTTGTGTCTTTGCCCTTAGAGCAGAGAATTTGATTTTTTATTTTTTGTTTTTTTGTTCTCAAGTCAATTTTGTCTTAAACTTTGTCTTCTGACACTGTTACATGATTCTACATAACGCCGTTTCAGAATCATGGGCCTTCTTGAAGTTAAAAATCACTGCTAGTTTGGAGGGTTGCTCATAGCTTCTTCCCCATGCAGGCTTTCTTCATCTCAAGACACACTCCAAACAGCCACCTGGCGGTCAAATAGAGAATGAACCCAAAAAATCTGCACTATACTCTGTTCCTTTTTCTAGGAAATTGTGCCCATAGCATTTTTTTCTTCTGTTTCTCATTACCCTGAGCTAATCTCTCTCTCCTGCATATAAATACTCAATGCAGAAGAGAGGGGTTGTAATCCCCTTTCTCACCTACCTCTTTCCTAGTCACACTCAGTAAATCTCTCTCTCCATCTCTTCATGTTTGCTAAAAAAAAAAAAAAAAGAAATGCTCCTAAAATCAGTAATGCTTTTTATTCCCGCCCCCCAGAAGATTCTCCCTGAGCTAGCATCTGTTGCCAATCTTCCTCTTTTTGCTTGAGGAAGATTCGCCCTGAGCTAACATCTGTACCAGTCTTCCTCTATTTTGTATGTCGGTCGCTGCCACAGCATGGCCTCCAACGAGTGGTGGTGTAGGTTCGTGCCCAGGAACCGAACCTCGGCCACCGAAGCAGAGTGTGCTGAACTTAACACCTAGGCTATGGGGCCGGCCTCCAGTAATGCATTTTATATCAAGGAATAGAAAGGCAAAATTTGAGTATGAAATTTTGCCTAGTAAATAAATAAACCTCCAAGACTCTTTTAACGTGAAATTGTCTTCAATCTTCTCCATAGTCTTTCTACCTGTTCATCCTTTTCTAATTAAACTGGTTTTTTGGTTCAATTTTGTTTGAGTTTAGGGAGAGATTTTTCATTTTACATTTTTGTATTACCAAATTAATACATGCTTATTGTTAAAAAAAAAATCAATCTTGAAGAGTATACATTTAAAAGTAAGGTTCTTTCCTTAAGTTCACCATTTTTCTTGGTTTGATTTTTTTTAATACTAGTTTGTTTTTTAAATAGAAACAGCAATATATATTTCATATGGAAAGGGGTGGATTTGTGGATATTTGTTTTATTCATTATGCCTTATACATGCATAAATAATATTCTTTGTATTTTAAAAATAATAACAAATTTACTGATGAATGCATGCAATATTACGTGTACCTGGTAAAAAAATTCAATCAGGACAAAAATATTTACAATGAAAAGTAAGCTTCCCTCCCACTTCAAACTAAGCAATCTCCTTCCCCAAAGGCAATAAGCAGTTCTATGTTTTTTATGTCTCTCTGCAGAAATTTTCTGTGCATATGCTTAACATTTTTTACATACATGGAAGCATACTACACTCACTGGTTCCATTTATCAGTGTATTATGGTGAGCTTTCCATATTAGCACATTTAGATCTGACTCATTCTTTTGAAAATTTTAAAGGTTACAGAGTATTCCATTGTATCCAACCTTTATGGATGCCGCATAATTTGTAACCAGTCCCCAACTGATGGACATTTAGATTTTAGTCTTTTATAATTTATAAAAGACTGGAAATATTATATTTATGAACATCCTTGTGCATATGTTTTGGCTACATGTATGAATATATCTGCAGGGTATATTTTCAGGAGTAGAACTACTAGATCAAAGGATATGTCCATTTTTAATTTTGATAGATATTTCTAAATTGTTCTCCAAAGAGGTTTACCATATTCTTCTCCCATCACTAGTCAGAGCCTTGCATTTACATTTCTTCAACAGTTGGAATGCAAGATAAATACAAAATACAAATCCTTTATTAAATTTATATGATCTGAATAATTATCAATATTGTACTATTTTCCATTGCAGGTATGTATATCACAGGTACAATGATGGCTATAATTTCAGCTATAATCATGAATCCAACCTATATTTTGTTTTTCTTGCCCAGAGTTTCTACTTATTCTGTCTTGATTAATTAGAAAGAGCGTAAGGGTTACAGTTAAGAGTTTTTATTAGCGTAGGAAAATAAGTGTAAAATACTACATTTTTGCATTATATGTCAAAGAGAAAATGTGCATGGGCAAAATCTACTATTGTGTAGTTGATACCATGCAATTATGATTTTTTCAAGAAAAAACTATGATTAAAAGTCTGCCTAGTATATACAAAAGTCTAAATTTAAGTAGTCCTGGAGTAGTAGAGAATTAATAGGCAGGAGCTTCAAACTAAAAAATATCTCTTTTTAGTTTGAACTAGGGTTAACCAGGAAGAAAGTAAAAAGTAACAGACTTTGGTTTGAATGTACAGCCACTTGGGCTAGTCATTCCCTAGTTCCTCAAACAGGAATTGAGAAAATTGAGAGGCACGCATGTATTTCAGACAAATTGTTTTAAGTATGTATTGTCATTGAGAAATTACAACACAAGAAGATTTTCTAAAATAAGATGAATTGATTTAATCTAATCTTAGAAGTAAAAATCTTTACTCTGTGGAGTGTTGTGACTGTGTCCTTTATGGTTATTTTTCCTGTAATTTTACACACACATTTCCTTGGAGTCTTAGTGAAACATACTTCTTTCAGCGTGTCTCAAAAAAATGTTTAAAAGCATAATTTTTATTTCCTTTTATAGATACAAAATCTTACCATAATTAGTGTGGAGTTACATGCTCGAACTAGACGAGATTTAGAACCAGATCCTGAATTTGACCCAATCTGTGCTCTGTTTTACTGCATCTCATCTGACACTCCACTACCGGATACAGACAAAACAGAACTCACGGGTGTAATAGTGATCGATAAAGACAAGACAGTGTCCAGTCAAGGTATTGTTCATTTTTATCCTACCCACTCTAGGATGAACCTTTTAATGGGGCAGTTTCTGTGCTGGAGACCTAAACCGAGCAAGCTCTAGAATGTTTCCTGAGGTGGGAGTAGGAAATGTCGTATATAGCTTTGTCCTAGATTCATTATTCTTGAATTATTGTCAGAAGTCAGAAGCAATACAATATAAAGGTTTTAACAAAATTTCCAATTAGCATATCTAATTTGTTCTAAATATTCTTTTATAAAATACTAATTGTTAATACTGAATCCAGATGATTATGTAGCTCTAGGTTGAGTGGACAATCTTCCTTATATATACTTTGCTGGTATTTTGTTGCTAATACAGAGTTTCTCTTTGCTTTAAGAAGTTGTCACTATTGTAAGTTAATGTTTTATAAGAGACTTTCAAGATATATTCTAACTTTATTTATATCTCTTCCTAAATACCTACACTTTTGGTTCAGAGGTTTTTCATATAATATACCATGTAAGGAATTTTATAAAATACCAATGTCCCCCTGCAGTTTTAAATGGTAATACATGAATTCAGTCAACTGAGGAGGAAGTCTTAGCACAGAATAGAACCATAAGGGAATTTGCAGTTTAATCAGTGGTGTGCTTGAGCTCACTTGTACCAGCTCACAAGCCAATTGTTAAATTTTCATGAATTTTTTTTGACTAGTTGATGTCACATTGGTAGTTTGAAATTATTCATGTTGAGAAGTCTTTATGTCATGGAAATAGGCAAGCCCTACAAATCAAGGCTTTTTTTCCCCCTGGAGAGGTGTTGTAAACATTTTCCAGCATACCACTGATTAAAATTAAAGACAGAAACAAAGTAATAAAATTTCTTTTTGGGTGACACATTATTATCTGGGGAATTTTCTGAATATAGACTTTTCAGGAAAATAACTGAAAATATGAAATTGGAATTTTCAGTTGCATATTAAACTAGAAAACCTTTAAAAAGTAAGGAATAATATTACTCACACAATTATATGTAATAAACATTTTGTTTCTTTCTTAGATGTCAGATATCAGACCCCATTACTTATTCGATCTGGAATTACAGGACTAGAAGTTACTTATGCTGCTGATGAGAAGGCACTTTTTCAAGAAATTGCAGATATAATAAAGAGGTATTGTTTTGTATTTTTTGATTTTTCCAGTTTTTGTTCAGAGAGTCCTTTTGTGCTGTTGCTGATTCATATAGGTGAAGATAGGAAAGAGGAAGAGAATCCGGATTCTGCCTGTGACCCTTGAAAGTAGTTATCCCTGGAAAGATTTTGCTCTCACCTCCTGCCACCATCCCCATTTCCATCAGATTAGGGATAGGAAAAAGAATATTCGATTTTCAAGATTGAGGGGCCAGTGAAAGAGAAATATTAGCTTAGCCTCTAGCTTTCAAGTTGGATTTTAGCATGATTTTTCTATAGTGGTGAAATAATGGAGAACCGTACTCAAGTTAAATTGTAGTTTTCGTTAAATAGGCTGCTACCTTGGGGCCCAGCCACTATTTCAGTACCCCTTTTTTTTTTTTTTTTTAAGAAAATGTTTTCTGAGTTCTAAACAAACCAATATTTCCAAAAAGCTTTGGAATGCAATCTGTTTATAAATTTAGGACTATCTGGTACATCTTTTGTGTACATATTTTCTTAACGATCTCTTTTGACCATTTGATAGTTTGCCTTAATGGTTGAGAGTAGAGTCTTGTCAAAATTTATGAAAAGAATTTTTTTTAAACAAAAATATTTTAATTTAAAAATTGTGTACCTTTTGCATATTCTCAAGACTATAACTCTTGGTGGCCATGGGCTCTCTTATTAAATGCTTCACTTTTCTAGGAACTTAAGATTTCTGCCCATTGCTAGGTTTAGGTTCTTAAATGCCTAAAGCAGGCCAGAAAATACTCTTTGGATCCTGATGTATGGGTAAAAGCTGTCCTCGAGCCTGTGGTTACACTCAGCCCTCTCTGTTCTGCTTTCTACAGTTGAACTCTTGCCTGTGAAACTGAGATATTCTGCATTAAAGATCAGGGTGATATTCTACAAACTCAACATCTGATTGCATCTCAGATGGGTTAATATAAACTATTTAAAAAATTAGGAAACCAGAAAATGTTTTCAACAAAACAAAATTAAATTAAATGTCAGAGCATCAAAAATGATATGCTGCTACCCACCACTATAGGGAGGAAAAAAGAGGAATGTATTTTTACTATTTATAGCACTGGCGACTGGATGGATTCCCATCCCTTTGAGTCTTGCCATTGTCAGTCCTACCATTTATCTTCTCACAGAAGTTATCACCAGCATGTCAGATGCTTTCAGTGCCCACACTTTCATTTCTGCAAGCAACTTAGCAAAAGGAACATGTAAGAATGTCAGTCAATACCATTTTGTGTGCCAGCACACATCCAATAATGTCCCTGGGCTTTGTATGCTTGTCTTCTGCTTGTTAGGTGTATTGCCAACAACAGAATTACCTGCCAGCATTGAGAATTTTGTCAGTCATTTGCAAGTGTAGTAACTTTCTTAAATGTCCGTAACACGAATTATACTAGTCATTAAGAAAAATGCAGTAAACTAAACAAAACAAAACACTTCTGGTTCTTATTTATTTATTTTCCTGAGGAAGATCAGCCCTGAGCTAACATCCGATGCCAATCTTCCTCGTTTTGCTGAGGAAGACTAGCCCTGGGCTAACATCTGTGCCCACCTTCCTGTACTTTATATGGGACACCTCCACAGCATGGCTTGACAAGCGGTGCGTCGGTGCACGCCCGGGATACAAACCTTCGGACCCCGGGCCGCCACAGCGGAGCGCATGCACTTAACTGCTGCGCCACCAGGCCAGCCCAAAACACTTCTGGTTCTTAATCTAAAAGATCATGTGATTATTTTAAAAAGAAGAAAAATGCTTAAATATCAACATTTCAATTTTGTAATGTCCTTTATATAGTCCAGACAACCCACTAAAAAATTATTTCATTCTTGGGGCCAGCCCAGTGGTGTAGTAGTTAAGTTCACGTGCTCCACTTCAGCGGCCCAGGGTTCATGGGTTCAGATCCCAGGCATGGACCCATGCACCACTTATCAATCCATGCTGTGGCAGGAACCCCACATATAAAATAGAGAGAGATAGGCACAGCTGTTAGCTCAGGGCCAGTCTTCCTCAGGAAAAAGAGGAGGATTGGCAACAGATGTTAGCTCAGGGCTAAGCTTCCTCACACACACACAAAAAAGTCTCTTGAGGCAAAATGGCCTTTCGGTCAAAAAATAAATATACGTGATAGATCTGAAAAAACAACTACACAATTCTTCTAAAAGAACAAAGTTTATTTAATGAATCTATTAAGAGAAGCACAGGGTACCTTTGTTGTTTTTTCAGCAGTCATCTCTGAGCAGTAGCAGTTTATAAAATATGTCTATTTTATTGAAATATGTCTTTTTAATTGAGAAAAAATTATTTTCAAAACATTATTAAAAAATAAATGTGCCTAACTAATAACTGTGCTTAACTAACTCTATTAGTCAGTTGCCACAACAGAGCAAGTAGCTGACTGGAATAATAATTCTTGCAATAATAAGATTATTATTAATAATAAGAAGAAGAATTCTTGCAATGATAAGATTATAATGATAATTCTTGCAATAATAAGAATTTTGCATCTTGTAAAATTCATGTGAAGAAATCAGAGGAACTGTCTTAATAAGAATTATAACAGAAGGGCTCTGTATCATCTGGCATCCTCTTCATGTTATACCTGTGCTTAGAAATGTATGTGATAGGAACTCCAGCAGTCTTCCGTATTGTTCCCTTGAGATCAAGGTCAATTGTGCCACATTGTAATGCCTGTTCTGAGTGACTCTTAGTACTAAAGCAGTCGACTGCATGGATTCTTTTCTGTGTATATGGGAATCCTTCAAATCTCCTATCCCTGATGATCCCAAGAGCCACTTGATACTTCTGCCCCAGTTTCTCAAATTTAGACATGGCATAGTTAGTTTTACAGGGAAATGCACTTGTCATAGAGATCGTTCATCTTTGGCTGCTCTGAGAAGAATTTAACTTTAGGAAGAAGTGATGAAGTTGCTATCAACAAAGATGTGTTAAGGTATTGGATGTTATGTTAGAAGACAGTGAGCAGGAAGGGTGTTGGGAGACTTCTCTTTTCTTGAGTGCCCTAGGATCTTTCTGGACTTCCTTTTTAAGAATTAATCTACTGTTTTGGCTCCTGATCTCTGAGACTAAACATTTGCCCCATTGTTGCGTATTGCCTTGCTTTCTTTTGCTTCTCCATGCTCATGGCATAATCCTGCTCTTCATTCCAGAATTACCAGGCATGTGGCACTTTCAACCGAGAAAATACTTTTCTATAGGTTGGTGAAAAGGTCCATTTGGCTGTTGTATGATATTATCAATAAGTGTTTATTATATAAGCAGTTTTTTCAGAAATTTCAACCCTATTTATCTGGAGAAAAGCACATGGATAATATATATGTTATCTTTTTCTCCTGACAAATTTGAGGGCTACTCCATGAGTCTGTGGTATAACAGAGGATCACAAGTAGATTACCAGATGTTGAAATTTACATTAGCAAGCACATTGTGATAGAGCCTTTAAGGACTAGGAAAAATAAAAAGAATGCTATTGCAGAAGTTTGAACCTAGTTCTTTTGACATCAGCCACTTAAATCTTCCAGGATTAAACATAAGGAGACATTTTTGTGACATTCTTATTTTTGTTGACTCAGTAAAAAGTAAAGCCATTCAACACCCATTTTAAGAAAGTAGCTATGGAAGTATGATAAAATATTAGCAAACCACTTCTAAAAATAGATCTGGTGATCTACTCATGATCCATTGTTATACCACAGACTTGCAGAGTAGCCATATATAGCATATATCAATAAATTAGTGTAATTCTATGTTGCAGACATTGGATGATACTTCAGGTGTTAAATGATAGAATCTGGACAGGTCGCATGTCCCACAACTCATTATAGTGACTTTATAAGCAGTTATGTAAAACCCAACTTATAAATTTATCTGATCTTTCACTCTGCTTTTTGGCTTTTATAAACAGTACAATAATCAGAGTAATTTGGAGCTTCTAATTTGATAGCATTACTGTAGTTTTTGCTCTCAGAAGTTTTTTGTTTTTTTTGTTTGGTTTTTTGGTGAGGAAGATTAGCCCTGAGCTAACATCTGTTGCCAATCCACCTCTTTTTGCTGAGGAAGATTGGCCCTGGGCTAACATCTGTGCCCATCTTCCTCTACCTTATATGTGGGACGCCTGCCACAGCATGGCTTGATAAGCGGTGTGTGTGTATGTCTGCACCCGGGATCCGAGCCTGGGAACCCAACCACTACACCACCCGCCCGGTCCCTCAAAAGTTTTTACACTCAACTTATGACTATAATCAGATCCTCTCTTCCCTGCACAATTTTCCCATTGAAGTAAATCTTCATGTTTATTTTCCCTTGTACTATAACCAAACATTTTTCCATGGTCGGCACCGTCAGAGTCCTAAGAGGAGCCACAAAGAAGCTCCTTCTGAGTTGGATACAGATTGTCAGTTCAATTTTATGGATGCAACTCTGTGACCACAATGAGCACATTTTTCTCCTACTTTCTGATACTTAGCTTCCCCACATTAATCTCACCCCCCATTAGTATTTTATTCTTCCATTAAACTGAGTCACCTTCCTTTTAAGTTTAGAGGACAATTTTGTCATTACTGAGTCTTTACTTCATGTGAGGACCAAGTCATTACTAAAATTAAGTGAGGAAAGGAAGACATTTTCATTTTCTCTCTCAGTGTTAAAACTGTTTAAGGACAGTATAGGTTAGAGGGGTAGAGAAGAGACAAGAGAATGACCTGGGGGGTCTTTTTCAAAATACAGTATCCACACAGGCCCTCACACTTCCCCCTGTCCCTACCTCCATTACCCTCATTCATGTATTTCAGTGGGTGTGCCTCCCTCCCACCCCAATTTCTATCAGCCTTTCCCAAGGCATAGCAAATAAATACATAGTCTGAGTAAAACTATGCTTGCTTTACAAAAGTAGCTTCAAATCAAGAACTCTAATTGCCCCTATTCCTTCCTGTATAGGAATTCTGTAGCTTCCACTATATCATCCTTTCCCCATCTGAGAAACGTTATAGAAGATAGATTTTTATTTTTGTGCTTTATATCATGAAGAAACAATTCTTCTGGTGAAAAGTTCAAATGTGTGGTCCTTGTTTAATTTTTTCATTCCTTCTTTAGGTATGATCCTGATATTCTGCTAGGGTATGAGATTCAGATGCATTCCTGGGGTTACCTCTTACAGAGGGCTGCTGCCCTAAGTGTTGACTTATGTCAGATGATCTCTCGGGTGCCAGGTATGAAGCATTGTGAGTGTTTTATGGTTTTACAGAGCAAATTACATAGTAAATAAAGACAACATGTTAAAGACTATTATTGTTCTAATCTAATTTTAATACTAAATTGTGTAAGTTCTAGATGTATCGTAACTCCATTATAGAAAGTTTAAAAATCAAGAAAAAAGAAAAAATACCTCAATCTCACTGCTATATATACTGTTAGTATGTTATTTTTTCGTTTCAGTCATTTTTCATATGCATTTATAAGTCTTTATTTTTATATGACATGTATCCTATTTTTATTATGCTTCCCTCATCCAGCATCTTATCATAGTATTTTTCTGTATTATGAGATAGTCTTCATAATCATTATGAAGTATATAACATTTCTTTGATTTGAAGTACCATTATTTTATTTGTCTGGTTCTACGTTTTATCCATTTGGCTGGGAAGGAAGGAGATGGTAGAGGAACACTGACTGTTGATTTTTATTTGGGTATCAGGCTAAAAAGTTGCATGAATTTTGAAGGCTGTTCCCGAAAAGTCTGATCCTAATTGAAAAGGGGGGCAATAATAATATCATATCAAAATTACAGTTTATAAAGCACTTGTTAAAATTAGGGTTTTTTATAACTATAGAATTTTTAATAACTTTGTTTTAAAGGCTCCCTGTAAGTCTGACTAGAACAAAGTAGCATATACTTAGGAGGATAAAAGACCAAATACAAAATTGGTAAAAACCAATCAGGAGACTTCCTGGGAGAGGGTATGACTTCAATAAAATGTCTTAAGTCTTGGTAAATTTAAAGGGAAAGGTTGAAGCTAGATGATTCAAGGACAAAAGCTTGGAATAAAAAAAGCAGAGATACTTTAAGTTTAGTTTTTCCTTGCATGAATTTTTTGTAGCTTCTGTGTTCCTTGATAGGAGTAGTGGTATATCTCAATTTTTTCAGCATTTCATTTGGAATAGGTTTCTGAATATTCAGGAGGGGAGCATGGGTGTTCAGTGTGCTTTAATTAGCTGTAACAGGCAAAGTGTACGACTTCAGATCAGAAGAGTGAGTGAAGGCTCTTGTCCTTTTAGAACACTGCTGACACCATTTTTCTGAGGCAACATGGTGCAGTAGAAAGGGCTTGGTGAGGGAGGCAGCGTAGTAAAGAGCACAAATCCCGGCTATACTGCTGTGTAGCTATGTGATGTCAAGGAAGTGACTTAACCTATCCATACCTCGATTTGTTCATCTGTAAAATGGCGATGATGATAGAACTTATCTCATAGGGCGATTGTGAAGTACTTAGAACAGTGCCTGAGAATATAGTAAACATTACATGAGTATTTGTTAAATGAAAAAAAAAAAAACTTTTACACATTATCTCTTTAAAATAAAGAAAGAAAAGGAGTGGATGTGTGTCCATGGTCTTTGGAATCAGATGACCCTGGTTTAGAATACTGGTTCTGTTACTCTTTGACCTGGGGCAAGATATAACTTTTCTGAGTAGAATTGACTACAATGCAAAATGAAAATTATACTAACATAATAAAGTGGCTGTATTGAAATAAAAGAAATAATGTTAGTAAAGTTTTTAGACATAATAGACATTCGATATATGGTAAATATATTTATTATTCCAGAGCCTCTAATCAACAACATTCATATATACCCAGTGCTATATAAGAGAAACACATTTTAATTTATATTCTAGGTAAAATCATCACCTAAGAAACTAGACTCAGAACTCTATTTGCTATAAGAGGAACTCTTCATCTATTTTTCCATACACAGTTAAGAGAATTTCATCCTGAATATGAACATCAATAATTGATGTCAACAAATTTTCAGAGAATTGTTTACATTAAAAACTCTACCATTTTTTCCAAGAAGTTACCAGTTTAACTTAAAATAAACATTTTTCATCCTAACACCAAAGAAATGCTATGACATTAGGTGTTCGTAAAAAATAGCACCAGAAATTACCAAACTTGAAGAGAAAAGAATTTATTACTTTAAAAGTACATGTGTGCTGGGCCGGCCCCGTGGCTTGGCGGTTAAGTGCGTGCGCTCTGCTGCTGGCAGCCCGGGTTCGGATCCCGGGATCGCACCGACGCACTGCTTCTCCGGCCATGCTGAGGCCGCGTCCCACGTACAGCAACTGGAAGGATGTGCAGCTATGACAGACAACTATCTGTTGGGGCGTTGGGGGAAAAATAAATAAATAAAATCTTTTAAAAAAAAAAAAAAAGTACATGTGTGTATATATACCTTTTTTATTACAAAATACGTAGTTTTCAGATACATTTATTTCACAGAATTCTTTCATAACTTAAAGAGAAAAATTGTCTTATTAGTCAAAATAATGATTATTCTCTAAGTCTAATACAAAATAGACTGTGAGTTACATTTCATCTTTAATCTTCGTCTTTAATTTTTATTATTCTCTCTCTGTTTTTTTTTTGTGAGGAAGATCAACCCTGAGCTAACATCCATGCCAATACTCCTCTTTTTGCTGAAGAAGACTGGCCTTGAGCTAACGTCTATTGCCAATCCTCCTCCCTTTGTTCCCTTTTTCTCCCCAAAGCCCCAGTAGATGGTTGTATGTCATAGTTGCACATCCTTCTAGTTGCTGTATGTGGGACACAGCCTCAGCATGACCAGACAGATGGTGCGTTGGTGCGCTCCCGGGATCCAAACCTGGGCCACCAGTAGCGGAGCGCATGCACTTAACCGCTAAGCCACGGGGCCGGCCCCAATTATTCTCGTTTTATTTGGCATAATTTGCTTGGAAATTTGGTTTCTGTGAGTCCTGATGCAATCCATATTTACTTCTATAGATGACAAAATGGAGAACAGATTTGCAACTGAAAGAGATGAGTATGGATCAGATACAATGAGTGAGATAAATATCGTTGGCCGAATTACACTGAATCTTTGGAGAATCATGAGAAATGAGGTAAGGTGCTTTATCTAAAATTTTGTTTGGAAATAAGAGATTAGATCAATATAACGATTTTAATCATTATAGAGTATTAGTATAGCTTACTATGTAACTTATGCTTCTTTGTGAATTATTTTTATTATACTTAATTAAAGTTACAAAAATAAATACTATTTTCTAAAATGCAAAGCTACGGAAGTATTTAATGTTATTGATGAATTTTAATTTTTTTTTCTATTTGTGTGTAAAGTAGTAATAGCTAGGAAAGTCTATAGCTATCATAAAATATTATGTTGTGTGTGTTTAATGTTGTATAAATTCATCATTTTTTGTACTTACATCATTTTTGCACTTAAAGCCGGATGAATATAGCTTGGCTTTTTGGATTTATTGCAGTAAGAAAAATTTAGTCTAGACATAGGAAAGAACTTTTTGAACTAAGGATATTTAAAAACTGGGTCAGACAAATAAGGTAAATTGGAAAGACAGTATTTGGAAATAGTTAATAGCAGCATCCGATTGAGGCTTTGGGGCTCAGATAAGGATTTTTGGTAGTATAAATTTCAACAAACTACAGTCACAAATCGCTTAACGATGAGGATACGTTCTGAGAAATGCGTCGTTAGGCGATTTCGTAGTTGTGCAAACATCATAGAGTGCACTTACACAAATCTAGATGGTATAGCCTACTACATACCTAGGTTATGTGGTTCTAATCTTACGGGAGCACCATCGTATATGCAGTCCATCATTGACTGAAACATCATTATGTTTACATCATAAACATCATTAGGTTTACACCTAAACCTAATGTTTAGGTTACACCTAAACATCATTAGGTTCTCTTTGAACCTACTTTCTCATTATACTCTTTCTGTTACATGTTCATTATTTGCTATGATCTTTCTGGCTTTTCTAGATTTATATAAAACATTTGACTTTTCAAGCATGGCCTCTGCAATTCTTTTGGGCACTATCACACAGTAATTCTTTCAGATAAGGAAATATATTCTTTATATAAAATTCAGGTATTCTCATTTTTCTTTTCATTTCCTTTCCCCACCATGAGCCTAAAGTTATGGTCACCTTTCATCCAGTTTGAAAATGTATGATATATGTATGTGCTTGAGGATAATTTTATCCTGTTGTTTTCTTCTTAAAATATTACAGAGCACAAGATCCCCAGTGACTATAAAATAATTCCTACTGACAGAGCATAGGATATGGAAAGTACAGAGATTGTGGTGTATTTGGTTTGTATATTCCATTACATATTTCAAACTGCAGTCTCTGCTAATGCCTGAGATGAACACATAAATTAAGTACATAAACACAAAATTCAATTATTGTATCTTCATTTCAGGGATCTTCATCCCTGAAGATCCAAAAGGCAGCTGGAGCAATTATCCACTATTAGCTTAAAATCACAAATTAGAAAGTAAATATTTTTTCTCAAAGTTGGGAGCTTTCTTTGGTCCTTACTGAAAATTCAGAGTCAAAGGCTATCTCTGATTCTAGGCTGAATATATACCATCTCTGATCTTTATCAGCTGGGCTTGAGAATTTTCTTCATGTTAGAGGTCCTCAAACTATTTTTTCTGGATTTAAACGGTTCCAAAGGCTCCTTTTTATCTTTATTTCTTTTATCTGTATCTTCTTCATGACACTTAGCAGTTTCTAACCCTATTATTGTTTTTAAAATCTTAATAGTTTGTTTATACAGTATGCTCTATTAAAAATAATTTCTACTCACTATAAAAAAACAAAATAAATGCATAAGAGTATGTAGAATGAAAGTGAAATCCCCTTGTTCTCTCTAGGACATCCACTCAACAGTTGTACTGCCCTGATACAGTTTGCAGTTGAATGGATATCTTTTTTCTATGCCTCGTTTGGGTTTAATAAAATTTGTTTGTTTTTTAATATACTGGTTTTCACTCTCCTGCTTAACTTTAACATAGAATTACTGCTATTCCCCCTGGACTTTGAATCCTCAGAATCCTGAGTAACAAACACAGTGCCTCTTAAATAAAGCTCATGATATATTTGTTGACTACTTAAATGAAAGAATAAATGACTCTTCCCCAGAAGATTATATTTAGAGGCCTTCTGGATATCAACTTAATCCAGGCCTTTCAAGAATTTGCCAAGTAGGTTGGAAATAGACCTGATTAAATTCAACAAATATTTGAATGCCATCTCTAGTGCACAGATTTGGGCCTGGGTTTAGATCAAGTAAGAGTATAGCTGGCTCCTCTATTTTAACAGGCAGAAAGGCAGATTATGTGTGTGCAGGTGTTGATAGGTGGGTAGGTATGGCGATGAGAATCTGTGGAAGTACTCTTCTGATTGCTTCAGTTTTCTCAGTGAAATAGGAATCACTGTTCTCAGCTGAGAGTGAGCCTAGTGGAGGGGCTTTTGGGTTTGAAGAGAGAAAAGTGTGAAATAGTTATCTAGGAGAATTTGAGAGTAGTTAATTAAGAAACTATAGTACAAAAGCTAGGCAGCATTGAGAGCCCATTTGAGATTTGCATCAGGAAATTAAAGTGATACCTGCCAGTTATTCACATTCACAGGTGTAAGTACAGAGTAACAGAGGGTTAGATTTAGATTTGACCACAACTCACAAGCAAAGGGCTATGGCTTCACTAAAATTTAGTTAATTGAGTAATTAATTAGATAATTATAAATCAAGCAGGAGTGGGGCAAAGAAATGAATAGTATATGCAAAGTTGTGATTATAATGACTGACTGTGGAATTTGAGCTGGTAAGGAACAAAGAGAGATTGGGGCACTAGAGGGAGTAAACTGGAAGGATAGGACATGGTGGTGAGAGAATGGGATGCATGAGATTATGGAGGGGGTACAATTATTGGTGATAATAGACCTTGAAGTATGGTCGTGGAGTGGGTGGCTAAGGTGGGATGGAGGCAGTGACATGTGAATTTACCTCTGAGACCTCTCTCTCTGATAGCAGTGTGGAAGGAGACAAGATTCAAAGTAAGGAAACCAGTAAGATTTTTGGGGTAGCTCAAATGAAAGTTGGCAGGGTATAGGGATTCAAAAAACAGTTTAGAGGACAAATTCAGAAGAATTGGATGTACAAAATGATGAAGAGGTGTCAAGAACGATTATCAGGGTTCTGGCATGGATGGTTTAAGATCATGTTTAGGGGGGAAAATGATGATTTAAGAATATAGAGCATGAGGTATCAGTCAGATATCCAGATGAAGATACCCACAGGTATTTAAATAGGAATGTCCCAAATAAAGGCTAGAGGTCTGGATTAGAGATACAGCCTTGGAAGTCGACTACATGCGAGTGAATGAGCTCAGCAAGAAGTGAATGGAGAGAGTAATCAGGACTAAGCCAAGGAAACCTTTTTGTGAAGGAAAACATTTTGAGGAGTAGACAGAGGAATCAGATCCTAAGAAGGTGTAGTCAGATAAGATAACGAAGAACCAGGAAAGAAAACTCCCAACGGAGTCGCTATGAAGGTCTGATGCTTCCACGTAAGCATATAAGCTCCCCCATTATCTCAGTTTGGTAACATTAGAATCTGGTTCTAATATTCCCTATTACAGTTTCAGTCTGTCAATAAGCATGTGTCAGGTGCTTTTAAAAATTAACACAATGTGATAGGCAATGAAGATTATGTAAAGAGGTAAAATAATATACTTCCTTGCATTCATATATTGTCTTATCATCTATAAGGCACTTTTACATACTCGTCATTTTTAAATTTTGATACTCACAAACTTGCAGCATAGGTAAGACAACAGAGTAGTGAGGTATTATTCCAAATGAGGAAACTGAAGTTCACAGAGAGTAAGTGACTTGCCTAAAGCCTCATAGCTAGTAAGGGATCAAGACTCAGGCTCATTGTGGGCATGTTCTCTGACCTCAGAGAGCTTGTTGTATATTTTGTTTTAAGTATATATAAAATAAAATATATAATAAGCTGTCTCAGGACAGAGAGCATGTTCACAATGAGTATGTGAGGGTGTATGTGTGTGTATAGTTATAGTATAGATATATATCTCCCAAATATATTATATGGCTTTGATAGGGCATCTATCACTGACCCTACAGGCACCATGTAACAGCCAAATGAGACATCAATGGTATATACATTTAGAGGAAAGAGAGATCACTGTTGAGTTTTGGTGAGGAGTTGGAGAGGGTGGGTACAAAGATATTCTTGCTGTCAAAGAACACTCTAACACTCTAGAAAACACCTAGAAAAGGAGATAGACTTGTTAGCAAATAATTGGTGCATATTAGGGTACAGAGTAAGCAGCTATAACAAAGGAATACCATACAGCAATGAAAAAGAATGAAATATTGCCACATTGAACAACATAGATGAATCTCAGATGTAACATTGAGCAAAAGAAACCAGATAAATAATAGTACATAATAAATGGTTCCATTTATTATGAAGTTTAAAAATATGCAAGACTAATCTACAGTGGTTAACTTTGGTGAGTGTTGACTGGGAAAGGGCACAAGGGAGCCTTCCAGTGTCCTAGAAATGTCCTATATCTTCATATGTGTGGTGGTTACGTGTATACATACATAAAAATTCATGAGTTGTTCACTTTAAATTTGTGTACATTTCTTCATATAAAGTATATGTCAATCAAAAAAATTTTTAATTGAAGACTCAGGAAATGAGGAACAACTGCAGGAATAAGGTGATGGAGGATATAGGACACAGGTGCTTACTTATGGTCTCCTTCCATTTTTTTTTACCTTTCACTTTTATTTTCTCTGTTCCTCTGTGCTAATTCTGACTGCCTCTCCCAGTTCTGAGCAAGTTTGTTTCTGAAGATATTAACCATTGTGTTTTGCACTTTGACTCTATGAATGGAAATGTACAACCATACCTCTATCAGCCCATTCCTTTATCAATAAAATAGACAAGTACTGTAACACTTTATTGATTTATTGATCAATTCTGACTTTGATCTACATAGCACATTTTTCCAATGTTTAACTTAGATTTCCCCCCAGAACAAGCAACAAACTCCTAATTCATATTTTTACATTCATATTTCAACTTGTAGAGTAAATCACTCTCTAAACATTGTAACATTCTGAAGATGGAGCCTCTTAATTTTAGAGTTCATGTTTCCTTCCTTTAACATTATTCACAGCTGAGATTATAGCTGTGCATATTTATGCTTCTGTGACACCAAGGAGACCCAAAGTAGAGTGGGTATTATAAGCTTATAATACTTGTTTAGTCTTAATCCAATTTAGGAAATTGTTCTATTTGAAATAAAATCAACCCAGAACATAGGTCTGCCATCTGCCTCAGATATTGGGGACCAATTTCGAAGATTTTAAGTTTAGTTTCAGGTCACAAAATCCCCTAGTTAATCCTTATAGGTCAACTTACATGAGAGCTGCAGGACAAGGTGATCTTTTCTGTAGAGATTTTTTTTTTTCTTCTGAGGAGTATTGGCCGTCAGCTAATATCTGTTGCCAATCTTCCTCTTCTTTCTTTTTTCTCCTCAAAGCCACAGTACCTAGTTGTGTATCATAGTTGTAGAGCTGTAGCTCTTCTATGTGGGACACCGCCTCAGCATGGCTTGATGAGCAGCAGTGAGTAGATCCGCGCCCAGGATCCAAACCAGTGAACCCCGGGCCGCCAAAGCAGAGTGCGCGAACTTAACCACTGCACTACCAGGCCGGCCCCAAGATTTTTTTTGATTTTTT